>NC_043711.1:65848938-66147813 GCF_006229205.1 Suricata suricatta
CAGCTGGGCCTCCGGTATCTTCTCTGTTCTCTCTAGCATATGAAACCCCTTCTGGAGCCCTCCCCTGTACCTCCCCCAACTCCGTAGTGTGTAACCAGTCATTCCTCACAACCCCAGTGCAGTTCTCTCTGCCACGGTCCTGGCCCCGTGCTTTATTTAATAAAAATCACCTTTTTTTTTTATGAGAGAGGGAGAGAGAGTGGGAGAGAGCGGGAGAGAAAGAAAGAGAGAGAGAATAGGGGAGGGGCAGACAGAGAGGGAGAGAAAGAATTCCAAGTAGGCTCTGTGCTGTTAGTGTGGAGCCCAATGCGGAACTTGATCCTACACCTATGAGAGCACGACCTGAGCCAAAATCAAGAGCTGGACACTTAACTGACTGAGTCATCCAGGTGCCACTTTCTTAAAAATTTTTTAAATAGTTATTTATTTTGAGGAGAGCTCGTGTGCGAGCAAGCTAGGGGCAGAGAGAGATGGAGAGAGAGAATCCCAAGCAAGAAGTTCCACATGTGACCATGTTTAGTGTGCACAGCATTCCATGAGGTCAACTTAGTGACTCTACTTTACAATCCAGTCTACTCCTGGGCTGTCAACACAGTAGTCACTAGCCTTGTGTGGCTACTGAGCACTGGAAATGCAGTGGGACAGAATCAGCAGGTGTTATAAGTCTAAAACACATATAAGATTGCAAAAACTTGGTAAGAAAAAATAATGTAAAATATCTTATTAATAAAATTTTAATATCAATATACATTGAAATAAAGAGTTTGGATTGGGTTAGATAAAATTTAAATTCATTCCACCTGTTTCCTACACTTTTTAATGTAGCTGCTAGAACATTTTAAATTACATCTATGGCTTATTGTATATTTCTTTGTTTTTTAATTTTTTTAGTATTTATTTAATTTTTGAGAGAGAGAGAGCAGGGGAGGGACAGAAAGAGAGGGAGACACAGAATCCGAAGCAGGCTCCAGTGGCACTGAGCTGTCAGCACAGAGCCCAACGCGGGGCTCAAACTCTCAAACCGCGAGATCATGACCTGAGCTGAGGTCGTACGCTTACCCGACTGAGCCACCCAGATGCCCCATCACTTTACATGTCTGTAGGACAGCGCTGCTCTAGATCAATGCATCAACATTGACTACCCACAAATATACGTCTGTTACATGTTTTGTTTCACAGTGAGGAATTACCTGGATTTATGCATTGTCCTTTGGGGGATATTTGAATTTTCTGGGAGACTTTTAAAGACTACAAAGTTTAACCTAAAGGATTTGTTTCTAATAAGGAAAACTCAGGAACCATTTTGGATGTGTAGTAACTTATTCCACTGAGAGACAAAGTCAGAGTGAGGGTTGAGAGCATCTCAGAAAGATGCCCTGCATCTAAAATGTTGTTTTGCATCTAAGCTTTCAGAAACAGGAGCTTCCAGGAGCTTCCATCCCTCTGTCAAATGAGGAGGTGACACTAATGCATGTGCAGAACTATCAGCAGGGACCAGGAATGTCAGGCAGGAAACTATTGCCAGCCTCCTGCGTTAGGACAGGAGAGGAGAGTTGGTCTGGATTGTAAACTCTCTTCCTCAGTTCAATCATGCTTTCTTGACTGTATGTTAGAAAGGCTAAAAATACCAAGAGATCCAACGTAAGACTCCATGTAGGTGGAAAGACTTAGTCTCACCTAAGAGCAGTGTTTAAATATGCTTGTACCTCAGCAGTGATCTTCACGATCTGGACAATTAAGTCATCATCTACCTGATGCCCTTGAACCTTCACTTCATCACCAAAAATGGAAGATAGGGGCACCTGGGTGGCTCAGTCAGTTAAGCATACAACTTAGGCTCAGGTCATGATCTCATGGCTTATGAGTTTGAGTCCTGCATTTGGCTCTCTCCTGACAGTTCAGAGCCTGGACCCTGCTTCAGACTCTGTGTCTCCCTTTCTCTCTCTGTTCCTCCCCCACTCATACTCTGTCTCTCAAAAATAAACATTTAAAAAATTTAAAAAAAATAAAGTGGGAGATAATATCACCCAATTCATGGGATTATTGTGTGGTTTAAGTAAGACAATAGTTATGAAAAACCCCAACCATTAAGTGTATCAATTAGCCTTTGCTGCATAACAAATGATTCTAAAGCTTAATGACTTACTTAGAAAAAATTTTTTCTCAAAATCCCATAACTGTCTTTGTGGTTTTTCTGCCCTAAGCTTGGGCTCCTTCATGCAGCTGCATTCCGCTTCAGGGTTGGCTGGCCATCCCTCTCCACATGGTCCTTCATTCTCCAGGAAGCTAGACTGGGCTCCTATGGTACTGACAGCATTCCCAGAGGGAATTGGTGAAAGCAAGTCACATGGTCAATTCTAAAATCATTTTGAGTGGTGTTGACACCAGGAGATCTATTTCATCTACCACACTGGACTGACGTTGATGGAATCCTTACTATTACCAGGCACTGGGCTAAGCATTTCACATACCTTATGTCATTTAAATTACTGACAACCTGGGGAGTTTGGTGCCTTTTAGCTACATTTTACAGGTATGAAACTAAGGCTGAGTGAGGTGAAACAATATGCCCAGGGTTCCAGGAGCTACTCACTGGCCTCCATCCCTCTAAAATTTGTATTCTAAAACCTAATTACACTGTACACTCAATATTAGAGAAGGAAAGGAAAAGGGAGGGAAAAGAGAAAATTCTACTCACTGCAGTGCCTTGAATTACTTTCAGAACAACCTCTGGAGGTCTAAGGAAATAAAGCAAATAGCTCAAAGCAGGGAGACAGTCCAATGGTCTTAGCAATCTGAGACACCCCACCTCCTCAAGGCTTTGCCTCTTTTTTAAAAAAATTTTATTGTTTTTATTTATTTTTGAGAGAAAGAGACACAGAGAGAGTGGGGGAGGGGCAGAGAGAGAGGGAGACAGATTCTGAAGCAGGCTCCAGGCTCTGAGCTGTCAGCACAGAGCCTGACATGGGGCTTGAACCCACAAAATGTGAGATCATGACCTGAGCCCAAGTCTGACGCTCAATGGACTGAGCCACCCAAGTACCACTCAAGGGTTTGCCTCTTAACGTGAAAAGCCAAAGGAAGTCAGATGGGGGTGCCTGGAGGGACCACAGCTATTACACACATTATGACAGCTCTGAAGTTGAAGTTTCTCAGTTGAACTGATAAGAACTATAAAACTCATTGACATTTTCTTACTATTTGATTCCCCCCTTTCCTCAATTCCATGTTATTTTTTTCCATGTTTATTTTTTACCTGCCCCCCTCTCCCCAGAAGCAAAGGTGTTAGACAAATTATGTATTCCAACCAGCAGATAAAGTCAACGGAAGTGATCACAGACAAGCTCTAGCAGAATGGGAGTGCCATTATCTTTCTTAGAAAATGGGATATGGCGTGGAAAATGAACGTCTCCATAGGGGAGCAGAAATCTTCTCCTTAGATAAAAATCTCAGTAATAATTCTTTTCTCAAGCGGGAAGAGAAGCAGCAAAGATTTGTTGAGATGGAGACCGTGGAAGCAGATAGCAGTCCCTGGCTGCAGCCTGCAAACGTTGGCGGAAGGCGCTAAAGGTTACATGAATGAGGGTCGTTAATATTCATGGCGGCATCTGGTACTATGTTGCCAGGAGACAGTAATGAGAACAGAGCATCTTCCAGGTCTAATGGCACTGCGGCTGCCACATCAATCCTGCCGTCCTCAGAAATGAGATCTCTATCATTTGCAAACAGGGAAGCATTGGTGGCTTGACTGTCATTCCAGAAGGTCACTAAAAGATATGCAGATGAGCTGCCCATATTTCTTGGGCTGACACCCACCAGTTTCCCTGCACAGCTATGCCTTTTCAGGGACACTGTCTGACAAGGCAAGTCATACTGGGGTAGAGGGAACTGGGTATCTACTCTTGATTCTTGGAACACTTTGTGAAGTTCTGTCCTCATGGACTGGGTTTCCCTACGGATATTGACTACATGAACTTTTCTGGAGGCATTTATCTTCATTAGTTTTGTGCTCTCAAAATGTCTGCGAGGGTCTTAGTTGTCCCAACTGTAAGCTCCTCAAAACCACCACCAAAACAGGTGATCATAAGCCCTAAGCCAGGTGCCAACTTGGGTTCTCCCAGGAGCAGACCCAGAGACAAAGATTTGACCTGAAGTATTCATTTCTTCCCCTGGTTAATGGGATTCTAAATGGGAAAGTTATTTCAAGATCTTATCTGTTTCTATTCTCTCCCAAACGGGGCCAGAGCTTTTCCATACACGTTTAGAGACCAGATAAGTGTAAAGCTCTATTTACATTTGTATCGAAATTTCCCACTTTCTTATCGCTTGTTTTAAGAAAGAGACTACAAGCAGGGGAGGAGCAGAAAGAGAGAGAGAGAGAGAGAGAGAGAGAGAGAGAGAGGAAAGAGAGAGAGAGAGAGAGAGAGAGAGAGAGGAAAGAGAGAGAGAGAGAGAGAGAGAGAGAAATAGAGAGAAGCTCAAGCAGGCTCCATGCCTAGAGTGGAGCCCGATGCAGGCTCAGTCTCCCAAGCCATGTGATTATGACCTGAGCCAAAATTAAGGGTGGGAGAGTTAACTGACTGAGCCACCCAGGTGCCCCTCTCACCACTTTTAAATACACTTTCTCATGTTATTCTCACCACAGCTTGGTGGATTAAATCATTCAAAAGCTACCTAGTTTGTATTTGCCGCAAATGGATAAGGACACAAAGAAGTCCTCACTCTTGTGGAATTACCTGTCAGTAGGGTGTGGGGGAGAAACAGACCACAAACATATACATAAATTCATGTATTCATACATTCAACAAATAGTCATGGATCACCTTTTCTGTTCAAGCCATCCTTCTACATACTGAGGAGACAGCACAGAATGAAACTAAATCCTCGTTTCTTAAAAGATTATGATTTAGTAGTCATAATGATGACAAATTATTACAAAGTATGACAGCAAAAACTTAAAAATAAAAATCCATCATAAGTGGAAATAAATGAGATGAAGTAAAATAAGGCAAGAAGAAAGATTTGGGGCATGCTTGTACTATTTTATCTGGTGATCAGGGAAATGTTCTCAGAGGAGGTGACATTGAGCAGAGACATGAAGAAGTCACCCAAACACTGGTGCATGGAGTCAGCTCACACTGGCTCCCAAGAACTGATGGGACACATCTTAACTCCACATTCAATGAAATTGCTTTGGGAGCTTAAAATTAACCATGGTGTGGGCACGTGGGTGGCTCAGTTGGTTAAGCATCCCTTGGGTTTGGCCCAGGTCATGATCTCAAAGTTCGTGGGTTTGAGCCCCTTTGTCAGGCTTCACACTGACAGTGGAATTCTCTCTGAATGCCCCTCCACTGTTCATTCTCTCTCTCTCAAAATAAATAAACTTAAAAAAAATCAGCCCTGGTGGGAGGATCAGCAACTGCTATAAATCAGGACTTTTTTCAGCCAGTTATTAAGTATTTATCAATACCCAGTTGCATGCAAATACATTTTTGGGGGGCAGAAAGAACATCCAGTATGAAGGCTTTGGATTGCAAGAATGCTGTATTTGTTGAGAAATATCAAAAAGATCAGTTATGTCTTGAGCAGTGGTCCTTAGCACCTGGGAAATGTTTAGAATGACAAATTCCTGGGCTCTCCCTCAGACTTACTGAATTGGAAACTCTGGAGCTCAGAAAGCTTTATTAAAAACCCTCCAGGTGATTCTGCAGCACAGGTAAGTTTGACAACCACTAGTCTAAACTCAGCGCCATGATCAAGTAGGAAAGTGGTAGAAAGCAGGCTTGGAAACTGAGGCCTGGTCACAGGGAGCCCTCTGGCTTTGCTAAGGACTTGTGATAGTTAACTCTATGTATCAACTTGGCTGGGCCACAGTGGCCAGATATTTGGACAAACACTATTCTGGATGTTTCTATAGGGTATTTTAAAATAAGATTTACATTGAAATTGCTGCGGTTTGAGTAAAGCAGACTGCTCCTCACGATGGAGGTGATTTTCATTAAATTAGGTGAACAAAAGACTGGCTTCCCTGAGCAAAGGGGAAAATCTGCCAGGAAATGGCCTTTGGACTTGAACTTCTGCATTGGCCCTTCCATGGGTCTCCAGCATGAGGGTCCACCCTGCGGATATTGAACTTGCCAGCCTCTGTAATCACATGAGCCAATTTCTTAAAATAAATCTCCATCCTCCTCGTTCTGAGATTTTGCTCTCTAGAAAACCTTGACTGATAGAGGACTCCAGCTTTTTCTCTTCGTGAGGTGGAATATCTAAGAGTAGGGCAGCAGGGGAAGGAGGCTTGAATCACAGGCATGACATTAACTGACGTGTTTTCCAAGCTTCCCTCTACACCTGGGGTCCTATAGCTCGGGGGCCAAATACAGCCTTCAGCCAGTTAGTTAGACAGCTAACTGCAACTTGTGATCCCACATCTGAACTTGGTCCAGAAACAGGATATCAGCACAACAGATGGTGACATTTGAATAAGGTCTGCAGGTTAGTTAACGGTATTGTACCAGTGTTAATTTCCTGGTAGGAATGCTTCATCTGTGATGTATTGAGATGTTAATGTTTGGAGAATTTGGGTGAAGGGTGTGCAGAAGTTCTTTGTACAAATTTTGCAAACTATCTGTAAGCCATGTATTATTTCCATACAAGAACTTAAAAAAGCAAACAAAAACAAGCAGAAACAAAGATCGCTAGGAGCTCCTGAAAAGCAGACCATGGCAGAGCTGCTGGGACCCTGATGGGGAAGCAGAGGATGAGTAATAGAGAGACAAAATCGAAGGTAAAGCTGACATCCCCTCTTGACTTCAGTAGCCTTTCTTATTTATAGATGAAAGCCCTTTATCTCAAAAGAGATTGAGCAAAAAGGAGCTCGTTGACTCACATAACAGAAGAGTCTGATGGCAGAGGTATTAACCTTAAAAATAAACCAGGGGCGTCTGAGTGGCTGAGTGGTTAAGCATGAAGCTCTTGAATTTGGCTCAGGTTGTGATCTCATGGTCGTGAGATCAAGTCCCATAAGATAGGGATTCTCTCTCCACTTCTCTCTGCCCCTCCCCTGTTGGTGCACATGCTCTCTCCCCCCACTCTCCCATATAAATAACACTTTTTAAAAGCCAGCTATCATAGCTATTATACCAGCCAAGTGGGTTTATTCCAGAATAGCAGAGAATTGCAATTTGGGAGAAGCAAGCTATGGAAAAACTACAGGCAAGTCCAGAGAACAAAAGGGAGGAACACGCTTCTGCAGACAAAAGGAGGGAGTCAGGAGGGGTCCTTATAAACGACGCTGAAAGCTAGGAGTTTTAACTGTTGCCAGGCAAGGAGAAAATCTTTCTTTCTCCTCCTGGCGTTGTAAAGTATAGAATTTTTCTAGTAGAGAATTCCAGGTACCTATCTCTCTATCTGGGTCTGTAACTGATGTTGAATGGTAGGGTGCAAGCTCTCCTCCATCAGGCCTACCTACTCCATTGTAGTGAAGTTTTATTAATTTTCCCACAGGCACGGCTGGACTCAGAAGCTCAAATCACATCATCGCAGCTCATCTTTCCTTTTCTTCATGGCACATTTCTGCTTTCCTCCATATTTACACAATTATCAGGTTAATCACAACATCTTCAGACTTACATCCTTTTTAAAGCTAGCAATTCCATAGGAAATGGGGCTTCTCTTTTCCAAGTGGTCCAGGGAGAGTCCCAGAATAAAGTAATTAGGCTTACCTTCGGTCCTGTTCCCATTGATGGAACAACTTTGAAGGAAATAAGAAAATGCCACCTCAAATTATGCCTCTTTGACATAAAAATTAGTTTGAGTTGAAAGCAATTAAGAAGCAGTAAACCCAGAAAAACCATCCCCTTTATTCCTAAAGGCAGGAAATAAATTCGGCTCTTACTGGAGACAGACTTATCAGCCCAGATATGGCGCCCAAGGAATCTGCAAACAGACTTGTTAAATTCATTCTTATCTTCTGAGTTACTTCTTCACCATTTATTGCCCCAACCCAAATCTCTTTGTCTTGTCAATTCGTCACCGATTTATTGTGTCTTCATCTCCAGGGTACAAGAGTTTCCTGCTCAAGTCACTTCTCTGGATCTTCATTTTCTTGTGAAGGCTCCCAAGTATATGTAAAAATTTAATAAAATATGCATGCTGTCTCTACTTAATTGTTATTAGTTTCACATTTAGAGCCAGCCAAGGATCCTAAGAGGGTGGAAGAAAATGTTTTCCTTCTATACAACTTCTTGGAAGATCCATAGAACACACTGATCGGCCAGTGCTGGATCATCTGACTACTAAGGTGGCAAAGCCCAGGGGTGAGCAGGGGTCATTTTCACCTAAACTTCTGAGCCAAGAGTTGGAAAAGAGTGATTTTCCTAAAAAAAATAAAAGTTATAAAAAAGATATTTTATCTGGAAGGAGATGGATGATAGGAAGATCAAAATGGGTAGGACAAATATTTTAGAACTTGTAGACAAGTCAAGATGACTTACTTAGAATCATAATGGTGAATATCCATCTAAGCAGATGCTTCAGTCTCTATCTGAGATTCTCTCCTGTTTCCGATGGTCAGTCATGGAAGCCTATCCTTGGATGGGTGTACATCAATTCCCATAAAGAGAATTTTTAGGAACCAGAGTTGAGAAATTAGGCTGTACTTGCATTTTCTGCAAACAGTTGAGAAGAGTAGACACCAAACTAACCTAAAACTTTAAACCTCCTTGACCTCAACTGCAGCAATTTCCTACTTGACACATCCCCAAAGGCAAGGGAGATGAAAGCAAAAATGAACTACTGGGACCTCATCAAGACAAAAAGCTTCTGCAAGGCAAAGAAACAATAAAAAAACCTAACAGACAACCGACAGAATGGGAAAAGATAGTTGCAAATGACATATCAGATAAAGGGCTAGTATCCAAAATCTACAAGGAACTCACCAAACTCCACACCCAAAAAACAAATAACCCAGTGAAGAAATGGACAGAAGACATAAACAGACACTTCTCCAAAGAGGACATCCAGATGGCCTACAGGCACATGAAATGATGCTCAACATCACTCATCATCAGGAAACCACAAATCAAAGCCACACTGAGATACCACCCCAAGCCAGTCAGAGTGGCTAAAATGAACAAATCAAGAGACTATGGATGCTGGTGAGGGTGTGGAGAGACGAGCACCCTCCTACACTGTTGGTGGGAATGTAAACTGGTGCAGCCGCTCTGGAAAACAGTGTGGAGGTTCCTCAAAAAACTATCCACAGAACTCCCTTATGACCCAGCAGTAGCCCTGCTAGGGATTTACCCAAGGGATACAGAAGTGCTGATGCATAGGAGCACATGTACCCCAATGTTCGTAGCAGCACTGTCAACAATAGCCAAAACATGGAAAGGGCCTAAATATCCATCACCTGATGAATGGATCAAGAAGATGTGGTATATATATACACAATGGAATATTATATGGCAATGAGAAAGAAAGAAATCTGGCCATTTGTAGGAAAGTGGGTGGACCTCAAGGGTGTCATGCTAAGTGAAATAAGTCAGGTGGAAAAGGACAGATACCATATGTTTGCACTCATAGGTCTAACAGGAGAACAGGAGAAACCTAATGGAGGACCAAGGGGAGGGGAAGAGGGAAAGAGAGTTGGGGAGAAAGAGGGACGCAAAACTTGAGAGACTATTGAATGCTGAAAATGAACTGAGGGTTGAAGGGGGAGGGGGAGAGGGGAGGGAGGTGGTGGTAATGGAGGAGGGCACTTGTGGGGAAGAGCACTGGGTGTTGTATGGAAACCAATTTGACAATAAACTATTAAAAAAAAAGGCTTGAAATCTCAAAATCTTAAGCCTTCCTTTCTTTCCAGAGCTCTTTTTCCTCCACTTGTTGAAAGTGAGATTGTGGTTCATTCTCCCTGCCCTTCATCTGTTATCCTGACATTCAATTATTACTAAGGGGAATGGGGAGCCAAGTCAATGTCCTCCAGGAGGCCAGAGCTCTGTGGAGCTCCCTGCAGCTCAGTGAATTCACTGCTCTTCCAGTCTGCATAATATGTGGGCAAGCCTGGGGAATGGAGAGTCTGAAGCTGGGCAGTAGGGTGACAGAGGGGAACATGGCAGGAGGGGGTCAGGAAACCTCCCACCAGCAGCCAACTTGGTTCTGATCTATGTCAACTCACTGAGCCTTGTCCTGAGGCCAAGTAATGACCAAGCAATGGGGGAAGGGAGAAAGCCAGCCTGGTGGGTTGGCAGGCTGGTTGCCTGGACAGGACCTCCGAAGTTTTTGGCCCTTGGCATGGACAACATTAGCTTGTGTTCTGTTCCTCTTGCGTGGACATCCATGATTCTACTTGTTCATCTTCCACTTCTGATGACAAACTCAGAATGTATGTCTGTCAGAATGATGCCAGTTTACTAATTTGGAAGAGAAGAGATGCCTTTTCAGTATTCAGAGTATCCACCCAAGGTAATTCTTTCCCAGGGTTAAGGTAGTTGGAGAGTCAAAGCAATCATTAGAAGGCTGCTTGCAGGCATTGTGGGGAGACAGACCATCAGAGCAATGGGGGATGAGAGGTTCTGTAAGATCATTTACCCCACAGAAGGCAAAGTTTAGCAGATTTGGGCTGCTATAGAAAGCCCTTTCCAGGGATAAAACTGGGCCTAGACATCACTAATCCATCACAGATTTCATTCAAGTCAAGCCTAAAATACAACCTAATACAGCATTGCAAACAACCACAACCAAATTATTGGAAGTGGCACATGAGGTGATATCTTTTAGGTCTATATTATATATTAGGTATATATATATCATTCAGGTATACACATGCCTCACCTTCCCCCATATACACACACATTAGCTTGAAGATTGTATGAAAATAAGCTGTGGCCAGATTTGGCCTAGGAGTCATAGTGTGCCAATATATGCTCTAAATTATAGGACTTATTTTTAAATACTCTGATCAATAGAAACTAAATAAAAGGAAATGGATTTCTGATGCAAAACACAGGCAGCGACTGGGAATATTTGGTACCTGTCATGGCTAGAGATCTAAGACTTGCTAAAGAAACACAGTTCAACTCAGTGAGTTTAAAAATGTAGTGGCACCTAGGTGGCTCAGTCAGTTAAGTGTCTGACTTCAGCTCGGGTCATGATCTTGTGGTTTGTGGCTTCAAGCCCTATGTCGGGCTCTGTGCTGACAACTCAGGGCCTGGAGCCTGCTTCAGGTTCTGTGTCTCCCTCTCTCTCTGCTCCTCCCCTGCTTGCACTATCTCTCTCATTCTCTCTGAAAAAATGAATAAACATTAAAGAAAAAATTTAAACATCTAATAGGCATTATCCAATTATTTGGGAATCAGGCAACATCTTATTAAGCAAGTAGACAGATGTTCCAAGGAGTTGTAAAAAAAGGAAGATGGCTGGGGGAGGGGGCAAGGAAGTTATGAGCAGAGAAAAGACAAGGTCACATTCCCTTAGGGAGAAGGTCAGGGGTCTTATAAGATGGATTTCCTTATCTTCCTTTGGGGGATGGAGAGGGCCCATGTAACATGACCTGGTTTCTGGTTGCTGACCAGAAAATTCCTGACCAGCCAGTTAAGACTACATTTCTGGAAGAGGTTAAAATTGCAGTCATGTTAGGTATTAAATTCTGGTTTGGTGACTTGGCACAAGCGAGGCCATTTTGGGCTTATAGTTTTCTTTTTAATAGCTAAAGGTCTTTATAGACTAGAACCTGCCAGAGGCTACATTTAAAGCCCCACATGGAAAGAGCGCGTGTAGTCTGGAGGCACCGTCTTCAGGGGCAGGGGGCTTCTATTTTAATTAGCATGCCCATGGAAAAATTAGAAGCCATAGCCTGGAGACCAAGGTGCCAAAAACAACTTTTCTTGTTATTTTGTCTTCCCCTGTTGGTTTCTCTGTTGTGACATCAAAGGCAAAACCACTAAAAGATTTACATTCCTATCTTCATGGCAGTCCAGAGGAGGGCTGAGAAGACTCCACCTCCAGTCTCAGACAAGATGCCTAAGCAACTGAGCCCCCCAGGTGCCACTGTATCCAATTTAAAGAGTGTGCAGAGGGTGCCTGGGTGGCTCAGTGGGTCTAGAGTCTAACTTTGGCTCAGCTTATCATCTCACAGTTCGTGGGTTCAGGCCCCATGTTGGGCTTTGTGCTGACAGCTCAGAGCCTGGAACCTGCTTCAGACTCTGCCTCTCTCTCTGTCCCTACCCTTCTTGTGCTCTCTCTCTTTCTCTCAAAAACAAACATTTAAAAAAAAATAGTGTACAGAAACAAAGTACTCAAAAATTCTATACCTCAAAGTATAGCACCCTGGAAAGAGAAGGTTTAGTGTCTCTCTCTTGCCATGCTCTCTCTTGCTCTCTCCCTTTCTCTCTGGAAATGATACTCACAATGAATGCTGGGTGTGCAAAATACTTATGGAGAACAGTTCTGTCATTATTATAGTCCATTAACTTTCTATGGCTCCTCTTTTAGAAAACTGTTTTTGCTTACATGTGTTAAAATGGAGGAAAACACTCTTTTAGAGAGCTGCAGAAGCTTTAAATGGATTCAAGGAGGTTTTTGAAAGCACTTCAAGCCATTCTAGGTAGCACAGGTGTTGACATACCCTACAGAACGCTCTTCCCAGTATCTTCACATTTGGTCCAACAAATTCTCTTCCCCTTTTCTGCTTTGGGCAGGGCTGGAAGAAATGGAGGTAAAGGTGGGCCAGATCTGACATATTCTCAAGCAGCCAGAAGCTTTGGTGTGGACTGACTCCCTTCTAAAATAAAAACAAACAAATATGTATATAAACAAAGGAACCAAAGGACAGAGCTGGCTGGGAAGGCATCTGGGATACTGGGACACCACATTTGTTGAAGACTTACCTACAGTCTCACTGAGCTTAGCACTTAGAGTTTGAGGTGACTTTGGTCACCTGCATCCAGGGAGATGCTCAGTGAGAAGGGTTAGGAGAGGGGGAAGTCACACATTCCCAGAGTGACTTCCTTATTTCCCAACAGCAATGTGAACTTCCAGGGCCTGAAACATCTATATTAAATTAGAAGTCCTAACGCAATATTAAAAGCCAAGTATAAATGTTTCAGGTCAACCTCTGTTGGTGATTATTCATTTCATTATCAATTAATGAATTGAAATGATTCATTTCTATTAATGTATGATTAGTGCATGTGAATAATTCAGAGATATTATGTGCAAGTGGAATTTCCCTGTCTTTGTCCTTCCTCCTTCTTTTCTGACTCAGTAGCAGTTGAATTGTAGTTGTCAAGGCCATCCTATTTCAAACAGAAAGGGATCCACTGCAGGGAAGTAGGTGCTTACAAAGCCATGGACAACACAGCAGAAAGGATCCAGGCAGAGTTTCCAGAAGAACTTCCAGTACAGAACTCCCTAAGGAGCTGCTGCCATGGCCGCGGTCAGGAAGCCACAGACCCAAGCCCAGGGCCTCGGGGGCTAGAGTCTCTGTAATGATCTGAGGTCAGGAAGCCACCACCACACCAGTAGCTTCAGGAACGTGTCACCTCGGCTATGACCCGTCCTGATAAATAGGTTTCTTATGCTTCACTTTCTGAGAGTCTGGGACTTCAACTGTCACAGCTGCAGGCAAACTATAATCCCCTGACCACACTTCACTGCAGAAACATAAGAAGGAAAGAAGAAACAGAAAAAGAGTCTCTGTCTTATCTTTCCTTTCCAAATACTACAGACGTCTCCTCGAAGTAATTTGGTTTTCTAAGGGGCAGGGGAGTCTGGCAACGTAAGCTTTATCTTTCTAATCTCTGGCCAGACGGTTTTAAGGAGGTGGGAAGGAATGGAGTGGACAAAACTGGAATGTCTGCTTTACCTTCCTTTCTTTTATTTTTTTAATTGTTTTTCTTCATGTTTATTCATTTATTTTGAGAGAGAGAGAGAGAGAGAGAGAGAGAGAGAGAGAGAGAGAGAACAAGAGGAGGGGCAGAGAGAGAGAGAGAGAGAGACGGAATCCCAAGCAGGCTCCACGCTGCCAGGACAGAGCCCTATGGGGGGCTTGATCCCACAAACCACAAGTGAGATCATGACCTGAGCTGAAATCAAGGGTCAGAGGCCTGACTGGCTGAGCCACCTAGGTGTCCCACCTACCTTCCTTTCTTACACAGTGATATCTTCATTTAGAAACTTCCTTAAATAAATAAATAAAAAGAAACATCTTTCAAACCCAAGTAGAAGTGACTGATGGCAGTCAAAGCATTACTATTTCCTGGTAGATCTATATGTGCTGAAAATTTTAAATGATAGAGCATTTTATTAAGTGGAAAGATAGCAAGCTTCAGGATGTATTTATAAAATTATGGCATATTAGAAAAACTATGTATATAAATATGTGGGTATTTGCACATATATGTGCATGCACACACAGATACATATACAAAAACTGCTTATACAAGAATTATGTGTTTGTATCCATAGACATAAATGAAAGCATAGCATAGAAAAGTCTAGAAGGATATACACTGCACTATTAACAGTGGTTAACTCTGCGTGTGGGAATAGGGGATAATGTGAGAGAGAATTTTTTTATTTTCATAGCTTTGAAAGTTTTATAAAAAGTTATATGAATTTTAAACAGTTTAATATTTTGAAAGTCTTGAAATCGTATCACCTGTGAAGAGTTGTGGCCAGTCCTCTGGGGTGCTGATCTGCATGCTGGCTACACGGGAATCTACATATGAATAAACGCCCATTACACCAATATGCATGAGACTGTCATAGTTTAGGTGATTTACGCTTCAATAAAACAAAGAAGTAAAATAGATAAAAGATATAACAGTCTCAGGTACTTGAAAGGTATGGGGCAGCATTTGGCAGCCGCATCTAAATAATGTCAAGTGATGTGGCCTTAGGCAAGTTATGGAACATCCCTGAAATTCAGTTTTACTCATCTGTAGGGTAGGTATTAGAATAGTTGCCATCACTGTGTTATAGCACAAATTAAACAAGTTAGTTTCTATGAAATACTTACTATATGCCTGGATCATAACAAGTACACGACAGTAATTATGGAGACTCCTTGTTCTCATCTATCAGAGTAAATGTGTTCTTTTTCTGTCTATGATAATAAATTACCGTGAACTGGGTGGTTTAAAACAGAAATTTAGGGGCGCCTGGATGGTTTAGTCAGTTAGGCCTCTGACCTCGGCTCAGGTCATGATCACATGGTCCGTGGGTTCAAGCCCCCCATCAGGCTCTGTGCTGACAGCTCAGAGCCTGGAGCCTGCTTCAGATTCTGTCTCCTTCTCTCTTTGCCTCCCCTACTCATGTTCTATCTCACTCTGTCTCTCAAAAAGAAATAAATGTTTTTAAAAAAGGTTAAACAAAAAAACAGAGATTTATTTTTTTCACATTTCGGGAATCCAGACCTCCAAAATAAAGGTGTCTGTAGGGCTGGGGTTTTCTGGCGAGTGAGAGGCGAACATACTCCGCGCCTGTCTCCTAGCTTCCTTAGCTCTCCTTGGCTGGTGGTCTGTTACATTAATTAAACAAGGAGGTCATTACACTGAAGTGGCCCTTCTGCTTTGGTGGCCCATAAGAGCAACCCAAACCTCAGCCTGAAAATGCCTCCAGGTTAAGAAATGGAAGCCTACGGGTAACCAATCACAGGCAACGAGCCACGAGGCTATAGTAAATCACAGAACTTCCTTTCTATGCTTCCATACCTTCTCTGTACGGTTCCGTCCTCAGAGCGCTTTCGTGATGCCAGATTCGAATTCATTTTTGCCCAAATAAACCCTTCAAACTTTTACTATGCCTCAGTTTATCTTCTAACAAGGTGCTCCATTCTCTCCCTCTGTCTTCCCATGGACTTATGCCCTGTGTGGGCGTCTCTCTGTAGCCCTCTCTTCTCCTTGTAAGGACACCAGTTACTGCACTTCGGGCTCACCCTAATCCAGCATGACCTCATGACCTCATCTTGACTGTGAGGAGACCCTGTTTCCCAATAAGGTCATATTCTGAGTTTTGGGGAGACATGAATTTTGGAGGGGTCACACTACTCATCTCACTGCAGCCAGACATTACTATGCGGCACTATTGCTCAGAAACATTTAAAGGGCAAGGGAGGAGGGAGGGTGTGTCATTCTCCCCAGAGGCATCCAGGAACCAGAGTCCCTGGTTACCCAATACTTGTAGCCTTCTAGTTTACCATTTTTAATAAAAAAATAAAGTGCCAACTGAGGATAAATCACAAAACTCTTAAGGCTATGATCCAGCCTCCTATCTTGACAGCACTATCATTTTTGCGTAGATAAAATGCAAACTTTTCACCACAGTCAGTAATAAACAAATACTATGAGCTCCCAAGTCTTGTGTAAACTCTGTTTGTTTCCTTCCATTTTAATAGGCAAGACTGGCCTCTGTGATACTTGAGGTTGCTTTTCAAATGTGCCACTAGAGGGAGGAAAGGCTGTATGTTTGTTTTTGGAGTGTATATTGCAGAGTAATGAGGTTTTCTTTGTGCAATTACGGCAAGTATGAGCTCCGCGTGTGTGATTGCAGAGTAATTCCGTCTCAACGTTGATGATGCGCACCGCACTGCAGCCCCAAGTGATACAGTATAAATCACAAGCTGGGTTCCTATTAAAAGTATATTGTGTGGATGGAGATGGGAATCTATAACAATTCAAATGCTTTCTTTAATCACTGAAGTTCAAATGCTGCCTTTAAAATTGGACTTCTGCAAAGTAAGGATAGGCATTGCGTTACCCACAGAGTGGCTTCTGGAAAGAACCGTGGCACGGTCATTTGAAAAGACAGAAGGGGCAGTGGAGAGGCTTCAAGATTTGCAGTTTGAAGCCCAACACGGGTGACCTCTCAGGTTTGTTTTTATGCAAATACAGAGATCACATTGCTAAGCAGAGTCATCTAGCGCTGAGAAAAAATAATAGCAATAATAATTAACTCTTAGCCAATACTTATTCTGTACTTGGGCTTTACATGTATCAACTTATTCTTCACAGCAACCTTTCAAGGTAGATAATCCTATTATTCTCCTTATTTTACCGATGAGGAAACTGAGGCCCATGTTCACAATGGTACTGAGTACCAAAGCTGGCTGCAGGGTCCAGACTCTTAACCATGATGCTATGTAGCCTTCCGAGGTAAACTTATTGGTCCGAGGTCCCACTCAGATGCTTTCATTTTTTTTTAAGTGTATTTATTTATTTGAGACACAGAGATGCTGCGAGTATGGGAGAGATAGAAAGAGAGGGAGAGAGAATCCCAAGCAAGCTCCGCACTGTCAGTGTGGGGTCTGATGTGGGACTCAAACCCAGGAAACCGTGAGATCATAACCTGAGACGAAACCAAGAGTAAGACACTTTACTGACTGATCCACCTAGGCGCCCCTCATTAGATGCTTTAATAATGTGCCACTAAACTCCTATTTTAAACTAGAATTAGAAAAATAAATAAAAACAAAACCCCAAATGGCAATGCCAAGTGCTGATGAGGATATGTATCTCATACATTCTTGGTAAGACTGAGTTCCTTGGAAAACAGTTTGGTCATTCCTTTTATAAAGTCAAATGTAAAATTAGCACATGATGCAGAAATCCCACTGCTGGATGCTTACCCAAGAAAAATAAAAAACATGTCTACACAAAAACCTGCCCATGAATGTTTACAGCTGCTTGATTCATTTTTGCCCCAAACTAGAAACAAACCAAAGGTCTGCCATTTGGTAAATGGAAAAACTATTGTACCTCCATGTAAAAGAATATTACTTAGCAACTAGAGGGGCAAACTCCTGCATAAACCTGGATGAATCTCATACAAATTATGCTAAATGAAACAAGCAAGACTCAAAGCTACATTCTATATGAGTCTTTACGACATTCTGGAAAAGGCAAAATTATAAGAACCGAAAATGATCAGTGATTGCCAAGAACTGGAGGTGCAGAAGAGCAGACCTAGGGCCAACATGAGAGAATTTTGGGCGTTTGGAACTGTCCTAGATCTTTATCATGGTGGGGTTTCCCAACTCTATGTGTTTGACCAAACTCTTCGAACCCTTTACTAGAAAGGGTAAATTTAGCCATATGTAAATTTAAAAGTGAAAAACAATGTAAACAATGAAGGTGGGATTTGAACTCAGGCTGTCTGACTACAACTTCTTGCCTTTTCTGACATATCCCAGTGTGTAAACTTGAGAAAGCAACTTCACATTTCCAGGCACCACTTCCCTCACTGCACAATGGGGATCATGGGATCATGATATTGATATCAGGGTTGCTGCAAGATCATGTAAGAGTCAAGGTCCAGGGGCGCCTGGGTGGCTCAGTCAGTTAAGCCTCCGGCTTTGGCTCAGGTCAGATTTCACGTTCGTGGGTTCGAGCCCCACATCAGGCTCTGTGCTGACGACTAGCTCAGAGCCTGGAGCCTGCTTCCGGTTCTGTGTCTCCTTCTCTCTCTGCCCCTCTCCCTCTCATGCTCTGTCTCCCTCTGTATCAAAAATAAATTTAAAAAACATTAAAAAATTAAAAAAAAAAAAGAGTCAATGTCCAAAAGACAAAAGCCAAGTGAGGTATTTGATAGCGAGAATGCAATTGCATAAGGATTGTAGGAAAGCAAAATGGAACCCCGAGGTAGTAACTGCAGGAAGGGGCTGCTGCCACTCTTAGGGCTGGGGAGCCAAGGGAAGAAATCTGAGTTCTGATAGAATCTAGAAAGTAGAGGAAGGTGCCCCTGGGAGCTTGGACACAGACCTCTGAAGAGGGCACACAGCACAGCTGCAGCTGGTCCTTCTACAGGGATGGGAGGCAGAACAAAGCTCAAAACTCAAGCCAACTGATGCCACGGGGGAAAATGCTGTAGCTAAAGCCAAGCTGACGGGGAGAGCAGCAAAACAGGACCCCCCCCAACCCATGCCCTGCCAAGCCCCACTTCCAGGCTTCCGATCTCCCTCACAGCCTCCTGGTGGCAGAACCTATCCAGAAACGAGCCGGTGGAGCCCTGGAGCACGCCAGACTCGCCAGCTGAAGTCAGGTTTAGGGCTGAGAACCTAATAACCGTCAGAGCTCTATATGCTCAGCACTCATTCATTCATTCGTCAAATATTTTTTGAGGACCAGATACTCAGCTAGGCAAGGCTTCCGTCCTTAAGGGGCTGAAACTAAATAAGAAAAAGTCAAGCAAGCTAAGCAGAGGCCATGGTATGTGTGTTAGATTGGGTATTGTAAGCAGACATGGGAATGTTTCTGGGGGGAAGTCATTTCTTCCAGGTGTCAGATGCTTGGAGCGGCAAGGCTGGCACGTTATTGTTCTGTATGACATTCAGACTTCTGGTTCTCTTCCTAGGAAAAGAAAGAACTCTCCGTGCTCTCCTGACATCCCTGAGTCATGCTTTGAGATGGGTAGGGTCTGATAATCTGAGTTGCCTATAAATAGTCCTGCATGGGCTTGTTAGCCCAACAAATCCTGATGGCTAAATTTCTCTGGGATCCTGAGTATTCCAGTCTTATCTCCATCCTCCCTTGCTTCTTATAAATGAATGAATGAGTCCCAAAAGTCCAGATCCCATTTTAGAACAAAGATGAAGCCCCATTACCTTTTGTCTATTACATATATGGATAGATATTCATGTAGCCATCTTTATAAAGGTATTGAGGACTCAATTATAGAACTTCAAAATAATTTTGATTGTCCCAATTGGTTTATTACTGTAGGCAAATTTCTTCTGGCTTAGTAGCCTTTCCTATACTCAGGTAAGACCTTGTTCCCATCCCAGTGAGCTGCCTTCTGATTGAAGCCTATCTCAGGTTCTGTTTCTAGAGAATCTGACCTAAGACATCAGTTATTCCTGCAACTTCTCAAAGTGATTCCTTATAGGTGCCCCCAAAGCAGTTATGTGCAGTCACTGCCTTCTGCTGATGGGTCTGCTTCCATGGTGAGACCATCACTCTCCATACTAAGGATTTTGTCACCAGAAGTGCTCAGAGTTTACAATTCTCATGGAGCTGGGTGCAGTGCAGGAACGTGGGGGACAGAACACAGTACGTGGGCATCTGGAAGGACTGAACAGGCCACCATTCTGTATGAAGTGCATTCGCCCTTGTGACCCAGGAACTGCTATCAACCCACACATCAAGCCACATCAAACTGGTCAAGTCCTTGTGTCAAAGCCAAAGACTTAATGTCAAGGGATGCTTGAGCTACCATAGTCAACCTTACTCCAAGTTCAGCTTTCTTCTCAGTGATTCTATGTCTGTAACACTCTGCAAGGGGAAAGAACATGAGTTTTGGACGTCATTCTGATATATCAAATCACTTCATTCCCTAACCATAACAGTTTTCTTATTTCTCAAAAGACATAGCAACAGTCTGTGACCAATGAAGACAAAATTGGCTGATAGGGGAGATGTATTGGGGGTACCAGGAGCTCACCAACAAAGAGTTATAAAAACATCTCCCTGGTACAGTTAAGAAAGAAAACCAACAAATTGTTCCATCTCAGCTAATGTGAAGGCAGAGAGGTCGGGGGAAGAAAGAAGAGATTCCTTAGAGACATCCTCAATGTTCGCTTCTGTAAAATAAGACAATAATACCCACATCACAGTCCCTTGTAAAAATTATATTAAATGATGTGAAACAAACAATATGAGTCCTGGTTCAAGTGGTAGCATTGTAGGTTCTTATTAAAGGGCCGCAGCTTCCTTTACTTTAGGGATTGTCTTGGGCCTCCCTGATCCACTCTACCTATCTTAACATGTAAATGAATGCAAATGTTGACAGTACAGTTGGCCTACAACATGAAGAAGTGTCTTCATATGCCTTCATATGTCTTCGTATGCCATATGCCACTTGGGACTTCTTCCATCTTATGTTGCTTCTTCTTCCTTACCTCACCTTTCTTTGCCCTCTTTCCATCCCTATTCTGTCTCTTTCTCTCTTCTTGCCCTTTCACTCCTCTTTCCCTGAGCTGTATACCAATGTTAATAGAAAGATAGGCTAATTTAACTTTGGGGATCACGGATCACAAAAAGCATCACAGATCTGCCCCTTATGCCTTCAGCCTACGAAAGATGCCTTCTGCAACCCGCTGGTATCCTGGCATTCACCTTCTCCATTATGTCCTGCAAACACCTGGGACACCCTACAGGCTTTCTCTGGCATGCTCAATCCCACCCACAGGACTGTCTGGAAGTGCTAGGAGCAACTTCTTTCTGCCAAGAAGAAAACAAGGGTTGGAGGATTAATGCCCCCATTTCCTTGCCTCTTGGATCTATCAGTTCTATGGCATGTTCTGCACCATCATGCAGACATACCAAGCAGGACTGAGCCACCCATTAGGGAAACAACTTAATCATTAACACCCCTTGGATTCTCTTCCTCCCTTCCCAACTTACTTGCTGGTACATTCCAATACTTCTCTCAGTTCTGCTTGGAGATTGGCAGGCAACTAAACATAAGACACCCCCCCGACCCACTCAACATTTTCAACCTCTGGGTGGTCCCTCTCTGTCATGGTCTAAGAGTCAGGGACCAGGCATCCCATGCTAGAAAGAGAAGGGATGTAGTGAAGATCCACTGTAGTGTACCTGCAAACAGTTTTCTTTGTTTGTTCCAAATAGAAGACACGATTATGGTCATAACTCACCAGATATTCTTACATCTTTCTGGCTCTCACTTCCACAGGCATTTGTCAACCAGCATTATCTCTTTATTCCCTAATCATAACAGTTTTCTTATTTCTCAAAAGACATAGCAACAGTCTGTGACCAATGAAGACAAAATTGGCTGATAGTGGAGATATATTGGGGGTACCAAGAGCTCACCAACAAAGAGTTATTAAAACATCTCCCTGGTACAGTTAAGAAAGAAAACCAACAAATTGTTCCATCTCAGCTAATGTGAAGGCAGGGAGGTCGGGGGAAGAAAGACGAGATTCCTTAGAGACATCCTCATTGTTCTATTCCTTGGCTCAGTAACAATTAGATGTCAACCACATACACCTATGCTTCATTCATTCCCTCATGTATTTATCTCTAGCCAACATTTTTGCCTGAAATTGCAAAGCCGAGAGAGGTAAATTTTTTTTACTTTCAGCACACTTAACACTAATGGTCAAATTTAAGTGACAAATGTTCCTCATGATAAAAATAAGGCCCAAAGTTCCAGCACGAGTTGTGCACTACCTTCCATTAATCTAAACCCTTATTATTAGCAGAAGCTTGAGTATATAGGAAGCATGGACTTCCATTAGATGTTGTTCATCGTGAATTTTAAAGATTTCTATTAAAAACAAACAGAAAACCCATGAAAAAGCAAAATCATTCATAATTTATCACTTAAAATTTTATGTAAAATAAGAAATAAAAAATGTAGCTCCTCCTTCCCACCCCTCCAATCACTCTCCCACTCCCGGGGTGGGGCGAGCATAATTCCATGGTGATAGACAGATCTCCAGCCCCTTTGCATGCCCACCAGACATATTTATATTCACATTTACCCTCCCTGCTATTTTTCTAATGGAAATAAAGGAATGTGTTCATATTGTTGAGAAATTTTCAATTCTACTTAATAGTTATGGACATCCTTCTAAGAAATCACGTATAAGCCTATGGCATCCTCTTGTTTAAGCAGTTGTATACTATTCCAGATTTGGATCTTCACTTTCCATAGGATGTTTAGTGGGAACCAGTTCTCTGAGATGTGCTTTCTTTCATTTATATCATTTGTGTGTGTGCGTGTGTGTGTGTGTGTGTATTATTTCAATTTTTTTAATGTTTATTTATTATTGAGAGAGGGAGAAACAGAGCATGAATGAGGGGGGGCACAGAGAGAGAGGGAAACACAGAATCTGAAGCAGGCTCCAGGCTCTGAGCTGTCAGCACAGAGCCCGATGCGGGGCTTGAACCCACAAACCATGATATCATGACCTGAGCCAAACTCGGATGCTTAACTGACTGAGCCACCCAGGTGCCCCATGTGTATTATTTCAAATAACAGTTCAACCTCTTGCAGATTTACAATGCATACAAATCTATCAAAGATTTTGACATGTCCTGTAAGGCCTCAGATTTTTTATTCTGTGTAACACAGAATAAACTTCTTGGATCACAGAAAACCTTTCATTTTGGAAATGTCCATTATTCTGCTAGAAAACATACCCTTAATACATTTAGGGAAACATTTGTTTAACGGGGTACCTGGGTGGCTCAGTCAGTTGAATACCTGACTCTCGATTTTGGCTCGATTGGGCCCCTCATCAGACTCTGTGCTGACAGTGTGGAACCTGCTTGGGATTCTCTCTCCTTCTTTCTATTAGTCCCACTCCCCAGTCTCACCTTTCTCTCTCTCTCTCTCTCTCTCTCTCTCTCTCTCTCTCTCTCTCTCTCTCTCAAAATAAATAATTAAACATTAAAAAATAATTAAATGAAATAACTCCCACTCCCAGAGTCCATCTAAAGTTAGAGGACAAACCCTTTTGAGCCATATGAGTCAGAGAAAGAAAACAAGGAGAAAGCCTCAGGGCTGAAGCATCCTCGGGATGAACACTGAAGAGAAAGTGTGGGTAGAAATCCAGAAAGAGCAATTCCCTCACCAATGAGATGCTTGCTGCCCGCGTGAGTTGTCTTAGACACACCTGATGTCCACCCTGATAGAGCCGAGTGGCAAGTGTGAAGAATTGTCTACTGCTTCCATCCTGTGAGAGCTCCTTTAAAAGGTGAGAAGTAAAGGGGTGAAGAGTATGTCAACCTCAAGTATGCTTCTTTGGTATAAGGATTCTTTTGATCTGATTATTTTGAGAAACTGCAGACATAGGAGAAGCTCTTAAAACAGACTAGAAGTTATTTTGGGGGGGGGGGGAATTTCCATTAAAAAGATCTGTACCAGGCAGAGAACGATTACCAGAAATTAATTGTCACCTCAGAGACTTATCTGCATGGCAGGGTACTATTTGTTTACCAAACATCTCCTCTTTTCAGCTTCCCCTCTTTGAAGCTCAGGGTCCTATCCCTTTCCTTAGCTCAGGAATGCAGGCTTCAACTGTCTGGCCTCCTTCTCAGCCTCATATCTTTGTGGACTCTGTTTCCCAAGTACATATATAATAAAAATTGCAGGTTCATTTTTTTCTCCTGTTAATTCATCTTTTGTCACAAGGGTGTCTCAGCCAAGACCTCAAAGAGGTGGAAGGAAAATTATTTTTCCTTCCCTACAGAATAATCACAGAGAGTAAAAACAAAACAAAATCAGAGGAATGAAAAGTAAAGAAGGAGGAAAAAACTCGCTGCCCAAAGCCAGTGTATTCTTCAGATCAAGCCACGTGGGTAAGAGACTGAGAATCAATCCCACCTGATGTCATAGTCTCTTCCAGCAGTGTCCAGTCCTAAGCATCAGTCTGACACCAAAGTTCTCTGAGACAAAAAGACCACAATTTCTCAAATAAGACTCTGGAAAGGAAGACTTGATAGCCCTAAAGTCCACAGAAAGCTGATTGTTTCCTCTCCAAGTTCTTGAAAGACTGATGCTAACTCAGCAATGCCTATTAACAATGGTGCTTTGGGTGCGAAAGCAATTATAATAATAATAAACTTGTTTTTCAGTCTTTTGAGGCCAGTAGAGAAAGTTCCAATAGCTCAAGTCAATATGGACCAGTGCGTCTGTCTGATTTTTGGCAATAATAATTAGCTAAGTTTATTTAGCACTTACTGTATGTAGTCAGGCTCTGGGGAATGAACTCTCACATGAATGAGCCTTTTAATCCTCAACAGACCCTCTGGGTGGGTACTACATTAATAGGTAAGGAAATAGACAAAAAGGGCTTACTGACTTGCCTGAGGTCACATAAATGAGATCGAGTGAACTCAGAGAGTTTGATCTGGACTGTCCATTCTGGTCTACACTGCCTGCCAGAGTGTTGGTTCTTCTTGGTAGCTCAGAGTGAGGCTGGGTCTTCTTGCTCAAGCCTCAATGCCTTGTGGCTCTATCCCATGCCAGGCCCAGAGCTGTCTTCTCTACCTTGGCTCATATCTAGATGTTTTTCCTTTGGTATTGTTTGCTGTTGCTTCTCTTGGATTTCCCATAAGTGGGATATTTGAAAAATCCTAATGTCATTGATTGACCCAAGAGTTAAAGGGAATTTTTCTTGTGCCTTAGTCAAAAGTAGAAAGGAGGTTAACATAGGCTTAATGGTCCAACACAGTGAGGAGTGAGGTGAACCATCCCTGTCATTCAGGGTGAAGGATGGGAACTGAGGATAGAGTGAGAAAGTAGAGAAACGTGTGTGTTTACCAAAGGATCAAGTGTGGGCAAAGATCTCTGTCTCATCTCTTGGGCTGGTCCTTCTCAGGGACATGAGAGGCTGGCAAAGATCCTGCATTACTTATGTTTTTGTTCCAGTCTGATTCTGTCTCTGGTTTTTCTAGTTGATGGATGGTCTGGGGAAGAGAAGAAGGGAGAGGAAAATGATGAAGTTCTGGGGTAACAGTGGTATGATAGGAAAAGGAAGGATACAACAGGCAGAGAGGGAAGGGATAGGATCTGAGGTCCCTGGAAGGCAAAAATCCACATATTTTGGAACAATGCTGGGGGTGTCTGACTACAGCAAACCCCCTCAGGCTTAAAGTTCCTCTTAAGAATGTAACAGGGGCGCCTGGGTGGCTCAGTCGGTTAAACCTCTGGCTTTGGCTCAGGTCAGATCTCATCTTCCTGGGTTCGAGCCCTGCATCAGGGTCTGTGCTGATAGCCAGTTCTGTGTCTCCTTCTCTCTCTGCCCCTCCCCCTCTCATGCTCTGTCTCTCTCTGTGTCAAAAATAAATAAAACATTTAAAAAAATTAAAAAAAAAAGAATTTCTGATTGGGCCTTTCTTTAAAAAAAAAAAAAAAATGTAACAGACACCATCTACTTACTCCTCTTCAGGTTTCATTCAGGAATTTGACTAAAGACCTAACTAAAAATAAGCAGTAGACCATAAAACCTATGACTCACGATATGGTCATAGACCACCCCTCATAAAATGGAAATGAGCCAATCAGGAATGGACAACCCAGCACCTAGAGTTATCAAGCCAATGAGGGTAGAACCTGAGAAGGAAGGAGGGGGAAAGGTAAGGGGTGGGGGGTGACCAGAACCTTATAAAACAAGGACCCTTGCTTATCATCCTTGGGCATTCACTTTCAAATGTCCCCTCTCTTTACAGAGAGCTTTCCTACTACTCTTACTTTCTAATCTTATACTCTAATAAACTTTTGTCTGCTGCTCATTTTGTGCCCACCTCATCATTCTTCAAAGCGGTGAAACAATGATATCCTGGGTACTGTAGTAAAAACAACAGTGGTGTTCAGAGCTGGTGGCCGAGAAAGAATTCTTGAAGACATCTTTGGAGCAAAAAGCTTGGGGACAGGACCTTTGGACAGAAAGAGCTGCACTGGGTAGTGAAGAGTGGCTCCTTTTATACTATGAAGCTGGGGGAAGTAAAGTCAAAAGGGAAGTTTCCAAACAGATTTTCACATGCTAAAGACTCATTGAGTACTGGAGACCTAGCTAATGTCAAACTAAGGTTGTTTTTCCCTCTAGCAAAGCATTAACATTAGACAGTAGAGAATTCCTGGAGAAATGTTTTACTCTGCCTGCCTCAAGTATTTGTCAATGGGCTGCAGGTTATAAGGAAATTCAATTCTATCTGCCATTTCCTTCTTGCCTTTGTTGCCCACCTCACTATGGAGGGGAGGGTGATGTTGGGGCTCCAGGAAACAGTCTACAGGTTTCTTTAGTTTAGACTATGGATAAAATTGCCTTTATCTTATAATTAACTAAGATATTTGTGAACTGATGAAGACTCTATCAGTTTAACCTTCCTTTGTCCTTGGGCAGCCTGGAGTGCCTGAGAAATATTACACAGATCCCACTTGGGGGTGGGAGTTTGCTAGCTTGTGCTTTGCCCTCAGCCTGCCTTATGATTCCTTTACCAGGGAACAGAGAGGCACAGCTCAAAGCTGGCAGTAGAATCTTCTAGAGACTGAGCAGAGAGATGGATGTGTACAACCTCAGTTCTCTCTAGCCCACCAACAGGGATACGTTCATCTAAATTATCTTAAGCATCCATCACATGGACAAAAATAAAGGGAGAAATGACCCTCTAGAACCTTCTTCTTCTTCCATGGCCCAGGGTGGAAGTGACTCTGGGCTCAGCTATGCCCACCTTGGAAGGGGGAAGGCATGAGGCCCCTGACTCCTCCTGGCTCAGGGCTGGCCTAGCAGGCCTCCATCTTCCCTGAACCAGCCAGAGTCTTGTTTCCCAGCTCACCAGCCCCAGGACCCAGCCAGGTCCCCATGCTGCCCACACCTTCAGGCACAGCTTCTCTTGGGCCGCCCCATGAAGTGAATGGTGAGTGCTTCCTCATAGGCTCCTCCCAACGCCCACAGAGAATGACGTGGACTGTCATTGCTCAATCCCTGTTTCTCTTCAGGGGACAAGTTCAACAGAAAAGAACATTATTTTGGTTGGATTTATAATGGACATGAATGAAAAAGTTCCTTCTCATTCAGGTTGTTTTAAGCCAATATATGCTCACTGTGTGTTCATTATCAGCTGGTTGACAATTCATGTGTATATGTGTGCGCGTGTGTGTGGGTGCATGTATACACACTATATATATATGTATATATACACACATATGTACACATTTTTTTTCAAGGAAGGTAAACCATATACAGTTAAGTTTCATATACAGGCCAAGGCCGACTGCAGCTTCCTTCATCTGCTTTACTTAGCCCACTCCAAGGTTAGAGAATAACATACTTAATTTTAAGAAATAAGCTCTGCGGGAAAGACTGGTCTGCGTCAGGGATCATGCTCCAAGCCTTCTCTGGGGGAGAATTCAGAAGCCCCCCAGGAGGGCTGGTGGATCAAGGTGTGCTAGCAGATTGGTGGAGAATGGTTCTGTAAGATTTAATAGGTGGAGACAGAGACAAGAGGAAAGAAGGAGACCAAGTTATGGAGCCAAGAAAGCCTTTATTGAGGTCTGCAGTCCCAGGCGAGGTTACGTGACTTGAGTAGGGATTGAGTCAGGGAAGTCGAGCCCGGTATGGGAGGGCAAGGTGTTTTATGGGTGAAAGAGTTCCGGGGGTTTGGTCTCAGGAGCGCAGATTACCAAGTCAGGGCATTTTTGGGCCATGGAGGGGTGGGATTGGTTGCCTCCTTTGTCAGGGTGAGAGGAAGCTGGAGCTTCATGATTGGCTGTTTTCAAACGGTGCAGGACATTCCAGGTCTGTGGGTGGGGGTTGTCGGTGCATGGAGCTCTCCCCTGACCCACAGCAAAATGGCTGCTCGGTCGCCATCTTAAGGTAACTCTTACAGGTTCCTCACACAAAGAGGGGGGATGTGAAGGATCTGGAAGGAACCCGAAGAGCAGGGAACAAAAACAAGTGCGGGACTCAGAAGTTGGCAGGCAGCCTGAGGGAGGATGGTGGGATTTATAAGAAAGGTCAGCTGGTGAGAAAGTAGGGGGAAGAGGCAGCATTATTTCTGAGCCCAGATAGTCCAACATTTACCTTTGTTAAAAATAAAAGCCAGGCATGTCCATGGCTCCATCACTTGAGACTCCAGCACTTGATTTTGACTTAGGTCATAATCTCAGGGTCGTGGGATTGAGGCCTGCATCCGACTCCACACTCAGCATCGCTGAGCTTGCTAAGGTGTTCTCTCTCTCCCTCTGCCCCTCTCCACCCTCTCAAATAAATAAAGAAAGAAATAGGCTCAAAATGGCATCAATTAGGCCAAACCAGGCTTTAACCCCTAACCTAACCAGAGCTTCAGCCTTCCCAGAAATATAGTTTGAACTGGTCAGTCAGGAGTTTTCTGGTCCGTGCCAATGAAGCAATCTGTCACAGGGGCCCTCTCCATCTCCCAAAGGAAGATGAGGTAATCTGCAGGATTTGACTCCCTGTACTTCCTCATAAGGGAAAATGACCTTGCTTGAAACAATCCTTTTCTTTTGCTAATAACTTCCTTGCCCCCACCCTCCTTCCTATAAAAACTTTCCATTATGTATCACTCTTCTGAGCTCCTTTCTACTCTTTAGACGAGATGCTCATGAATGTTTCAATACAGCCAATTAGATCTTCAAATGGACTCGATTGAATTTTTTTCTCTAACTCCTGAAAGATATTTGCCAGTCTTTTATATATTTCTTTTATTATACTAAGTCTTTTGTAGGGGAAGGAGGATTTTTCTCAACTTTTCAAAAATATCTTCTAGCTGGTCTAAGAATTAAATTGACATGAGACAGATTAACAGTGGAAAATCAAATTTAATGCCATACATCTGGGAATCCCACATACAGGAGAGGTTCAAAGACAGAAAGATAAAATGAGGTGTATTTGCCATCTTGAGCTAGGGAATGGGATGGGGGCCTGGGGCTTCAAAGGGGTAGAGGACAAGTCACAGGACAGTCAGAAAGATGTTTAGTAATGAGACACTTGTCTTGCCATACAGATAAGTCATTTAGATTAAATGTATCTCTTATAACAACTCTAATTCTGGGAAAGGCCCCCAATTTACATTCTGCAGGGCAGGTAAAGGAGGAGCAAAAGATACTCAAGACTGCAGGGTCTCATTTGCTTTCAGCTCAAAACAAGTTCATGTGCCAAAGTGGGACCTTGGGGGAGACTTGCTCTGAACCCTTTCACTTTGAAATCTCCATTAGGACTTGGTACAGTTCAACAGAGCACCTCTGGTAGCTGTGGCTGTCTTGTTGGACAGCACAGTTTTAGATCATGTAAAATAGGTCGTGCTTTAAAACATGGCTGAGCACAAAGCAGAAACAGCTAGACTCCCTGAATTTACGTGATGAGGGAGTGTGGGGCAAGCTGAGGGCAAAGTGCAGGCTAACCGCGGACCCCCCAACACACCCAGGTGGGACATGTACGATATTCCTTGGACACTTCGGGCTACCCAAAGCTGAGAAAGGACAACGAAACAAACTGTTAAACTGAGAAGAGTCTCCACCAGTCTACCAGAAAAAGGTAATCCCATCATAGCCTCAAGTCCAGGCACTCCCTCCTGTCTTAACGTTATTGGTTTTGCTAGAGGGGAAAACCACCATGGCCTGACTTTAGGTAGGTTTTTAATAGTAAGTCTTTGGCATGTGAAAGTCTTTTTGGAAACTCCCTCTCCCTCTCCATAAAAGGGTAACCCCCCACACTTACAGCGCAGCTCTTCTTGCCCTGGTCCTTGTCCCTTGAACAAAATCAACTTTTTGCACCAAAGACGTCTTCAAGAATGCCTTCTTGGTCATCGGCTCCAGAGTCCACGAACCCCATCATCACCCCAAAAGTTCATCATATGGAGCTGCCCTGCCAGCCCTGAGCAGCTTCTCTCTAAACTCTGTTTATATTAGAAAGAAACTTGTCTGTAGAGATAATTTACTTTAAAAAAAGAAAAGAAAAGAAAATATATATGTCTTCTTTAAACCATTATTGTTTTGGTTTACTGCCAACTTGTAGCGAATCCAAACCTTTTTTTTTTTAGGTTTATCTGTTTTTGAGAGATGGAGCACGAGTGGGGGAAGGGCAGAGAGAGTGAGACAGAGGATCTGAAGTGGGCACCCGACTGTCAGTGCAAAGCCTGACTCAGGGCTTGAACCCACAAACTGAGATCATGGCCTGAGCCAAAGTCAGACAGACACTCAATCAACTGAACCACCCAGGCCCCCCAACAAAAGCAAATTCTAATTGTTTTGTGATATTGTGTTTTACAATGTCCCCAATCTGCTCCCAGCCCTGATAGGCAGTGAGCACGGTCAGGAAAGCAATTCTGGTGTGCTAAGCAGAGGGTTCCACAGAGATAGTACACTGGAGACCCACATAGGGTTTTATTTGGCCTTGCCAGCGTTTGCTTGACATTTAAAATCAGCAATTTCACACAAAATCCAGCCTTTCAGCTTCTCTCAAAATATCAGATGAACTGGCAATGCTGAGCCAGCCTTAACTGTCTGAGGCTCAGACCTGTGGTCCTTTCCGACTGCGCCTGTCTTCTCCATTTGCCATAGTCTCTCCCTTTCCTTAAGACCATGGCTATACCTCGCTAGAAGATATCACTAGATGCTGGTCGTGACCTAGGCCCGTGTCGGCGCTCTCTGCCCTCTGTGAGTGCCGTGTTTGACACTGTCCCCTTCACCAGATCATCACTCTAAGTCACGTGGGAGCTGTCTCCTAGGAGACTGTGTGCCCTTTCCCACAGGGGGCACCTCCTCGTCCATGACTGGTCTCCTTGCCTCAAGGTGGACCAGCCCTGTAGGACAATCCATGGCAGAGCTCCCCATGGTACCAGGCAGCAGCTCACCTCCCGCTGAGCCCACGTGCCAGCTCAGCTTCTCCCCCTGCCCTCCCCCTGCTTCTCTCACTCCCTTTCCTGAGCATGCTTCTGCAACAAAGCCAAGTGCCCCAAAGTTCCCATATCTGGCTCAGCTCTCAGCCTTTGTAAAAATTTGAGTTTTCGTGCTTAAATTAGGGAGACACCTGAAATGTGCTGAAACAGTGAAAATTGAATTTTTTCAGCAAGCAGGGCTGACAGGCCGGCCAGAAGAGGCACGCTTCAAGTAGCCACAGTCAGCCTTCAGAGGTCAATACAGATGGTCAGATCAATGGGTACCATGAGGGACCCAGAATGCCTTCTTGCAGTGAACTGAGAAAGCTATAGTTCTGAGGAAGCACATGCTTCTTTGTACCATGTACCAGGGCTTACTTCTCTCCTAATTAGTGCTTCCCCTGACTTGGCTGTTCTTCCTCTGTCACCAGGTAGGCAAACAGCTCATCAACAGTCAACACCACAAAACCAATCTGACCCCCGGCCACTGTAGGGACAGGCCAGCATATGGGAGTGTCTTCCTCAACATTTGCTTTAGCAAAAGAGCTTCGTTTCTGGGCACAGGATAGAGAGCCCATTATTTTAGACTAATTAGGTAATGCTCCATCTTCATACTCTGCTGGAAATGACTGCATCTCTAAGAGGATGCATATGGCATGCACGGAGTTTCTAAGAGAACCTACTGAGAGGAATGTCATTGGATGAGAGCCTCCAGCTGCTACAACTTCAGATCTACTCAGTGCTCACACCGGGGCCATGCTGCTGCCAGCAAATGATTAAACATGGTGGGGGTATGCGAACCAAGGCAACCCTTGTTCTGCGGCTCCCCAGGGGCCTGGCTGTGCCCCGAGGTGCATCCTTCCCAATCCCTCTCCTTCCCCATCCCTCCCTTCTCTGGAGTCAGGCATGTATCTGCTCTGAGTCTCTCTCTACCTACTCCTATGCCCTTTCCCTTTGATTCTTTACAGTCATTTCCCCCAGGAAATTTCTTGCACTTCTTAATCCATCCTGCTTTTGTTTCTTGTAGGACCCAAGCTGACACATTAGATTTAAGCCCTGAGGTCTGATTTGTGGGGCAGTGGGTGGAAAGTGAAGATCAAGTTCAAATAAGACATTACAATGGAATCCAAGGCCGCAGCACTTCAAATTATAGTGAACATTTGCTAATTGGTATGAAAAGATGTTTATGTTAAAGTAAGCTGAGGAATTATAAAGCATATAAACAATACTATATGTATTGCAAATGGGTTTTAAAAAATGTATATCTAGAAAAATGTTAGAAGGCTCTATGTCAAAATGTTGACTGGTTTGCAGGAGTCTCTGTTTTTGTCTTTTTGCACACTTGCAGTTTCAAATTTCCCATAATAAAAATCATTTCAGCTCAGAAGGAGAATAGACCTTAGAGCCTAGAGCACTTTGGGAAGGTCATACAGGTTGAGATTCCACAGAGCCCCAGGGCCACCCCAAGAAGGGGCAGCATGGGGACTGTGTGGGCACCATGGGCCTACAGAGGGAGGGACCCAGCAGGTATGAAGATCTAAAGGAAGGCCCAAGAGAGAAGATATGAGGGGTCCCCCTTCCTTATCAAAGCAGGGATCAGTTCAATTCCTGTCCCTCCCAGTGCTGCCTATCTGATTCCCATGGCTTCCTTCTATAACCCAAAAGATCTGGTCACATGTATTATTATAGCTCATTCATTCATTCAATCAAAATGTATTGGGCTGTACTCTTGGCTAGGCCTTCTGTTAAGCTCTAAAAATTCTACGATGTGGAGGGCACCAACTGTTGCATCTCAATACCCATTCTCTCCTTTTTCTTTGTTAAGAAAATACTGATTTTGTGCTGTGCAGCAATGTGTCTGGTCACAAACCATATGTCCCAGCCCCCTGGCAGCTAGGAGGGGCCTTGCTCAAGTAGCAGCCACCTTGGCCCTTCAGCCTGGATCCTTCCTCTGCTCTGGAAAGTAGACTGGATGCTGGAGTGGAAACTTCCTGGGGACCATAAATTGAACAAAGGGACAAAGACCACGTATTGAAGATGTTGGAACAAAACCTTTGAACAAATCCATCACTGACGGCATTATCAAATCATTGAAATGGACCTGCAGACTTCTTGTTATGTGAGAAAAGCAAACTCTTAATCCCTTTAAACCACTGTTTGGGTGGTTTCTGTAACTTGCAGCTCAAAATCCTAAGTGGTGCAAACAGAGAATGAGTCATAAGCCTCGCCTTATGTATGGATGGAGAGAAGAGGAGCAAAAGGCAGTTATAAACCAGTGCTATTAGCAGTATAGGGAGAGGCCCCTGGTTCTCTGGGTGCACACATAAAGCACAACCCACAGAAGCAGGGAGATCAGAGAGGATCTTTTAGAGGAGATGATTTTTAGATTGAGTCATGAAAAGCAAGTAGGGATTAGGGACACAAAGGGAGGGACAGAGTGTGAATGCTTCTGGGTAGAAGCAGTTCCCAATGGCTGGAGCATAGAATGACAATGTGTACAAAGAGGTCAATGGATGGCACAAAGAGATCAGCCTGGGGTGCAAATCTTAATCCATACCCAAAGTAAGGAGGCAGATTTGTGCCCTTAGAAAAATGGAGCAGTGTTGGGGCGCATGGGTGGCTCAGTCAGCTGTGCATCCGAATTCAGCTCAGGTCATGACTCATGGTTCGTGAGTTTGAGCCCCACATCAGGCTCTATGCTGATAGCTCAGAGCCTGGAGCCTGCTTCGGATTCTGTGTCTCCCTCTTTCTCTCTGCATCTCCCCTGCTTGTGCTCTGTCTTTCTGTCTCTCTTTCTTTCTCTCAAAAGTAAATAAACATTTAAAAAAATTAAGAAAAGAAATAATCTTCCTTAAAAAAAAAGGCATGAATGAAGCTGTCATTCAGGGTCTTGGTGGCCACGAGCCTCAGGATGGAAAGGGATCACAGGATGGTGAAGGGGCCTGAGAGGGAGCAGGAGGCCATTCTTGCTTCTGAGCCATGACGTGTAGGAGTTCTACAAGAGGGAGAAGCAATAGTAGGAAAGCCTTCGGGGAATGGCCAGCCTGGGGCAGACCTAGGGAGGGCTCAGGGAGGCCAGGGAAGAGGGGGCATTTGGGGACAAGGTCCTGTTGACCAGGGTGGTGCTTCTGACGTTTGGTGGAAAGGTCTGGCAAGGCCGAGGTAGCGGGTCGGTGGGTCAAAGCAGAATTGTCAGAGCAGTGTGGGCAGAGGGAAATAAGGTGGACAGTCACGTGTGCCTCAAAGGTGAGGATGGTAGACAAGGGGTGTGGCTGCTCTCCAGAGAATTCATCCCTGTGTTCTTCGCCTGGAATGACTCACTCCGCTAACAAAAGCAAGAGACATCTAGTATGTGCCCAGAAACATGCGTTTTAACAAGCCCTCCCAGGAGTTCTAGCGCCCACTGAAGTTTTTGAAAACCACTGGTCTAGCTCTGTGTTTCTCACCTTAAATGTGCATTCCTTGAGGATCCTACAAAGTACAGATTCTGATCAGTAGATCTGCGCTGAGGGTGAAAAATCTGCGCTTCTTTCTTTCTTTCTTTTAATGTTTATTTATTTATTTCGAAAGAGAGCAGGAGTGGGGGAGGGGCAGAGAGAGAGTGGCAGAGGGAGTCCCAACCTCCATGCTGTCAGGGCAGCGCTCCATCTCACGAACCATGTAATCATGACCTGAGCAAAAGCAAGAGTCCGGGTGCTTACCTGACTGAGCCACCCAGGTGCCCCAAGAGTCTGAATTTCTAATGAGCTTCCAGGAGATGTTGCTCTTGCTGGTCACCTATCACTCTCTGAGTAGTAAGGGTCTAGACAAGAGAACTTGTTGAGACAGTAGAGAAACAGTTTCTAGAAAGGTCAAGGAATTGACTGCTTTAGCCTGCAGAAGGCTGAAAGATGATTTAGTGGCATTCTTTAAAGGACATTGTTTTAATTTTATTTTTAATTGAGGTCAAGGCAGTAGAGAAATGGGCCAGCTTTGAAGCAGACATAATTTAGGATAAACTGCTTTTCTTAGGTAATGATGTCTTTTTTTTTTTAATGTTTATTTATTTTTGAGGAGGGGAGTAGGTAGGGGAAGAGAGAGGGGGACAGAAGATCTGATTGGAGCTCTGTGCTGATATGATAGGAAAAGATAGGATTCAGTAGGCAGAGAGGGAAAGATTAGGACCTGAGGTCCCTGGGTGGGGAAAAAAAAACCATATTTTGGAACAATGCTGAGAGTATCTGACCACAGCAAACTCCCTCAGGCACAAGGTTTCCTTAAGAATGTAACAGACTGGGGACACCTGGGTGGCTCAGTCAGTTAAGCACCTGGCTTCAGCTCAGGTCATGATCTCACAGTTTGTGGGTTTGAGCCCCGTGTCGGGCTCTGTGCTGACAGCTATCTCAGAGCCTGGAGCCTGCTTCGGATTCTGTGTCTCCCTCTCTCTCTGACCCTCCCCGTTCATGCTGTCTCTCTCTGTCTCTCAAAAATAAATTAAAAACATTAAAAAAAAAAGAATGTAACAGACCCCGCCTACTCCCCCTCAGGTTTCCTTCAGGAATTTGACAAAAGACCTAAGTATGGCCACAGGCCACTCCTCATACAATGGAAGGGAGCCAATCAGGAACGGACAACCCAGCACCTAGAGTTATCCAGCCGATAGTAGAAGAACCTGAGAAGGAACAAGGGAGAAGGAAGGTGGAAGGCTGACCAAAATCTTATAAAACAAGGACCTTTGCCTACAGTCTTGGGCATTCAACTTTCGAATGCCCCCGCTCTGTAAGGAGAGCTTTCTTACTATTCTTCCTTTCTGATCTTATCCTCAAGCTTTTGCCTTCTGGTCATTTTGTGTCCACTTCTTCATTCTTCCAAGTGGTGAGGCAATGAATCCTGGGTATTGTGGTAATAAAAACCCTGCAACACTGACAGCAGAGAGCCCAATGCTGGGAATGAACTCACAAGCAGTGAGAACGCGACCTGAGCCAAAGTCAGATGCTTAGCTGACTGAGCCACCCAGGCAGCCCGGGGATGGTCTTCAGTGAGAGCTCATCTCAAGGCTCCTGCCAGCTTGGGATTTCCAGAGAGGGTTTCCTCTCTGCACCACCTGCTGACATCTAAAGGCTGTGCGGTATGAAGTCTGAGGAGACAGACTGGAAGCAAGGCAGGGTGGATTGAGTTCAAGGAACTGCTGCTGTGGTGACAGCTGAAGGAAACCAAGAGTCAGTAGCAGTGGCTTCTCCCAGATCCTAAGGGAAACTTATGGGGGGTGGAGAAGGCCTGGAGAGCATGTGACAAATGCCATTCATTCCCCTAGACTGTCAGCTGAACCTGGCAAGGCAAAGCTGTAGGAGAACAAGTCCAGATGCATTTAGATGATGTGTGGAGCAGCAGAAGGTCTCCGGGAACGACCTCACAGTTTCAGGCCTGGACAGACAGATTTATGCCAAGATAAGCCCTTTCCAGCTCCCACCGCCACCTGGGTCTCTATGTGCCATTGGGCAAAGGTTTCCCAACTAACAACTCCCTTCAACAGGAAATTCTCCAAAGAAAATGCCTCTGACAACATCTTTCACATATTAGATGGAGACAACATGAGAGAAGTTAAATTTGCCAGGCGTGGAATCACATTATCAAGGCTTCAGTACAAACTCTAATATTTACTAGCTTTGTGTCCTTGGGAAAAATCACTTTACCTCTCTGTGCTTCAGGTTCTCTCCTCTGCCAGGCTATGGGCTAAATGCAGCAGGTGCTTTGCTCATTTTTGTCTTCTGGTAACAACTGACTGAGAAGTTTAAGGTGCCTAACTGTTTGTTTCATGATTTAAGTTGGGAGCTCCAGGAAGTAAGTCCTGCTGACATTCTGGACAGGGAGGAAAAAGTGCCTGTACACTTGGGGTGGTTGTGCTGGGAAGGCTTTGAAAAGAGAGGCCATTCAGGCTAGGATGGCATAATCATACATTTCAGAGAAGGTGACAACTGCTGGATCGATGTCATCAGGTTTCAGTCCCCTTGTCTTTGCCTCTAAGGCAGCTTTCCCCAGGATTGGCTCCTTCTCCAGGTCAACTCTTCACATCTTGACCACATGCAACCTCTAGGCAACTCCAGCTGAAACAGTTAAGGTTCTTAATTCTAACAAAAGTCCTGGAGTTGAGCCCTGCTGGGACTCTGATTGGTTCGTGTGTGCTGTTACCTTTGGCCAGGGTCTGCTCTTATTGGCCAAGCAAGGGTCACATGCTCAGACTGGCTGATGAATGGGGGTGGGGCCAGCTCTACCTATTCTTAACCTACTCTTACTCATTGTGGGCTGAGGCTGGGGGAGAGGGTAGTGCCTCAAGCAAATGGGTGTTGCTACGAGAAACAGTGGGAATGTAATTTGCAGGCTGAAACAGCATCTGACTCTCAGAGCATCCAGCCCTGTGCCCTTGGCTCCCTGATTCTTCTTTTATCCCCATTCTCCATACCCTGGACTCTAGCACCCGGATTACTCTTCATGTCCTTCTTATCTTTCTACTGCCTGCTTCTGATTCTTGAGTTCAGTTCATAGGATTTAGCAGAATTCAGGGAAGACCAGAAAGAGTCAGTGACTCCACCTATAGGGAGTATCCAGTCCCTATTTGGCTTAACTTGGGTCTTTCTGGCCAATATTTATTACATTGCTTCAGTGAGAAAATAAATTTTGAGTCCCATACAACTGCTCTACAAATAAGATTTGAGGAAACAAGTATCTGTTTGTATCTGGACCAACACCCACGTGTCAATCTTCCCACTTATAGTAAAGTAAAAGCAGCTGACTGAGGTGTCCTCATGCAAAATCCACAAGACTCAACCCTGGCTTCTGATGGTAGCTTAAATGTTTTATTACTCTAATTATATCCACGGCACAGGGGTGCAAGAGCTTCTGGCTCTGGGGGTCCCGTACAGACCAGGTTCAGCCACTTGCTGTTGACAAAATCAGAAAGCAGAGAAATGAGTAGTGGTGAAACAAGACAGGAATTGATTTCAATGAGGTCAGTTCTGGGGAGAAGGCAGGCAGACTAGCTCTCGAAGACTCTGCAAAGTGCCAAGAATACTTCCAGGTTCATATAAGGAAAATGAGGGACAAAGGTCAGTGGATACGCGTAGGTAGGCAACAGGGTCAAATCAATCATTGTCAAGGGTAAGATCTTGCTGGCTCAGGGCAGTCCTTATTGCTTGAAGGGGTAGTTTTGGTTCCCATCAGGGGATACTTTGCCTGTAGGATCTTTTGTCTGAGTTAAGAGATAAGCTGGAAAGAACTTAATTAGAAAGTTTGAGGTCAAAATGGAGGTATTTGAAGTCCTCTTTCATGACCACTTTGTCCATTTTTGTGATTCTCCCACCCTCCCCTCACTTTACCTTTTCCCTACCCCTTCCAACCCCAGCACCACAGGCTTCCCTCCCCACTCAATTCTGCCAGATCAGACAGCATCCCTGCTAAGAAGTGATAGGGATTGCCCTTATTTTTAAGAGATCTGCGGCTCTGCTTTTCTAACAGATCCTTCATTAAAATCATGGCCAGTAAGTAGTGGAAGTAGTAGTAACAAGAATAATTGAGAAGCAGAGATTCACAAGAAAAGTCAGCCAATAGCTCAGTCAGCCTGAGCTGAAGTAGGACTTCTGGGAACATAGCAGTTACGACAGGATGAGAGACAGAAAACAAGATTGTGATGACTTTCATTGTTATATCTATAAGGGTTCTTTATGTGCAAGCAAGAGAAACTAATTTCATTGCAAAAAAGGTAGAAATGCAATTTATTAGAGGGATATGAGTGCCTACATAAAAGGAAGAGAATATGACCGGCCATGTCTCAGAGAGGATGGGAACCAGATGGTTTGGAGACTAGACAGAGGAACCATTTTTGGTTCTTGTAAAATTCATTCCAGTTTCAAATTTCCAGAATTCTGGCTGACATACTCCCGAGAACCCACCACTAACTGCGAACAATGGCAAGAGGCTGATCCCCAAAAGAAAGGTGAGGAGGCTGTTACCAAAAAGCAGGCAAAAAAGTGATTTTCCCACCCTAGAAGTCATCGTACCATATTTGTGAGCTTGCCTTTCTGTGCTGTTTCTCCATTTCTTGGTGAGAACTACAAAGTTAAAGTTTTTAAGAAACGTTTCAGTAACAACATTCCACAAGCATTTTACTGAGTGCCTATGTCAGACCAGCTGCTGGTCATTGCACATAAAGGCACCAATAAAACATCATCATGGCCACCAACATCTAGAAGGAGGAGGTGGATGTGGAACTCATCAAGGGCAATGCAGTATTGTTGGTGCTGTGGAAGAGATATGTACAGGAAAATGGGCTTCAGAGGAGGCAGGTCTGCCAAAGCAATGGAGGCTCAGGAAAAGCATCCTTCAGGAAGGGACTCTGAGTTGAGCCTGGAAAGGTGAGCAGTTCAGCAGGGAGATACTCAGGTCAGTTGGTTGACGGGGTGGCGTTCTAGACAGATGGGAGTGCTCAGAGCAGGAACAAAGGCACAGAGGCACCAAACCTTTTGGGTGATTGAAGTAGGGTATATTGCCGAATGATGAGGAAGAGGTGGGGGTGTGTTGAGAGGTCAGGCTAGACTGGCAGTCATGCGCCAGACCAGACCATGGAAAGCCTTTGTCGTCCATACCAATGACTTTGGAATGAATCTTCAGGAAGGGGGAGCACTACACGGGTTTGAAACAGAGTAATGTAATGATCGGATTTGCATTTTGGGAAGATCCTGCTGGCTTAGAATGAAGACTGGAAGTGGAAAAAGAAGATTTTTGTGAAAAAGCAACAGCAGTTAGGTTGAAAAAGATACAGCAAGTAAGTGCAGTGTTTACACTGCACTTACAAAGTGTTTACAAAACTTTGAGCTGATTTGTTGCAGAAGGTGAGGGTGAGGGAGACACCTAGCATCACCCTCAGGCTCATGGCTTAGGGAAAGAGGTAGATCGTGACCCATTTTTCAAAACCAGGGTTTTCATGAGAAAAAAAAATATAAGGAATAGATTTGGGAGAGAAAAACATAAGTTCAGTGTCAGATACTGGATCCTGGTTTTCTATGGAGGTACCCAGGAAGAGCTCTGCAGTAGACGTTGGATCTTAACGCCAGAGGCTGGAGACACCCGCACATGGCAGATGGGTATATGGAGTGTAGGGGAGAGAAAAGAAGATGGCTTTAAGTATGAGTGCTTGAGAGCAGAGATGAGGAGTTGGGAGAGGAGCCAGAGAAGGAACTTTCAGGGAGGTAGGAAGAGAAAAAGGGTATATCTGAGAAGCCAGCAGAAGGCAATGTTTTAAGAGGAGGAAGTGTTCAACGTCAGATGCTCTGAGAGGTTCCTCACAATAAAGCTAAAAAAATCCATTGGATTTGATATTTGTAAGGCCATTGTTGACCAGCTAGAGGTTTTCCAGTGGGGTGATAGGACCAGAGGCCAGATTGGGGTAAGTCCAAGGCTGAGCTGTGTGTCAAGGGGAGGGAGCCACGACCCTAGGAAGCTGACTCCTAACATATCTCCCCAAGCCTGTAACCCCATGTTGCTGTTTCCAAGATGACCTGGGGATCTGAGTAGGATTGGTTATAAAGTCATTAATTCATTTATCCATTTATTTATCTATTTGCTTTTCAAGTGTCTACTACATGCCAGGTAATGTGCTGGACACCCAGACCCAAACGATGAAGGAGACCCCATTGTTGCCCCAGAGACTATTCTGATTTAATTGGGGAAACACACACAAAGATCTGATATATTGCAATGTGATGGAGTCTGTGTTATGAAGGATGAGAGAAGTCGCGGCAGACTTCATGGAGAGGTGACAATCGAACAGGGTATTTAGAATCTATCATATGGACAATGGCCAGTCTAGAAACCTTTTGAAGCAGGGGAGTGATATGATCAGATTTTTGCCATTGTTTCATGCATAAAAGTGAATAATTTTCACAAATATAATGCTCTCACACAGGCATCCTGCCGATCAAGAAGCAGGACATGGCCAGCTCCCAGAAGCTCCTCATGTCTCCTGGTAGCTACTGGCCTACCGTTATCAAGACTTCTTTGCCTCCAGCCCTTTGAGTTTCTTCACACAGAAACAGTGCATAGTACATGTTTTTGTCTTCTGTCTTTCACTGGATGTTACATCTATGAGATTCTTCCATATTGCTATATATAGTATTGGATAAGCACTCTAAATTGTCTTTTGGGAAAATGTGACGAAGAATGTGAATGAGTTGATTGTGAAACTCAGTCCCTTCCTTTATTTTATAGTCCTAGAACATATAATTGACCAATACTCTTGGCTCCTTATCCCTAGCCAAATGTAAGTGGGTGGAGCTGGCTCTCCCTACTTCTACACCTCTCTCCTGAAGATTCATTATTCATTCCTCAGATTGCTTAAAATGTTCACTTAAGTATCTCTTGTATGTCTGTGTGTCACATGTGTGTATATTTCTGTGTGTGTATCGTCTGAGAGGGAAGGGAAAGGAACTCTAGGGTTCCTAGAGGGGGAGCAGGTGAGCCTGAGGGGCTGTCTCAGAGAGGACCAGGCCAGTTTGCAGGGCACATGTCTGTGATGGACAGATTGGGAAGTGGAGCAGTGGACAGAGTGGCAGAGTGTGAATGATGGAGCCAGAGCTCAGGCTGTCCCAATAATGAAGGGACCACCCTCAGAGGAGACCTAAGTCATTACTGTCATTCTAACTGCCACCCTCTCTAATGCTCAGGAAGCTTGCAAATCCCAGAGCAATTCATTCCCCATTTCTGCTGGAAGAAAAATGAGAAATCATACACTGGGAGGAATAAGTAATTCCTGCCTGTCTGCTTAAAAATACATCAAGACCCTGCAGAGAATATGCTTTGAAACCAAGGCCTTCAGATACTGAGCAGTCGGGCGGCTTCTGCTGCCAAAGTCTGTGCTGCCTGACAGTTCCCCATAAAATTCCTCAAGGAAGAGGTTATACTGCTAATAAAACCTAGCCCCAGAGTCTCTCTTGGCTGAGTTTTGTCCTATGAGCCCTTTATTCTCTCCCTCACTTATTCAGAGGTTAATAAGCTTGTATTTTCAAGGGCAGCCCTAGATGTAAAAGAGAGCTGGCTCTTTTCTCTCTCCACTTAGAATGAAGATTTGTTCTTCCTTAAATAGACAGTAGGAATGTTTTGGAACCTGACCTGCCATTTGAAAAGACTCTAGTGTAAATCCAGTAGGGCAGAGAGCCTTGTAGGAAGCATCAAGCTGGGGGGTCCGGCAAGATGGCGGCTTCTAGCCTCTGAAATATGCATTGACTTTCTCTCTGTCGGCATCTAATCAAGTCCTTTGCCATCTCTCTCGCTCTCTTGCTCCGTATTTGTGAATTGTCTTGTCTTTGAGAGTCTCATTATCTTATATATTGGCAGGGTGGCCTGTAGGTTAGAAACAACATCTTCCAGTAGCCTTAGGGTATTGATTGGGAGCCAAGACCCTGATAAGTAGAAGGGTCTGTCCTAGAGACTTTTCAGCTGATTTTGGAGATGACTATACCTCAGTCAGATGATGAGGCATTATTATTTTGTGACTATGTCAGTGATGTCATTCTTGACTTTTGTTTTAGAATGTCACATTGGGATGCAGTTGCTCTAATGCCAGCAAATGAAATTCATATACATTGTAAAGATCAACTTGATAGCATCAGAAACAATGAAAAATTAATGTTCTTGGGCCAGTGTTGCATCCTGTGTTCAAATTTTCTGAAATGACTTATTTTTGGAGGCTCCAAGAAGGCTGTGTGATTTATAAAAGTCAATAGATTATTTTAATTTCTTGGATATATTGTCCAAAGGACAACTAACAAAAGATAAGGCAAACTGTGTACATTTAGTTTCTGAACAAGCATCTGACTCTCACCTTTGGTTGCTCTGCTGAGAGAAAATAAAGTGTAATGGTAAACACGGGCTCCCACGGGCCAGCTCTCTGAATAGCTGTGTGATCTTGGACTAGTAATTTTGTCTCTCTGTGTCTCAACTTCCACAAAATACTATGGCAGTAATTTATGCCTACTTCAGAGATTCATTGTGAAGTGCAAAAGAGATCAGCCTTGAAAAGTGCTTAGAACAGTGTTTGAAATGTAGGAAGAACTCAACAAATGTCAGTTATTATAAATGTTAATTTTCAAAATATGTCTCTTAGAATATCATCGCTCCTTTGGGGCATGTATTGCTGTTCTCACACAGTGTTAGTCTAATGTCATACATATAATCAGTGTTCAGTAAATATTTGCTGGTTGGAATTAAAAGGAGTTGGCTTACACATAAATTGGAAAGGAGCAGAGCTTGGAAGAAATTTGTTGTTGTTGTTGTTGTTTAGATTTTAAGGCACACATCCACAATCCAGAAATCCATTTTGATTCATTTATGGCTTTATTCTTCAAGGGTTTTTTAAAAAATGTTTTTTTTAAATATTTTTATTTAGTTTTGAGAGAGAGAGAGCATGTACACAGGGAGGAGGGACAGAGAGAGGGAGACAGAAGATCTGAAGCATGCTCTGTGCTGACAGTAGACAGCCTGATGTGGGTCTCGAACTCACGAACTGTGAGATCATAACCTGAGCCACCATCAGACACTCAACTGACTGAGCCACCCAGATGCCCCTTATTCAAGTTTTTAAAAACAAAATTTCAGTTTAAGAGCTTATTAAGAATTAGATAAGTAAACAAATCCAAGTTATTCTATGCTGGGACAATATTTGTCTGGGAAAGGCTTTTATTGTAGCTGTTTGGATGCCATTCCTCCACTCATTACCGACCTCTCCTCTCATCCATCAGATCATCCACTAAGTCATCATGAAGCTCCTATTACATGCCTTCATCAGCATTAGACAGTGGGTCTATGGTGCTCCATAACTCCACGCACTCATGATGCTTGTAATCTAATGGGAAGACAGACTTCAAATAGCCACACTAAGAAATGCAAAACCGTAGTTGCAACAAGTAGTCTGAAGAAAACCATGTATGGTAATATCCTGAAGAACTAAGGCATATGTACGTGTAAATATGTATGTGCACATGTGTGTAGGCCCACACACTTGTATGCTTGCATACATATGTGGATATGCACAAATGTTCCACATGCATTTTAAAATTTTGGGTGTCATGAATTTTGTTGGTCTATTGGTTTCAATTGGTTAAAATCTAAAACGAACTGCTACTTTATGCAATAGTGGCATAAAAATAGACAACCACATTTTCTTTGCACATCTTCTGTCTCTTGTACCTTCCCAACTATTACTAACAGCTTTTGTCTTTTTCTAAAGATTTTATTTTTAAAAAATTTTTAAATGTTTTTTTATTTATTTTTGAGAGATGGAGAGAGACAATGCAAGCAGGGGAGGATGAGAGAAAGAGGGAGACACAGAATCTGAAGCAGGCTCCAGGCTCTGAGCTCTCATCACAGAGCCCGACGCGGGCCTCGAACCCATGAACCCTGAGATCATGACCTGAGCCAAAGCTGGACACTTCACTGACTGAGCCAGCCATCCAGGCACCCCTAAAGATTTAATTTTTAAGTCACCTCTACACCCAACTTGGGACTTGAATTCATAACCTCAAAATCAAGAGCTGCATGCCCTTTCAACTGAGCAGGCCACGCACCCCAGTGACAGCTACTTGTTGAGCGCTAGCAGATGCTGTGTTAAAAGTCTGAATATTCCCAGGGGGCGCCAGGGTGGCTCGGTTGAGCGACCACCTTCGCTCTCTTCTCTTTCTCTCTCTCTCTCAAAAATAAACATTAAAATTTAATAAATAAATAAGTAAATAAAAGCTTGAATATTCCCAACAACACTATGAGGGAGGAAATGCCATTACTCCCATTTCCAGATGAGGGCCTGAGGCCAGTCCCTGGCCATCTGCTTTTTTTTTTTAATGTTTATTTATTTTTGAGAGAGAAACAGAACACAAGTGGGAGAGTGGCAGAGAGAGAGGCGGACACAGAATCTGATGCAGGATCCAGCCTCTGAGCTGTCAGCAGAGACCCTGATGCAGGGCTCGAACCCATGAACTGTAAGATCATGACCTGAGCTGAAGTTGGACCCTTAACCAGCTGAGCCACCCAGATGTCCCATCTGGCCATGTGCCTTTGTCTTTCCTCACCAAACACAGTAGAGAAATGGATCCTGTGGAAGGAAGAGGTGTACAGGATTTGTAGAGAGCAAGAGTGTGGTAACAGTTCAAAGTGCCACAAGAGGAGAGCTTGGAGAGCAACAGGGCTGGAATCCCATTGCACCAACTGGCCCCTGGCTCTTCCTGAGTGAGCGGACTGTCCTACCTCTTCAACAGCCTTTTCTGTTTGGACAGCCTCTCCTCTCAGTCCCTTGTTGAGGTGGGAGACATCAACTGCCAGCTGCCTTCAGGACACCTCTACCTGATGGTATCTGGCCCTTCACATTCAGTAGGACCAAACTCATCCCTTCCCCCATCTTCTGTTTGTCTTGTCCTCTCATTACCATTGATGATATGAATTTCAGGTTCCTCCTCAGTTTCCCCCACCCCCAATATGCAGCGGCTCACAAGTGAGTTGATTGCATCTCAGAAACACCTTGTTTAACCCCAAGAGGCTTCAATCCCATGGCTCTTGTCTGATGATGGCATGACTCCCATAGTCCCCTTTGAGGCAGGTTCTTCTCTGTAGACATTGCTTGTCTCCTCATTCCTCAAAATCTGAGTCCTTGCATGACATGCCACCCGTGTGCCTTGTGCTTCTTAGCTTAGATGTTGAGAATCATTTCTGTGCTTGAAATGTGAATTGCTCTGGCCATACTGAAGGTCCCAAGGGACTTCTGTAACAGGAAAGTAGGTCATATTTCTTCTTTGGGAATAGATACTGGTGTCAGCAGATGTGACACTCTTTGAAAATTGAACTTGGCAATTCCTCAAAAATGCTTGGATCCTCCCCAATGCCATGCTAGCAGGCCCTCCAAAGAGGCCAGCTTCTGACTGCCCCGAAGGCATCTGTGAAGAATGCCAGCTGCTCAGAGAATCTGAGGCCAGTTTTGCAGGGCCCTGGGCCAGACTACACTTCTGTGCGGTGCGTGGTTCAGGCTGTGTGCCTGGCGGCGGCTTGTAGGTGCCTGGGTGGGCAGCAGGTGGCATCTAACATTTTTGGGGCAGTTAGGGAAAGCACGGCCAGCAGAAGAGAGAGGTGAAACTACTAGAAATTGCTAGTGGTTGGGGCACTTTGCGAAGGACCAAATTAAAAAAATAAAACAAAACTGACTTCTAAGCCAGCCCTAAATACTAATGATCATTAACACTTGTGAGGAGCTTAATGGTTTTAAAAGTATTTTGCATACGGTATCATACCTCATTTAGTTCTCATTAGAATTCCAGGGTGAAGCTTCTATGGTCTCACCATGATGTACCTTTCCTTGAGAGTGTTTATAACAATGACAATTATGTATTTCTTCTGAGATTTCCTTTAAATGAGGGCCTTCCTTATTAAATAGTAAGAATCATGAGGACAAATCTTTTTTCACTCAGCATTCTTTTTTTTTCTTTAAGTGAGCTTCACACCAAGCTGGAAACCCAATGTGGAGCTTGAACTAATGACCCTGAGATCAAGACCTTAACTGAGATCAAGAGTTCAATGCTTAACTGACTAAGTCATCCAGGCTCCACTCACTCAGCAGCCTAGGCCTAGCACCTACAGCAATGCCCTGGCATATAATTAGGTGCTCAATTAATATTCAGTGAATGAAGGAATTCAGTAAGTAAATGAATAGCTGAATGACAATTGTATAAAAAACGTTACCGGGGCTCCTGGCTGACTCAGTTGGTTGAGTGACCAACTCTTGATTTCAGCTCAGGTCATTATCTGAGGGTGGTGGGATCAAGCCCTTCATCACGCTCAGCACGGAGCCTGCTTAAGATTCTCTCTCCTTCTCTCTCCGCCCATTCCCCCCACTTGCAGCTAGCACACACGTGCTTTCTCTCTCTCTTTCTAAAATAAAAAAAAAATAAAACAAACCCAAAAATGTTACCTAAGCAAAACATATCCCTGATGGATGTGTATGTAGGACTTATTTTTTTTAAGTTTATTTATTTATGAGAGAGAGAGAGGGAGAGAGAAAACACAAGTAGGGGAAGGGCAGAAAGAGAGGGAGACACAGAATCTGACGTAGGCTCCAGGCTCTGAGTTGTCAGCACAGAGCTCAATGTGGATCTCAGACTCACAAACCATGAGATCATGACCTGAGCTGAAGTTGGATGCTTAACCAACTGAGCCACCCAGGTGCCCCTTTATTTTATTTTTTATGTTTTAGTGCATTTATTTTGAGAGAGAGTGAGTGTGAGTGAGGGAGGGGCAGAGAGAGACGGAGAGAGAATCCCAAGCAGCCTCTGCACTGGTGGCGTGGAGACTGAAGTGGGACTTGAACCAAATGAACTGAGAGATCATGACCTGAGCCAAAATCAAGAGTTGGACACTCAACCGAGTGAGCCACCCAGGCACCACCAGGACTTACATTTTTAAGTGAAGAGAGATTCTATTCTCATTGTTATTGTTTTATACTTATTCTTATTCTTATTTTACTTTATGCACAATGTACCAACAAACCTTTTAAGAACTATTTATTTTGAAATAATTATAGATTCAGAGGAAGTTGCTTAGAAATCACAGGGAAGTCACATGCACAATCCATTCTCCCCCCAAGCCCCCCAGTTTTGAAATCTTGCATAACTATAGTACAATTCCAGGCAATTTTTTTAAAAGCTGCACTAGTGCAAATAATACTGCATCCCCATGTTACTTCAGTATTATTTGCACTAGTCATGACATGGAGAAGATCTGTGTCTGCTGACAGATTAATGGATAAAAATCATGTGATGTATGTACATATACATATGGTCCAGGTGGAATGGACCTTAAGGACGTTATGCTTAGTGAGGTCAGTCAGACAGAGAAAGTCAATACTGTACAGTCTCATTGTATGTGGAATCTAAAATGAAAGCAAAACCAAAAACAAAACAGAACAAAACCACACTTACAGATACAGTGAGGCAGGGGGTAAGGGTGGGTGGGTGAAATGGGTAAACTTGGTCAACAAGTACAAGTTTCTAGTTCTAAGAGAAGTAAGTCCTGGGGATATGATGTACAGCATGGTGACTGTAGTTAATGGTACTGTATCCTGTATTATATAACTGAAAGCTGCTAAGCTTGTATGTTCCCATCACAAGAACAAAAATTTTGTAGCTGTATGGTGACACATATTAACTAAACTCATTGAGTTAATCATTTTGCTATATCTCAAATCAGTATGTTGTATACCTAAAACTAGTATAATGTTATATGTCAGTTATACCAATAAAATGAGAAAGAATCTGAAGAATAGAATGAGTCATACATGATAAAGCAGACCATCTCTGTTCACTGTAGCCTGAAGGGTTCATCCTTTTAAAGCCCTTTCCATGGTCTGGGTGCTCCCCTGTACACTTAACTCAAGTGGAAATGGAGGGAGGTTCACAGGTGCCCCTGGCCCTGGACCCCAGAAGCACACTTAGCTGTTCTCCACCTGTGTTTTCCTTGGAGCTTCCAAGGGCCTCCCCTGTGACTTGAGAATCATGCATCAGATTTAGTCTTACCACTTTCCTGCAATCACTGAGTCTGAGATACTTATCTCAGCTCTCATTAGCAGTAGGACTTAGGGAATAAACCTGAACTTGTTTCACCCCTGTGAATAATATTTACTGGAATGGAAGGTTGACTCTCTGGAGGCTGCTGTAAGATGCATTGGATCACTCTCCCCTTGCAATGTGTATTCTTGCCACCAAACAAACCCTGGAAAACACTTGACAAATCATATGCCTAGTGCCCATTTTTCTTTTGCAGTGCACCTAAGAGGCTGTGAACAAGCATGGCCAAGAATCCATCCCTACTCCTTAATGTGGTAGGAATTACATGTGCTTCCTCCCTTCAGCGAAATCAAGCTCCCTTGTGGTAGATGGGCATAAAGCCCACGGATTGTCTGGAGGTGTCTGATTTCTGTAACATCCTGTTATCTTAGCACCTCCCCCAAGTTGTGGAAATTCTTTACTCATTTCCTCTTAGTAAACAAGCAGGACTAAGAAACCTAGGATCATGCCTCAAGTAATTCTCAGTGTTTATGAATTCAGCGAAGGGTGAATTAAATCAACATTGAGTGGCAACTCTTTATTTGCTTTTTTTAAAGTTTACTTATTTTGAGAGAGAGAGAGCGAGAGAGCGAGAGAGCGAGAGAGAGAGAGAGAGAGAGAGAGAGAGATATCACGGGGTAGGGGTGGAGAGAGAGGGAGAGAGAGAATCCCAAGCAAACTCCTGCTATCAACACAGAGCCTAACATGGGGCTCAATCTCACTAGCTGTGAGATCGTGACCTGAGCCAAAATCAAGAATTGGACGCTCAACCAGGCCACCCAGCTTTCCCAATTCTTGATTTGTTTTGAATAAAATTGGAAATCATGCCCTACCCATCTTCACCAGCCAGCTAACCTGTCCAAATTAAACTTCAAGCCCAACCTTCCCCCGTGTCTCATCATCTCTTGGTGTGATCTTGGCGTTGCTTTGGGTGCAGTACAGGCATGATTTGGTTTTTAATGGGTTGTCTCCTTTATTTTCCCACATCTGCTCATGAGTCTGGGTGCAAGGAAAGGAAAAGACTGCAGAGGCACAGAGAGGGAGACCTTGGGGTCACTGCCATGCTGAAGCACATGACTGTCTCTGGGTTACTGGAATCTCTAGAATATTATACACATGAAGAACTGACTGCGCCATACATCTGGGGTCCATTCAAGCTCCATTGCTTCCCAGATAAGATACTTAAACAATTTTCTGTATTGCTTTGCCTTAAGTTATCTGACTTGACTGTCCATACAGTTATCAAACTAATCAGACAATTATCTATGTATTTCAGCACTGCTTATATGCAGTGTGCTATCCTCAGATTGTAAAATAAAACTAGGACTTTTTCCTCACTGTCTGACAGTTTTTAAATTACTATAGAAATAGAGGCATTTTTCATTTAGTTTATTTTACCTGTGTCTACTGGGATATTCTAGGATACTTCTGAATCTTCAATTTCGGCAGCTTGCTAGAGTCACAAAAGCACAAAGGTAGACAGGCTGAATAAAACTTGGCTTTGACCGAATTTGTGATTAGCCCAGAGACTTCTCAGGCAGATAACAAGATGCCAGACATTAAAATAAGAAATTTCTCAGGCTGAGAAAAAGAAACCTAACAATTGATTTCATAAACAATACTGAGTCTCATCACTTGGGACTCTTTTATTCTACAAACAATGTTGCCTATCTACCATGTTGAACTTCTGTAAACAAATGCCTGTCTTGTAAGCAAAAGATTCTTGGGGTTGCAACATCCCAACAAGCATTGTTGGTGTGTCTCTTAGATGTGTCTTCTAGCATTCATTTCTCTGGTTTTGGTAGTCTATCATTCCAGGCTATTCTGTACCATTTCTTTCCAATGTATTAAGTATAGATTAATGGGCCACATCCTAGGTTCCATGGGGTTGGGAAAACATAAACAAATAAAATATACACTTCTGTCTCCTGAAGTGCCTTTTTGTTTAATTTAGACAAGTTGAACAAACATCCACCACTAGAAAAAGAAACCATTTATAAAGGCCAGTATGTTGATTTTGGAATGTGCTGTTTAAGTGCTCTCAACATTATCTTGGTAAATATGAAGATCTGCATAGATATTGTTAACTGGTGAAAATGGCCTATGTGAATGAATGACACTGAATATTTGGACTTGAGCCATTTCATGTGCTATGTGAGGCACCACAAAGAAACGGCAGTAAGACGTCTTTCCTCTTGATGAGGATGACCAAGGTCTGCTGAGGATCATGGATCAGACTTTCTAGGTGTCCTGCAGCTAAGTTGACAGTGTGTCATCAGATGATGGGTTGCTGCTGCCGTTCATTCCCAAACATTCCTGTTTACAACTCTTTCTCAAAGTCATACAGCAAACAGCCCCCGTTCTTATTTCCCTTCTGATACACTGTTGCCTCCCTCTCTTCAAGGAGAATAGTATCAGATCTAGAAAGGTAGTTTGAAGGGACTTCACAGTGTTCAGTTCCAGTGCTCTGAAATCTTTTTCCTGGTGCTGTTAAATGTAACTATTGTATTTTGGCAAAACACTATTGGAACTTTCCTTTTCTTTTTCAGAGCAGTCAATGTGTTCATGCTGTGCAACAGAAGGAGAAAAACGCTTATTTCCATATTTACTTTGCATGTTATTTCACCCCCAAGTGATTGATCATTTAAAGCAAGGTATTTGGCATTCTTCTCGAAAGGCACTAAATTAGTTCTTTCCCCGTCCAAAGCTGACTTTCAGCAAAGTGATGCATAGAGTGATGTTAGAAACAAAAAAAACAAAAACAGCTTTTGTTTCTTTAAAGTGATTTTATTGAGACATGTATATACCAGTACTACTTAGCTATTTCATATGTACAATTTGATGGTATATATTTATTAGAGCTTATTTATTTATTTTGAGAGAAAGAGAATGGGGGAGGGGCCAAGAGACAAGGAGAGAAAGAGAACACCATGCAGGCTCTGTACTGCCAGGGTAGAACCTGACATGGGGCTTGAACTCACAGACTGGAAGATCACGAGCTGAGCTGCAGTTGGATGCTTAATCAACTGAGCTATGTAGGTGCCCAGTTATTTTTATTTTTTAATTTTTCTTATTTTAGAAAGAGAGAGAGAGAGAGAGTGAGAGTTAGTGGGGATGAGGTGAGGAGGGGCAGAGAGAGAGATTGAGAATTTCAAGTAGGTTCCATGCTCAGTGCAGAGCTCCATGTGGGGCTCAATCCCACAACTTTGGGATCATGAGCCAAAATCAAGAGTTGGAATCTCAACTGACTGAGCCACCCAGGTGCCCCATAGTTTGATGGGTTTTAGTATATTCACAGAGTTGTGCAACCTTCACCACCATCTAATTTTAGAATGTTTTCATCACTCCCCTGGAAAAAACTTTGTACCCAATAGAAGTGCCTCCCCATAGTACCCTTCCCCAAGCCTCTGGCAGCCACTGATCTACTTTCTTGTCTATACATTTGGCTAGTCAGCCCATTTTTTATAAATGGACTCATATGGTCATTGTGACTGGCTTTTTTTCCTGAGCATAATATTTTTAAGGTTTATCCAGGTTGTAGCATGTATTAGTACCATATTTCTTTTTAGTGCTGAGTAGTATTCCATTGTATGGGCATACCACATTTGTTTATCCTTTCATTCTTTATGAACATTTGGGTTGTTTCCCTTTTGGGGCTATAATGAGTGATGCTTATATGGATGCCTATGGACAGATATTTGGATGGACATATATTTTCTTATCTCTTCAATTCATAACTGGGGATAGAATTTCTGGGTCATATGGTAACTCTACATGTAACATTTTAAAGAACTGCCAAACAGTTTTCCAGAGTGGCTAGACAATTTAACATTCTCACACTCAAAGGGTTTCAATTTTTTCACATCTTTTCCAACACTTGTTATTGTGAATCTTCTTTGATTATAATTATTCCAGTGAGTGTGAAGTAGTATCTCATTGTGGTTTTGATTGGCATTTCTCTGGTGACTATGAATCCTGAGTATCTTCTCATGTCCTATTGGACATTTGTATATCTTTGTTAGGGAAATGACTATTCAGATCTTTATCCATTTTTTAATTAGGTTTTTTTTTAACGTTTTATTTATTTTTGAGACAGAGAGACAGAGCATGAGAGGGGGAGGGGCAGAGAGACAGGGAGACACAGAATCCGGAGCAGACTCCAGGCTCTGAGCTGTCAGCAGGGCTTGAACCCACAAACATGAGATCATAACCTGAGCTGAAGTCAGAGGCTTCACCAACTGAGTCACCCAGGCATCCCAATTAGGTTGTCTTTTATTGGTTTCCTTTGAAGAATAAACATTTTTTAAGGAAACTATCTTTTTTTAATATTTATTTTTAAGAGAGCACAGATAGGGGAGGAGCAGAGAGAGGGGAACAGGCTGACAGTGGTGAACCCGATGTGGGGCTTAAACTCACGAACTAGGAGATTGTGAACTGAGCTGAAGTTGGACACTCAACCAAATGAGCCACTCAGGTGCCTTTAAACATTTTTGATTTTGATAAACCCAATTTATCCATTACTTTACTTTAGCACTTCTGTTTTTGGTATCATATTGAAAAACTACTGCTTAAACCAAAGTCACAAGACTTCCTCCTATATTTTCTTAAAAGAATCTATTTTTTCTTTGGTTTTATTTTTGAGAGAGAGAATGTGAGTGGGAGAGGAGCATAGGGAGAAAGAGAGAATCTCAAGAAGGCTCCATGGAGCCAGACGTGGGGCTCAACACGGGGCTTAACATGGGGTTCGATCCCGTGACCAGAGCCAAAATCAAGTAACATGTTTAACCAACTAGGAGCCGCCTAGGCACCCATTCTAAGAATCTTATAATTTTTAGCTCTAACGTTTAGGTGTAAGATTCATTTTGAGTTAATTTTTGCACATGAAGTAAGGAAGGAGTCCAACTTCATTCTTTTGAATGTAGACATCCCGCTGTCTCAGAGCCATTTGGTGAAAAGTCAGTTCTTTCCCCATCTGAATTGCCTTGGCACCCTTTTCAAAAATCAGTTGACTATAAATATAAAGCCTTATTTCTGGATTCTCATATTCTGTTGATTAAATGTCTATCCTTATCTGGTACCACCTTGACTTAATTATTGTAGCTTTGCAGTAAGTTTAAGTTGGAAAGTATGAATCTTCTTTTTCAAGATTGTTTTGGCTATTGCAGGTCCTTTGAATTTTCATGTGGGTTCTAACATCACTTTGGCTACATCTGTAAGAAAGCCAGGTGGGCTTTTGATAGAGACTGTGTTGAATCTGAAGGTTAATTTGGGGAGTATTGCCATCCTAACAATAACATGTCATTTTATACATTTATTGGTAAGTATTTTATTCTTTTTGATGCTGGTGTAAATTTCTTAAATTCAGTGTTGGATTCTTCCCTGCTAGTGTGCTAGACACACAATTGATTTTTGTCATTAATCTTGTATCCTGCAATCTTGCTCAACTTGATTTTCTGTATATAAGAACATATCCTCTGAAAACAGAGATAGTTTAATACTTCTTTTCCAGTCTGACTGCTTTGTGTTTCTTTTTTTCTTCTTTCTCTCACTCCATCCCCTCTCTTTTTTCCCTAACTGCCCTGGCCAGAACCTCCTGTACTATATTGATTAAAGTAGTGACAGCAGACTTGTCTTGTTCCTGATCTTAAGGAGAAAACATCCAACCCTTCACTAATAAGTAAAGGGAAAGGCCTCATGTTTATTATGTAGAACTTCTGGAATGTTCTGAGTAGTGGGATATATATATAGATTTATAGATATACATACCATGATGTAAGGCAAAATAATCAGCTCAGATGTTGATCACTGGACCTTCTTTTTCTTCCCCCTCCCCCTCCACTTTTAATGTTTATTTACTTTTGAGGGAGAGAGACAGAGAGTGTGTATGAATAGGGAAGGGACAGAGAGAGAGGGAGACACAATCCAAAGCAGGTTCCAGGCTCTGAGCCATCAGCACAGAGCCCGACGTGGGGCTTGAACCCATGAGCAGGGAGATCATGACCTGAGCTGAAGTCAGTCATTCAACCAACAGAATCACCCCGGCACCCCTCCCTTTTTAAATTTTATGTTTGGTCCCAGCTAAGGAAACCTGAACTAACCATATTAATTTTTCCTTATCATCTTCAGCAGGCTATTATCAGCAGTCTACTAGGTCTCCTCCTTTTTCCCCCCTCTTTATTCCTAATTCTCTTATCCATTCTCTTTTCCCTTCCTAAGCACCCATTCTAGTGTGCTGATAGGCATCCCCAATACACATGTATTCTTTAAAAACTCTTAGTGTTGCTTTGGGTCTGAGCTTTTAGTGTGCATAAATGGTATTAAAAGTGATATGATGTCTGTTTCCTATTTTTTTGTCTTGACATTTCATTCCAGGTTGGTGTTGAATGTACCTTCAATCTGTTGGTTCTGATTGCTTCATTGTACTCCATGGCACATTGGCTGGTTTTGTTGATCTTGCCCCATTGTGGTAGACACCAAATTGCCATTTCCCACCCCGTTGGTACCATAGACAATGCTCTGATGAAGATATCGATTCATACTTACTCACATGCCTGCCCAACATTTTCAAGAAAGGGATTTCTGCCTCCTTTGGCTTCCACATATTTAAAGTAGTGAAACAACATCAGTTTATTTTTCAGAATGGCTGAGTTGACATTTCCAATAACAGTATGGGTTGAAGTTCTTGGTCTACTCACAAACACTAGTCATTTTGTAAAAATCTTTTTATGTTTTGCTATTATTCTAAGGAGTGTAAGGTGGATTCCTTGTTTTAATTGTAACTTCTCTGATTTTTAGTGAGACTGAGGATTTTTCATGTATTTCTTTTCATTTTTTAATTTTCTTTCTGAAAACGGCTTATCTATATTCTTTACCCATTTTTCTCTTTGATTTCTTGATTTTCCTTAATTTATAGGAGTTATTTGTATCTTTTAAATACTGGTCCTAATCCCTTTTAGATATTACAAATATTTCCTCCCACATGGCCATCTATTTGTCTATTTCTTATTGATAGTATTTCTAATAAATATATTTTCATTTTATGGAGCTAATAGATTAAAAGAATGGCAATGGTCTAAGCTTATTGTAACTTGAGAATATATATGAAAAATTTTAGATGTATGAAAGATGGTAGTGTCCATCTTCTCAGAGCCAAAAGAGGTCTAGGCACCAGCAACAAAATCAATGATGGTGGCTGGTATCCTGTAAAACATATACACACAGCACCCAACACACACACACACACACACACACACACACACACTCACACACACGCAAACACACATGCAACTCCCTCTTTAACTTATTAATTTCACGGTTCCATACTCATTGACCTTCTTCTCATTGGTTTTCTTTCCATTTTCCTTCTCTTCCCTTTATCCTGAAGCACATTTCTAAATGAACAGGGGTCACTACATTTACAAACATCATTAGGACACCTATTAAGGAGACAATTATAAAAAAAACAGAAAGAACAAATGTTGGCAAGGATGTAGAGAAGTTGTAACCCTTGTGCATTGTAAACCGTACAATGTGAATGGTGTAACTTTTATGGAAAACAGTATTGAAGTTGTTTAAAAAATTAAATATAGAATAGCATATGACCCAGAAATCCCACTTTGGGGTACATACCAAAATACCAAAAGAATTGAAAGCTGGGATTTGAATAGATATTTATACACCCACATTTACAACACTGTTATCCACAATAGCTAACCAACAGACGAATGGATAAGCAAAATGTGTTATGTATATAAAACAGAATATTCTTCAGCTTCAAAAGGACATTCTGACACATGCTACAACATGGATTAACATGGATGAACTTAAAGAAATATGCTAAATGAAATAGTCCAGTCACAAAAGGACAAATGCTGTAAGATTCCACTTATATGAGGTTCTTAGAGTTGTCAAGTTCATAGATATAGAAAGTAGAATGGTGGTTGCCAGGGGCTGGGGGAGGGGAGGAATAGGGAGTTAAACATAGTTCATGGGCACAGAATTTCAATTTGGGAAGATGGAAAAGTTCTGGAGATGGATGGTGGTGATGGCTGTAAAATAATGTGAATGTACTTAATACCACAGAACTGTAGGGTTTTAAATGTTTAAAATGGTAGAGGTGCCTGGCTGGCTCAGTAGTGGATTGATCTTGGGGTAGTGTGTTTGAGACTCATGTTGGGGGTAGAGATTACTTAAAAATAAAATCTTAAAATTAAAAAAAAATGTTTATTTATTTTGAGAGAGAGAGAGGGAGAGGGAAAGAGAGTGTACATGAGTGGAGGCAGAGAAGGAGAGAGAGAATCCCAAGCAGGCTCTGTGCTGAGGGGTTTGAACTCAAACTGTGGTATCATGACCTGAGCTGAAATCAGGTCAAGATCAAGAGTCAGATGCTTAACTGACTGAGCTACCCAGGTGCTCCCCCCACAAAAAGCCCAGACAGATTGGTGGATAGCTGGATACATGTGCTGCACCCACCTGTGGAGATGAATTAAGGCTATTTTGGTTCTGGGAGAAGTAACAGGACATGGGACCTTCCACTCCCTGTGTGGAGGGGCACAGGGCTGGGCTAAAGCCTGCTGCCTGGAGAGCCCCAAAAATGGAAGAGCTCTTCGCAGTGGAGAGCTTTCCATCTGATACCCGGAACCTTCACAGCAGGCCTGGTGATGGGGTGGTGTTGGATAAAGCAGTGTCAGGGGCCTGTATATTAATGGCCTAGCTTCCTAGGCTGGCCAGAGGTAAAAGTGTGTGGGCAAATCCTGCAGCCTGGCCACATGAGTCCACTGAGCTGGACATGCCTTGGAGACAGATGAGAAATACACCAGGGATCCCTATGTCCTTCAACATCAAGTGTATCCTTAAACTGGTATAAGCAATCACTTGCCCCCAGTTACATCCATGTGGTGAGTGTCTCATTCCTGCTCACCCAGGAGTGAATGAGGGGTCTCGGTCTCTCCGAGATGGCTACCTGCAGATCCCCCCATGTGCCTGGCCCCGTGCTGCCTGTGAGCTCCCCAAAGCTGATGGATGACCCCCACCCCATTTTTTTCAGAAGGCAAAATCCGCGGGGATAAGGTGGGCCCCAGAAAGTCATTTCCCCTGGAAAGAGTTCAAGGAGATTGGAGGCTGACTATGGTGATGAACTGATCTATAATTGTGACAGGCTGATATTGTTTCTCCGTGCCGAGACAGACTTCAAGCGCCAAAGAGCTCGGGAAACAATGTCTTTAAAAAAGATGAAGCACAGATAATGGTTTTATTTTGTCTGAACCAAATAGGAAATCACATCCCAAACCCTTTCAATCACGCTGCGATGTCATTACCCCACTCCATCAACACTGCTCATAACCCCTGACGGTGACAAGAAGACCTCCACGATGGCATTTATTTCAGGGAAATGGATGTATTAGCCATTTGCGTGACCTCGGAAAGGCAACATTTGCAAGCTGAGTAGCATCCCTGGAAGCCATCTCTCTTGGTGGGAGTGAAGTAGAAACGTTGCTTCGGGAATTAGATCTCCTCTTGAAAATAGCTGTATGAGAGAAAATGCCACCCCCTCTCCTCTGTCTCACATTCTCTTCTCCATCCCAGTTGGCCTGGTCTCACGTGGTCCACGATAAATGCTGTTCTCTATAATCAGCAATGAAAGAAATGGGGGACTGTGTGCTCCACTCTGAAATGTCACAGGTATGTGACCTTTGTTAGGTACCTGATGCCTGGCTGTCCTGATCTCATCCTGCCCCTGCCCTGCATCACCTGAGGTTGAGAAACCCCCTAGGAACTATAGACACTCAAATAAATGATGACTATATTATACAGGCATCATATATATATTATATGTGTACATACATGTATTATGTATAATTCTTTTTATGTAAACATATGTATACATACAAACAGGTAGAGAAGTGTAGCTATAGATATGATTTAAGCCTGAAAAATCTTACAAGGTAGGTAATAGTTCTATTTTATGGAAGAAGCACTTTCAAATTTTATGACTTCACACTATTTGCCCCAAACCACCCTAAACTGAGCTTCCAACTCAGATGGCCCAGGTGCAATGGTCATGTGCTGTTTTTATTTGCCCAGTATCTGTCCCTTTCTTCTGGTGATGACATCACAGTTAGCTTTTTTGTGGGGAACAAGTTTTCTCCCAGGTTGTGCACCCTTCTAGGAAAAGTCAAAGGGCCATGCTCTTTTCTGTCCAAAGGGGAAGCCGGTGATCAAAGTCAGGTTAAGTAGACTCTCTCTCCGATGACTCTGAATCCTGAAAGGATAAGATGCATTAGGATGGTGGGGGTTGATTCATCCCCATGGTTGTTGCCTAGAGCGACTGTCCCGTTTATTCCTGTGCTCCCAATCCTCATGACCACTTTGAGCCATGTCCTTTCTGAGGGTTTCTCTTTGAGGCTGTCCCTCCATGCTCTGAGCTTCCCCCATATCATCTTAACAAATCGCCTTTTGTGCAGGTAGGTGTGGTGGATCCCCTCTCTAGGCCCCGGAGCTGCTTCTCCTGCTGCTACCGTGCTGGACACTGATGGTCATCCTAGCCCTCCGCCACCCACAGCTTCCTTGCCCAAGTTTAGACCCTCTTCCAGGAGATAATCTGCTGGGGTACAAAGGCCCAATGCCCTTACCTCATTCAGGAGAAGCCCAAAGGGCATTTCAGCTTCAGAGTTCCCCTTAGGATCGACTGTTCACCTTCTTTTTCCTGCTTCCTTTACTCACTCTACACCTTGTGGCTCCTGTGAACCCTGCTGGGAGCCACATTGGCCTTGCTGGATGACACAGTCACAGCGAAACTGTGCTCCTGCTACAAGACGAAACTGGTATCTCCTTCTACTACTGCTGCTCATGTTGAAAATAAGCCTGTTGTCATTAAGTAGGCCTTACAGCATTCCATATCAGACCGATATTCCCCATACAGTTACTCCATAAGAAAAACATTTTCCTGTCCCTGCATAAGAGATTTTAGATCAAAGCACTATAGATGTTTGACAAAAGGCTCTTCTAATGAGCCCTGCAGACCCAAAACATAGACTTGAAGGGGTTAAAAACACAAGAGTTGCATTTAAGTCTGTCCCGGAGAAAAGGAGCCTAAATTCAAGATAAAAAATAGAAGACAAGGTCAGAACATGGTCCCTTCCCAAGGTGCACATTCTACAAGTATCCTCCCTTATACTGATTTCAGTTCTGAGGATGGATAAAAAACTAGAAACCCAGGTGCAAGACCAACACACACAGGCCGCCATTGTGCTTACATCAAAGAAACGGCTTTCTCAAGCAACTTGTTAACAAGCATTCTTTCTCTTGTAGTTAATGAACCAATCAAAAAACTCCTAGCCTATCTATATACAACTTAACCTATGTTTTAATTTTAGCTTTACCAACTTAAATAATATGTATGTTATCTCATTTTTTACTAAAAACATCCTGTTATTCTCTTGGTTATAAGATTTACTCAACCTCATTGTAAGTACATTACATGACTTGGTTATAACTTGTTAATTAAAAACAAAGTCACAGGGGTGCTTGAGTGGCTCTGTCGGTTAAGCATCCGGCTTCGGCTCAGGTCATGATCTCACGGTTCATGGGTTCGAGCCCCACGTCGGGCTCTGTGCTGACAGCTAGCTCAGAGCCTGGAGCCTGCTTCAGATTCTGTGTCTCCCTCTTTCTCTGACCCTCCCCTGCTCGCACTGTCTCTCTCTGTCTCTCAAAAATAAATTTAAAAAAACCTTTAAAAAGTCGTAAATATTGGCAAAAAACCAGCCCATACAAAATAAGATAAGTTTGTTACTCTTTTAATCTGGAGACTGATGCCAAGGATGAAGGGGGTAGTTCTACAAAAATACTTCTATAAAACTTGTTTCTCTACACTTTTGATGATCAAAGCATCTTATCACAAAGAATCAGCCACTGTAAAAAACTTCATTTTCTGGTGTCATGTTATTGCTTCACCAATAAAAAAGGACACCAAAGCAGACAGAGCAGAGATGCCTGCCTGGTGATCAGAAAGAAACTTGTGACTCTCTCCTCACTCTCTAGTGCTGACATCATCCATCCTACAGGGAGCCCTGGACCTGCTGGAGCTGGACTCTGGCAGAACCCCACCTTGTACTCCTGCTGTTGGCAGATTTCTTTTTCTTCTTTTTTTTTTTTTTTGATTTTTAAAAGTGTTTAGTTTTGAAAGAGAGAGAGATAGAGTGCAGGCAAGGGAGGGGCAAAGAGAGAGGGAGACACAGAATCTGAAGCAGGCTCCAGGCTCTGAGCTGTCAGTACAGAGCCTGACGTGGGGCTCCAACCCATCAACCGCAAGATCATGACTTGAGCTGAAGTTCGACACTTAACCGACTGAGCCATCCAGGCACCACCAGTATTTGCAGATTTCCATCAGAGTCCAGGGACCATGACCTGACAGATCTGACTAAACTTATAAGACTTGCACCAAAGACCCCATGTGGATTCCGCCTGCTCTGTGCACCCTGTATGTGCTTGCTGGGTACCCAAGCACTGAGTGACTGAAACAACAGAGATTTGTTTTCTCACAGTTCTAAAGGCTAAAAGTCTGAGATCAAAATGCTGGCAGGGTTGGTTTCTCCTGAGGCCTCTCTCGTTGGCTTGTAGATGGTCCTCTTCTCCCTGTGTCTTCAGGTCTTCCCTCCTTGTGCATCTGCCTCCCATTTCCTTGTCTGATAAGGACACCAGTCGTTGGATTAGGGCCCACCTTAATGGGTCATGTAATTACCTCTTTTCAATTTTTTTTAATGTTTGTTTAATTTTGAGAGAGAGAGAGAGAGAGAGAGCGCGTGCGCGAGTGTGAGCGCACATGTGAGCCGGTGGGGGAGGGGCAGAGGGAGAGGGAGACAGAGAACCCTCAGCAGGCTCTGTGCTGTCAGTGCAAAGCCCAAAGCCCCATGTGGGGCTCAAACCAATGAACCGATGAACCGTGAGATCACGACCTGAGCCCAAGTCGGACACTCAACCAACTGAGCCACCCTAACATAATTACCTCTTTTAAGGCCCTGTCTCCAAATACAGTCGCTTTCTGTGGTACGGGGGTTAGGACCTTAATATATGAGTCCGAAGAGACACAAGTGAGCCCTCAATAGCCTCCAAAGCCTGATTTCCTTCCACAAGTCTCTGAGGGTTAGAATTACATGGTTTGCTAGCTAGCCTGTGAGCAAGGCAGTCTGAATGCTTGCGTCTCTCAGAACTTTTTTGCCTTTCATTGGCAAATTGGATCCTACTGCAATCTGTACCTCCAAAAGGTAATGAATAATATCAGTGACAGTAAGGATATATCAAATTGAAAGTGGAATTAAGATGTACTGATTTTAAGTGTAGAAGAACTACTGCTGCTTCCCTTTAAACGCAGCCAAGCTATCAGATCAGTGGGGGAAGATGGATGGGTCAGTGGGGCCAGGAGGACCAGAAGTCTTGTTAAAATAAATCAAGTTGGAGCCCCTTTGTGATTATTATTACTCTGAAAAAGAAAACTATGAAAGAATTTATTTTATAATTTTGGTACGAGGAATGCTTTCTAGAAAGTCACAATACCCAGAAGCAACTTGTTAAAAGGGATACACGCAACTACATTAGAAAAATCACCATTGGGGATGCCTGGGTGGCTCAGTTGGTTGAACTCGGACTTTGGCTCAGGTCACGATCTCACGTTTCGGTTCGTGGTGTCAAGTCCCGTGTTGGGCTCTATGCTGACAGCACCGAGCCTGGAACCTGCTTCAGATTCTGTGTCTCCCTCTCTCTCTTCCCCTTCCCAGCTTCTCTCTCTCTCTCAAAAATAAATGAACATTAACAAAAAATTTTAAACATAAAGAAAAATCACCGTTGAAATCCTGAGTGAAGTGCTACTGAATACGAATGGAGTCTGGGGGGCGCCTCCAGCCCCTGAGCATCCCCCCCCCCCGCCCCGCCACCCCCGCCACCCCGTCCCTAGGGCTGAACATCCATTATCTACAAATGAGGAAGTGCTTGACAGCACAGAGGACACTGCATTCTCACTTCCAGGAGGGTGTTTGTTGGCAGTGCTGCCAGCCTATGCCCGCAGATGCTGCATCAATACCCCATTCTTTCCTTTTTTTAATTAAAGCAATTTTTTAAATGTTTATTCAGTTTTTGAAAGAAAGAAACAGAATGCAAGGGGAGGAGGGTCAGAGAGAGAGGGAGACACAGAATCTGAAGCAGGCTCCAGGGTCTGAGCTGTCGGCACAGAGCCCAACAAGGGACTGGAACTCACAAACCACAAGATCACGACCTCAGCCGAAGTTGGATGAGCCACCCAGATGCCCCCATCAATACCCCATTCTGTCTTCAGTGGGGAAAAATGAGTCTTAGGCTGTGGAGACTGACTATGTGTCTCAGTCAAGGCCTTGCTGATGGATGCATGTGCATTGTGGCCCCTGCGGGCCCTGTTGTCACCCAGCACCTGCTACGGCTAAACCAAAGGGGAAGTCAGAGGGGTCTGATGAGAATATGGGACGCGTCTCTTTGACAGCAACCAGCTCACCCAACCTTTGCCTGTGGAACAAAGGAAAAAAGGCTTACTTCTCTTTAAAATAAAAAGAAAAAAATTTTAAAAATCTGCATGGGAACAAAAGCAAAACAAAGCAAGCTGAAACTGTAGGGAAAACATGCGTAAATAATATTACTGAAAACACTAATTTCCCCAATTTCTAAAGAATTTCTATAGAGTAACAAGAAAATAATCCAATTTACTGGGCAAATGCTGGAAACAGTCCAGAGATAAGGAAATACTAAGTTCTTAGACATTTGAAAAACTACTGAATGGCACTAAAAATAAGAGAAAGTCTTATTAAGTCCAATTAAGACACCTGGAGAAGGTGTATTTTATTTTATTTTTTAAGTTTATTTACTTATTTTGAGAGAGAGAGTGAGAGATAAAGAGCTGGGGAGGGGCAGAGAGAAAGAGAGAGAGAGAGCGAACGAGAAAATGAGAAAGAATCCCGAGCGGGCTCCATGCTGTGAGACCAGAGCCCGGTGTGGAGCTCCATCCCATGAACTGTGAGATCATGACCTGAGACAAAATCAAGAGTTGGACACTTAACTGGCTGAGCCACTGAGGCGTCCCGGATGCTGTACTTTTGCTATCAAAATGGTAAAGGACAAAAAAATTAATAAAAAAATGTAAGCACACTCAGGACTCTTGAGGGTATGAGGAAATAGTCATGCTTATATGTCAGTGCAGGGATTAATTGTTGTTTTGTCAGTGATGACGATCAGGAATATTCAAGAAAATAGAAATGCATACAACCTGTGACCCATCCCCAAGAGTATGAAATTGAACGTTCACAGAGATCTCTAGTTTAACAGTGATAGAGCAGAAGACCTGGCAATTCTGGGTCGGAAATGAATTGTTGTGCCCCAATATGCACTCTTCGCTCCTTGGTTAATAGATCCCAAAGATTTCCGATCCTTCCTTCCAGCTAGATGGGGCTTTGGGACTGGGTTTTGGAAAATGGATATAACTGAAGGGATTCTGTGAGTGGGGAAGTGTCCTTCTTGAGGGGGGACACGTAAATCTTTCCTCTTGCTAGGATGCAGAAGTGAAGGCGGGAAACTCAGCAGCTACCTTCAGACATAAGGAGAATGATCTTCAGTATTGGAGACTGTAGCTAACAGTACCAACCCTGAGACATCTAATTCTGCTCAGTTTTTGTCATGATATGAATGTGTATCTTGGTTAGATTAAGTCATTATTTTAGATACTTTAAAAAGGATTTTGGTAAAATGAATCACAGTACATATACAATATTGAGTCAAATCTACTAATGTACACTCAGAAGTAGATGCAAGCATAGATAGATGAAATGTTTGATAACATATATATTTTATGTGAAAAAAGCAAGGTGCAAAAAGGTGTTCTGGTGTGTTGCTATTTCAATAAAAAGTATTTTATTTTATTTTATTTTATTTTTTTGAGACAGAGAGACAGCATGAGCAGGGGAGGGTCAGAAAGAGAGGGAGAAACAGAATCTGAGGACAGGCTCCAGGCTCTGAGCTAGTTGTCAGCACAGAGCCCGATGCGGGCCTTGAACCCACGGACTGTGAGATCATGACCTGAGCTGAAGCTGGACGCTTAACCGACTGAGCCACCCAGGTGCCCCTATTTCAATAAAAAATAAAATGATCTGGATTGTATGTATGAATAGAATATCTCTTTCTGAAAGGGCACAAGACACCAGTGACCATAGTTGCCTCTGAGCAATGGAACCAGGGGAGAGGGAAAGGAATGGAAGAGACTTCTATCTCTGTGATCTTTTGTATATTTTGAATTCATCTTTTGTGCAGGTATTATCTATTTAAGACAAGTAATAAAGTTTAGAAAAATGGAATGATGCAGCTGGGGTTGTCTGCTGCGTTCCTCTGGGGCTAAGGCAGAAAAATGGAAATGGCTGGGGCAGCGGGGTGGGGGGCGTGGACAGGCGGGACAGGAGGAATGCATGGGAGGATACACACATCACGGTCTAATTGCTGACAACACAGCATTAGAACCAGCAGATGGGGCAGACAGATGCAAATGAATAAAGCATTAGCAGGGAGATCCACAGAGAAGCAACAGGCCAGGGAGGAATTTGTGGGACAAATCTGAACAGACCAGGCTCGGACTATGAGTGTTTTCTGCCCACATCAAAGAAATCAGCAATTGTTACTTCTAGAGAATAGCGATGTTCGGCTCTGTGCCTGTGGAGGGCAGAGCAGGAAAGTGATTGAATTATCCATCACTCCCCTGAGTGTGACAATTTGTTTACTGCAACGAAACATTTTTTTCCCCCTTCCTCCAGCTTAGAGTGTTTTTGATAGATATGCTCTTGAAAGTAGACACTGGAGGGATGTTTCATTTTTTGGGTACTGAAAACACACCTGAACAAAGTGGTTAGAGGTAGGTTGTTGAGGGTTTTAAAGACGCCAGAATGAAGTGAGGATTCTTAACCTTTATAGTCCCCTGCAGGACCACTGCAGGAAGACACAGGACTCTTGTCTTTAACAAGTGTGCCAGGGAAATTAGCACGAGTGCTGCTTGAGATATAGACAACTAAGCAAAATTGGACAGCACGGGTAAAAGTAACTTCGGTCAGGATCATTAGTATAAACTGCCTAATTAGTATGCAGCCAAGTAGCTCTCATGAATATTAGATGTTTACGATTGATTTTAAGTCTTTTCTGAAGACAGCAATGAATTCTATGAACATGTCTGCTCAGTTTCAAAAATCTGTGTCAGTCACCCAGTGAAAAGACTTGAAAGAAAACACAACAGCCAGCAATGCCAAGTTCTGGTGACAGTATGGCACACCTAGAAGTGTTATACATGCTGGTGGGAGGCAAAGTGAAACAAGCACTCTGGAGAACTGGGTTTCTACCCTAAAGAAACGAAAACTTAGATTCACACAAAACTCTGTATGTGGATGTTGATAGTGGCTTATTCATAATTGTTAGAAACTGGAAACAACCCAAATGTCCTTTAACTGATAAATGGATATACAGATTGTGGTATAATTACGTACTGCTTGGAATAAAAAGGAAGGAACTATTGATACACATAGCTACATGGCTAAACTCAAATGTATTTACTGAGTGAAAGAAGGCATACTCAAAAGACCATATACTGTATGATCCCATTTATAGGACAGTCTAGAAAAGACAAACTGTAAAGGCCAAAAGACAGATTAGTGGTTTCCAGGGGATAGAGAAGATGGAGGGAGGGACACAGGGGAATTTAGGGGGAATGGTCATGATAGTTCTATATTTTGATTGTATTGATGGCCACACATCTGTATGCATTTGTCAAAACTCATAGAGCTGCCTATTAAAAATGGTGATTAATACTGTATGAAATGTATGTATGAAAATGATACCTTGGGGTACCTCGGGGTACATGGGTGGCATAGTTAGTTAAGCGTCTGACTCTTGATCTTAGCTCAGGTCTTGATTTCAGAGTGATGAGTTCAAGCTCCACATTGGGCTACACACTGGGCGTACTTAAAACAAAAACAAAAACAAAAACAAAAACAAAAAACAACCCTCTCTTCAAAACAGAAAATGCTAACTCAATAAATAGGACTTTAAAATAAAAAGTCTGGGATGTCTGGGTAGCTCGGTCAGTTGAGTGTCTGACTGTTGGTTTTGGCTCAAGTCAGGATCCCAGGGCCATGGATTTAAGCCCGTGTTGGGCTCTGAGCCTGTTTGGAATTCTCTCTCTCCCTCTCTCTCTGCTTCTCCCCCTGTTTGTGCTCTCTTCTCTTTCTTTCTGTCTATCTCAAACTAAACAAATAAACTTTAAAAATAAAATAAAAAGTCTGTAGCTTAAGGGAGGTTTCTAGGATGGTGGAAATGTTCTGAATCTCATCTGTGTGGTTTTTACATGGCTGTCAATATATGAAAAAATTCACTGAGCTGTACACTGATGATTTGTATGCTCACTGGATACCATTGAATGTATTTTATATCTTATTTTAAAAATAAATGAAGAAGACACGTTCATCAGATCACTCCTTCCTGCCTATGGATGCCACCGAGTAAGCATTTGTTAAAGACCCCTCCCACTGCCCTCAAGTCTAAGTCAGAGTCTCCCAAAGAGCCCAGACAGCTGCGGAAGCTCTTCATCAGAGGTCTGAGCTTTGAAACAACCGATGAGAGTCTGAGGAGCCATGTTGAGCAATGGAGAATGAAAGGTCCCAACACTAAGGGATCCAGAGGTTTTGGGTTTGTCACATTAGCCACTGAGGAGGAGTTGGACCCAGCCACGAATGCAAGGCCACTCAGGGTGGGTGGAAGAGCTGTGGAACCAGCGAGGGCTGCCTCAAGAGAAGAGTCTCAAAGACCCGGTGGCCATGTAACTGTGAAAAAGATTTTTGTGGATGGCGTTGAAGAAGACCCTGAAGGATATCATCCACGAGATTATTTAGAACAGTATGGGAAAGTTGAAGTGATTGAAATCATGACTGATGGAGGTGGTGGCAAAAAGAGCAGCTTTGCTTTTGTAACATTTGATGACCATGACTCTGTGGACAAGATTGCCATTCAAAACTACCATACATGGCCACAGCTGTGAAGTAAGGAGAGCCCTATCTAAGCAGGGGATGGCCAGTGCTTCCTCCAGCCAAAGAGGTCAAAGTGGCTCCGGAAATGTTAGTGGTGCTCACAGGGGAAACTTCACTGGAGGAGACAGCTTAGGTGACTGTCGAGGTTGTGGTGGACATGGTGACAGCAGGGATGGCTGTAATGGATTTGGTAATGATGGAAGCAATTTTGGAGGTGCCGGAAACTATAATGATTTTGACAAATGCAACAATCAACCTTCAAATTTTGGGGCCCATTAAAGGAGAATGATTTGGAGGCAGGAGCCGTGGCCTCCATGGCGGTGGAAGCCAATACTTCACCAAACCATGAAACCAAGGTGGGCGGTTCCAGTAGCTACGGCAGTGGCAGAAGGCTTTAATTACTGCCAGGAGACAAAGCCTAGCAGGAGAGGAGAGCCAGAGACGTGACAGGGAAGCTGTAGGTCACCACAGATTGGTGAGCTCAGCCAGGCACAGTGGTGCAGGCCCAGCTGCTACAAAGAGGACATGTTTTAGAAAATACTCATGTGTGTGGACAATAACTCAAGGACAGTATTTGTGACTCATTGTGTAACAGGTTATTTTAGTTTTTGTTCTGTTGGAAGTGTAAAGCATTCCAACAAAGCGTTTTAATGTAGATTTTCTTTTGGCACCCATGCTGTTAATTGCTAAATGTAATAGTCTGATCATGATGCTGAAGAAATACATCTCTTTTTTTATAAAAAAAAAAATACATGAAGAAGTCAAAAAAGTCTGGCATACCTAGTATTTATGAGAAAGAGAGAGAGAGAGAGAGAGAGAGAGAGAGAGAGAGAGAGAGAGAGAGATGGGATGTCAGGAAAGAGGGTTAAATGACTCGCTCCAGCTCCTTGGTATTGATGTTAGACCCTGAGTGTGATGTTTGATAATGGCAGGCAAGAAGGCTCTAGATCCCCCAATGTCACAATGTTACAGTCCTGCTGAAGGTAGACTCTTTGTTGCAGTGTGTGTTTGTGTTTTTTTTTCTTCTGTTTTTTATTCAGTTCTACTTCTGATGGCATTTTTTCCATTTCTAGCACTTTTTCCAATATATCCTCTGCTGGGGAGTGAAAAGAGAAGACCTAGCTCTGAGAACACAGACATTTCGGTTAGAAGCCATATGACCATGAGCAAATTTCTCCATACTTTTTTCATCTGGCAGAGTTTTCCTCAATCAATCACACATTTATAAAGAAGTCTTGGCGTCTCAGGGATCTTTCTGAACATTAATCTTTCAGCAACGGGTTTGAAACACCCTATTTTGTACTAATATTCCTTTTAGAGGGTTTGAATGGTTTCTGGAGCATACTTTCTGGAGCAGTAACAGAGAATCATAAAAACTCCATGGGCTCATTATCATGTCATTTGCACGAGGCCAATTGATCTGTGTGATATCAGTTCTGTTAATCCTTCCCTGGAGGGCAGTGGGGCGGAGTCCCACTTACTGTTTTTTAATACAGAACAAAAACTGCTACAGTTCCCAAGCATCCCGCCTTTATTCCTAGAAATACAGAAAAGTTCAAGTGTGTGTCTACCCCCACTGGTAATGGATCACAGCCACATGGGAGCATGGTGGGCTCCTCCTAATGTGGATGGCGAGAATACATCATCCTCTGAGGTCAGGGAGAAAGGAAATTTAAGCACACTCTTGAATATTTTGGGGTACCAGTTTTGTTGGTTTGGTTTCTTGTATTTTGGGTAGACCTATAGAATTTATTTTCAGGTTATTAGTCACTCAGAGCTTTTTGGACCCTTTGCTGCTGGGTGCTCATTGTTGCACATCTTCAACCTGCTGCCATCAAGCCCTGGACATACCCCAGAACTATGAAATGCAATATTGGCCCCGTAATTGTCTGTCATGAGTCTTGGGGGCTGCTTTGCTGTGGCTGAATACTCCAGAATCCATCTGTCAGCCTTGAAATGCTTCCCTTTTCTGATTCAGGCATGCAATGAAGCAAGTCACGGGGAGCTGTGCCTTCAGCAATCCTACCAAGGTTTAAATAGGTGTGGTGCAGAGCGGGGTTCAGAGTATGAAGGTTCAACCAGGTGAATCTGATGAACTAAGTACTTTATTTCTAGGCTTAGTTTTGCCCAGTAGCACTTGTCTCCTTACGTAAAGAGAGTGCAAATTACTATCCCATCATCTTCTGTACTGTATTGAATTATCAATGTAATTGTAATCAGCACTTCTGGAAAGTGCTGATGCCCTATTTTGTACTTGTTTGTGTTAATCAATGGTAATTACAAAGCAAGCGCAGGGGTTAACAAATTATAATGGGTTTAATTAAGCTTGACAGTAACAAATGGCATAACCTTTATGTTCTGACCTGGTTAGAGGAACAAAAAAGGACAAAATGGGCCAAAGAATCATCACACAGAAATTCATATTTATATACCAGTTATTACAGAAACAGAGTCGTGTAATGAGTGTATCGTTTTTTTTTTTTACCAATTATCAACTCCAACATTTACTAATCTGGTAATACTGGAAGTACAGAGAACTCTAAGACCTGTTTTCTAGCCTTACTAGATTGATAATTCAGGGGCTCCTTGGTGGCTCAGTTGGTCTGGTCATGATGTCACTGTTCTTGAGTTTGAGCCCTGCGTCAGGCTCTGTGCTCTCAGCTTAGAGCCTGGAGCCTGCTTCAGATATGTGTCTCCCTCTCTCTCTCTCTCTGCCCCTCCCCTGCTTGCACTCTGTCTATCGCTCTCTCTCTCTGAAAAATAAACATTAAACAAAAAGGTTGATAATCTGATTGGAAGTGAGACCCAGAAAACCAAGGTTTAAAATTCTCCAACGAGTAGCAAATGAGTGCTGCCCATCACTGTGCAAAGCACTTGGTAGAGGGGTTGATTATTGTAAGGGGGCTAAGGGGGCGCAGGCGCACGGGGGTGTGGTATTCCGGAGGATGAACTGGAGGCAGGAGAGAAGGAGAGGAGGTGGCATTCGGGCTGGATGGACAGCTGAATCCAAGGGTGGCAGTGAGAATGCCGACAATGTGTTCTGAGAGCCTTTATTCTCCCGTGAACCTGCTTCGTTGATGGAAGTTCCACTGAGATGGGTGAGGAAAGTGGTGCGTAGTCACGTCGGTGGTCTGAGCCTGCCTGCCTGTCTGCTCCTTTACAATGTAAGAAGTGACCTCGAAGACTCTTTGGGCTCCAGGCAAAGCCCTTGATTATGGCCCTGTTTTCCAGCTGTTTGTTATGTTACTCCTATTTCTATATGATTAAAAGTCTCCTGAATTGCCATATCCATCGAATAGACTTTCTTGTTATATAAGATAGGCTGTATTTGAACACAAGCAATAACATCCACATATCCTAAACCAAAGGGCTGAAGCAACAAATTGGGTTATTGCCCGTGAGATTTATCAGGGATAGAAAAAAAAAAAACCACTTCTCTACTCTCTTAAGTTTCTATCTGGGGTGTGTGAATTAAATGGAAGGAAGAAAAATTAACAGGAGAAAGGCCTTATTTTGTCTGCATCTGGGAGAGATCACAGGAAAGAAATGAAAGTCCCCCAAAGTGCTGGGAGCTTACAGATCCTTTTGACAAAGGGTGATAAAATGCAGAGAAGTGACTGGACAAAGGAAATGGATTTGGGCTTCCAGGGGCAGTAAATTGTGGGAAAGTAAATATAGGAGGGAAACTAATGGAAGGTGAGGGTTTTGTTTTGTTTTATTTATTTATTTCTTTTTTAGTAAGGTTTGCTGACTCTCTCCAGAAGTGAGGACTGCTCTTCACATGGTATGGGAGAGAAGAGAAGAAACACCTTCACAAAAGGAAATTTATGTCCTGCTTTTAGGCAGATGGGGGAGGGCAAAGAGCTTTTTCTGTGTTTGCTTCTTCTTAATTGCCCTCAGCTTAAAATAATTCTATGTCAAAGTGACATAGTTTGAGATGGCATATTCTGATCCTTTCAGTCAACAAGTGGTTCTGCTTGTCTGGATGGGTTCTGTCACTCTGGGCTGCCCTTACTCATACATCTGGGATCAGCCAATAAGTTGGCTGGGGTTGGCTGGTGCCAGGGAACCCCATTCCCAGGTCTGGTGGTTGGCTGGCTGTTGGCTGTGGCACTGAGTTTAACTAGGTCATGCCAGCCTTAAGCAGGCTAGCCTGGGCTTGCTCACATGACTGCATCAGGCCCCCTGCCCTCTCTCTAATGAGTGGAAGCATGCTACAGCTTTTGAAATCATGTTTGAAAGTAACAAAGTTAATTCTGCAGTGTTCTATGAGTCAGAGCAAGGTACAAGGGCAGCTATACTTGAGAGGCAGAGAAAAAAAACTCTACCCCTGAATGTAGCTGCAACCTGACATTGCAAGGTACAAGAACAGGAGGGAAAGCATTTATAACTATCTTTAAATCTGTTACATTGTTTTAGATAAAGAGGCTTTCTCACTGTTCCCTGAGCAAGACCCCCATCTTCCCAACTCTGAACATTTGTCCAAGGTATTTCCTCTGGCTTAGAAATCAGCTCTTCACCCATCTTGAAGTTCAAATCCCATCCCTTTGCAAGGTCCATCTCCAAAACTAATTTATCCACAAAATGTCTCCCCACCCCTTCAACTAAATGTGGTTTCTCACTCTGAAGACTTGAAATGTTGCCGTAGACTCTACAAAATCTGTCATTTATGAACTATTTGTAAGCATAGGTACAGTTATATGCAATTGAAACAATCTTTCATCTTGGTATATAAAATGATTATATTTAGGGTGATAGTTTCCATTAAATTGAATCTTCTGTGATTTCTTCATTCACTTCTGCTATAAAAGAAAGCTGGGATTCATAGTTACCTGCCTATAGCTTTGTAGCAAAATTTCTATATTTGACTTGTGTGATTATCTTTATTGTTACTTTGCAGCTCAGGTTTCATAATCAGGCTCAAAGCACACTTTTTTTCAAATTATCTTTGTTTTAGTGTTTAGTATTTTAGACGACCCTAAATTTACCTTTAAATTTTATGACTCAGAAAATGCAAATGGTTCTGGGTTTGGACTTGATATCTGTAATTTCTATCTCTGATAATATCAGGAACTGTTTGAAAACCGGAATACTTATTTTTGTTTACTGGCTCACTGTTTAGCTCCTGAATTCAACTTAAGTCCTATGGTGTAAGACAACCCCAAGAGGAGATATTAAGTGTACTGTGTGATGGAATGCTTGAGGTGGGTACTTTTAGCACATAGGAAAACAGATGGGCTTCTGAGATGTCGGTTGTTTCCTATGTTCCAATTTAAGTGTGCCAGTCTGCTGTTTATCAAGGTTTTTTAAAAGTCATGTTTGTGAGAGAGTAAATCAATTTTATTTCTTAAAGCCTAGGGGAAGAGATACATCGCTGTATATATAGCTGATAGGGATATTGTATTTTTTTTCCCCTGATGATGGTATTTCAAGATGATTCAAATATTTTGAGGTGGAGTGAACATTCTATGCTAGTGCTATCTCACTTTGAAATGAAGTCGCTAAGAGTCAGGGAGTTTCAATCACTCACAAGTATTTGGCACTACAGAGATTGCTAAACATCAGGAAAAAAAAAAGAATAAATGAAGATCCGAATAAACTACATCAAAACAAACAAATACCTTTCTCCCCACCTCCCCAGTGTCCCTCACAGAGTTGAAGCCTCACTGTCCAAACCTCTATGCCAGGTGTGTGGGGTCTAATGTGTCTGGGATGCTCTGTTTTGTATCAAACGGCAGGGTCAAAGAAGGTCAGGGGGCTTATAGGCGTGTGTAGGCTGTTGAAAAGTTAACGAACTAAACAATGAATTGAACCTCACAACCAACCAGCCAACCAACCAATAAAACCCCAGGCACAGAAAAATCGCTTTAGAAGTAAGCTACAACTCCTCCTACAGAGTTTAATTCGTCGTCTTTAAGGATTGATCGGGCGTTGCCGGGCGTGGGCCAGCCCGGTGTTCCATGTGCCCAGACCCGGGAGCGTGGTCGCCAGCATTGGTGGCGGTGACTCGCACGCGTGTGGGTCTGCAGGCTCCCGGCCCACCCCCGAGAAAAGGGCGCGCGCTGTTTGGCCCCGCGCAGCTCCCTTAAACGGCGGACTCCGCCCCTGTCTGGGGCTGGGAGGGTGGGGCGCCAGCTCCCTGGCCGCGCCTCCAACCGGCCCGCCGCTACGGCGCATGTTCCGCGCGGCCCGGTCCAGCTTCCGGCGCTCCTTGTTTTCCTGCAGCCAGCCAGCAGTGGTGAAATCCGCACCCAGCTCTGCTCCAGCAAGCGGGAAAAACCCTGGGTTTCCAGGGCTCTGGAAAACAAATGGGATGCGGATTCCGGGCTAGTCACGGGGCTCTAGGGAAGCTGAAGAAGTAATGATTCCTTGTCTCTGAGTGGGTCACGTTTGCTGACATCATCTCACTGAATGCACTAATGCACTCCATGGAGTTGTTTCTGATTTGTTGTAAGGCCAAAGCCCCAGAGGTGTCTAGCACTGCGGACTGGAGAACGCTCAAAGCTAGCCTAGGAGCTGGGGCTCAAATCCGGCAGCCCAGTGTCCACGCCCTGTGACCTCTGTTACAGCTCAGCTTTCTGCTCTGTTAGGAGCAGCCCTTCCTGCCTGGCCCTGATCCCTCCCTAGAAGCCAAGGCCACTGCCCTAGGGCTCTCAAACCCTGGGGGTGTGACATACCCGCAGGGAGAGAGAGGGGTGAGGGCAGAGCTTCCCTTCTTGGCCCTAGGCGGACTCCAGAGCCCGGTGGATCTGGAGGATGGCATACAATGGGCGTGCCAGCTCTCTCCCTTCTCCCTTCAGCTGCAGGAAAGGGAAGGAGGGGTGCGGTCCTGGAGCTGGGCTGGAGTGGGTTGTTAGGGCTGAGTGGCTCAGAATGAGGCAGTAGGAGGAAGGCAGAGCTCAGCTCTTGGTTGAGCCCCACAGATAACCCTGTGGCTCACAGGTGGGCTCCTGGGTGTGTGTGAACGAATGCACGGATGCACAGCTGAATGAATGAATTTACATTCTTCTGGAGAGGGCAACCGGGAGTGGAGGACTCAGGAAAAGAGGCTGGGTCAGGCCTCACTTATAATGCCCTAAGCTTTAAAGAGGTCTTTCTCACCCCTAACTACGTTATGATTAAAACCGAACTCGAACTACTAAACTGTAACATTAATGCAAACAAGTCCAACGAAGGTCTGAGTTCAGTCAATGTAGCCATTCTTGCCCGCATTTTTAAAACATCTAGCACCCTTTCTATTTTAATTTCTCGTCATCCCTGAATTGAGGGGTCCAAAACACACCCCTTGGAACACACCCCTTAGAACAGCAGAGAAAGACCTAGTGCAAACCCCCACAAATAAACTATGATAATCTCTGCGCCTCAGGTTCTTGTTCTGTAAATTGGATGAGCTAACTCCTGCAAGGTGGGGTTAAGCTAGGTCCTTGTTCTGGGCTGACAAACTGTTTTTCGGTAATCTGAGCCCCAGGATTGAGGTCTTTGCTCTGGCCCTAAATTACTGCGACCCCCTCGCCTGCTTCCTCCTCTACAGGTTTCCAGGTGATAAGGCTGGGTTGTAGCTTTCCTGAAATCACTCCTCCCTGGTACCCCTGGGTGACTTCCAGGCCACTTCATGCGCGGAGGCTCCTCCAGAATAGGCGACTTCAGTGCCTGCGCTCTGGAATCCCGCCCCCGCCCCTCTTCGGCGCCCGGCCGCCGCTAAAACCCGGCGCGAGGATCCCGCGGGCCGGAGCCGCTCTGGGCATGCTCAGTGGCCCGGCAGGTGGGGCCGCCGCGGGACGCTAGGTCCGGCCTAGAGCGGAGGGGCGGGGGTAGAGAGAGGGAAGTGGGCGGGAGCCGAAGGCCGAGTCGCGAGAGTCGCCGGCTGCCGTGGGGCGCTGGGCAGGTGGGAGCCCTCGTGGGCCGGGCCGGGATGAGCAATGGCATCGGTCAAGGTGGCCGTGAGGGTCCGGCCCATGAATCGCAGGTGAGTTGTGGGAGGTCTTAGGCGGCCCCTCCGAGGCGCCCCCACTCGGATGAGCCTAGTCTCCAAGTCCCTTCAAAGGGCAGCCTGGACTCAAGTGTCACGGGACGGTCTGCGGCCCACTGGCCTCTGGGGGCCTGGAGCACTTCATGCTTTGCTGTCCCTTTTACGCTGCCCTGTTGGGGACCCTGGGGCTACCGAGTTCACGAGGAAGATTCCTGTCCCATTAACTTGTAGAGGTTTTCGTGTTCCCCCCTTTCAGATGCGTCAAGGGATCACTTTCATGAAGGTGTAGAATCCTTGGGGGGGGGGGGGATATGAGAGTGGTTATGGGACACCACAGCTGTCAGAGGAACTCCCTTCAATTCTGTCAACTCAGAAGTTCTCCAGTAACAGTAATGTTACTGTTTAATTTCTTAGTGAGCGATGATTTCAATTCCCTGATTGTGAACCCTAACTTCTAATCAGTAACTTGGCAGTTCTTAACTTCACGTTCAAGAGTGTACGGGAAACTTTAGCAAAGTTTTGACTTCAGAGGGGGAAAAATCAAGGACACTTAGGCACACGTGTTTGAAAGCCGCTGGTGTTAACAGAGGTGAAGAGTTATAAACACATTTAGAATTTAATCTTGTACTTTTCAACAAAGTAATGCTTTTCAGAATGATTTGACTCTGTATTCACTGAAAAATAATCTGTGCTTCCTTCTCAATGACCTCTTTATAATCAGTTTGGAGAGATTCTTTAGAAGAGTTAGTGTTTAAATTGGTATAACTTTAAAGAATGAAGTAGACCTAAATGGGATGTGTCCTTCTGAATTGACAGGCCGGGTTCACACAAGGCCATTTGTTTTTATTGGCTTCTCAGTCAAGTTGTTGGACATTTGACTTACCATATGGCCAGTCCATTTTATTATATCAGCTTGTGGAGGTCATTGTTCCGTGGTTCAGACAGCTGATTGGGGCATCAGAAGATCATAAAATCAAGTGATGGCCAGAATCTTCCTCGACTCACCTGAACCCATTTTTTCTCTTGGCAAATAGGAAATCATTCTGGGTGGTGACTATTGGAAACCAGTGCTTTTGTCATTTTGTCATTTTTAAGTATTTGTATAGCTTTTTAGGAAAGGAGTTTGACTTTTTTTGTAAGTCTGAAGAGAATATGGGTATTTCTGTGTATATTCAGTCATACAGGTCAAACGGAGTCCTAAATCATTTAGACGATTTAAAAAGATTTTTCTTAATTCTGGATTTACATAAATAAAGAAGTTCCTTTCTCTCTTCAGAGTGACATGAACACATGCTAGAAGATTGTATTGAGTAACTTTAGAAAGCACCCGTCAAATGCATAGTGCTGTCTAGGGAACAAGGTGAATGAAGTGTTTTTATTTTTTTAATAAGGTGAATGAGTTAAAAAAATTTTTTTAATGTTTATTTATTTTTGAGAGAGAGAGACAGAGCACTAGCAGGAGAGGGGATAAAGAGAGAAAGAGAGACATAGAATCTGAAGCAGGCTCCAGGCTCTGAGCTGTCAGCACAGAGCCAGACACAGGACTTGAACCCATGAACCGTGAGATCATGCCCTGAGCCTAAGTTGGACGCTTAACTGACAGAGCCACCCAGGCGCCCCTAAGGTGAATGAGATTTGATGAATGTCTTCTTAAGAACCTGCTGTCTGATGGGGTAGAGACTACATACTGGCTTGAATCTCCTAAAACTGGGGCTGGCTCAGAGGGATGGTGCAGGAGCAGTCCTTTGCCTGTGCAGGCCTGTAGCCAGTTGTGTGGAGGGGCTGCAGGAAACATCCGAAAGTCATGTGATTTGAGGAGGGAGATTGAAGTGATGGTATTTTTGCTCTCAGCAGAGAACTCTGGTGGTGTTATCAGGATTAGGGCAAGATGTAAGGAAGTAGCAGTCTGAACCAAAGGTGAAAATGGGAAGGCCGGATATGTACACCAAGACAGCTTACTGGCAGAATTGACAGGATTTGACAGATCCTTGGATGAGGAGGAGGAGGAAGGGGAAGAACATAGAACTGAAGTTACCTGAAGTTTGATGGTCAAGGAGGTAGAAGAAGTTTGGGGAAGGTGTGTAAGGAGGTTCGTGTATAACCTGTTGGATATGGGATGCAGTGTGTCAAGTACAAGCACAGTGTTGGCACAGAGTGAGTGCTGCTTTCCTGTTGACCCTATTGATTATGTGAAGTGTGGGAAAGGCATCTCTCTCTTTGGTGGTGTTCAGTAGACTTTTAGAAACATGGGTTTATGTCTCAGGTGATTTAAGGACTGACATTTGGAAATCTTTTGCACGTGGATGACATGTATTACAGTGAGGAGGTTTCCCAGGAGGAGAAAATCTTATCTTTAATACATAAAGATCCAGCATATATATGCACATATATATACATGCACACACATATATACATATACTTATGTGTATATGTAGAGTAGGTTAAAAAATAATATTACAGTAAGAAGAAAAGGATTGGATACTGGGATATGCTTTTCTGTATGTCTCTAGGGAGAAGATTGGCTTGCCCCTCAGAGAGCTAGCATAGCACATTGTCACAGCAGGGAAAGGAGAAGTGTCTCTTGAAGGAGGTGATGGTTGTTGGGTCTCAAATGTTGCCAAGATGATGCCCTGAGGATGTGAGTAAGATGAGGTCCTTGGTCTTGGAGACGGGAGTGTTGGTAACGTTCCAAAAGGCAATTTCATGGAGAGACAATGATCTAGAAGTTGGCAGTGAAATGGAAAGAGACATACAAACAGCCAACCTGACCTAAACATGCACATTATAATAGCAGTAAGAAACTTTTGTTTATCAGTGAGATTGGTGGATGTTAACTGAACAGCAAGTTTTGGTGAAAGACTCGTGATGACATCATAAAGGGTCAAAACCTCTGAAAACTTTCCTAGTGGGAAATTTGACAGTAGCTGTCAAGATTAGAATTTTGTAAACCCACTGATTGGGCAGTTTCATTTATAAAGATTTTATTTTATGGATGATATTCCTGTCTACCAAGATGTATGTGTAAGGATGGGCGTGGAGATGTATGTGCAGATGTAAAATTTTTTTTATGTTAATCTTCAGAGGAGCTTTAGGCAAAGAGGAAGCAATCAAGAAAGCAAAGGCCTGGAGTATTGGGAGATGAGGACTGCCTTTGGAGCCAGGCTCTAAAAGGCTGGAGGCGTGGCGGCGAGATGCCGGCCTTCTGAGCCTGGAGCCTTTGCGGTAACTAGTTCTTGCAGACAAACACCCAGTGCTTGATTCAGGCTAAGATACAACACGTTTGTTTTTACTACCGTGGGATTTTGGTTATGTGGCTGAAGTAGTAGTTGTAGTAGTTTCACATTTGAAAGGACTGTTATTTTTGCATCACATAACAGCAGTTATCTTTACTGAGAGTTTGCTTGGTGGCAGTGGTACAAAATCTAATCTTGTAAACAGTCTTAGTAGGTACAGACTGTTACTGTCATGCCGTTGTACAGATTGGGAAACAGTTAACTTGCTCGAAGTCAGTTTCTTCCTTTCTTTCTTCCTTCCTTCCTTCCTTCCTTCCTTCCTTCCTTCCTTCCTCCCTCCCTCCCTCCCTCCCTCCCTCCCTCTCTCTCTCTCTCTCTCTCTCTCTCTTTCTTTCTTTCTTTCTTTCTTTCTTTCTTTCTTTCTTTCTTTCTTTCTTTCTGCTTTCCTATCTTCTTTCCTTCCTCCCTTCCGTCCCAAGCCAAGTGTGCACTGTCAGGGCAGAGCCGAGGTGGGACCCTAAGTAAGGAAATGTGAGGTCATGTCCTGAGCTGAAATCAAGAGTCTCTGCTTTACTGACTGAGACCCCCCTCCCCCGCCTGAAGTCAATTTCTGAGAACAGTCAGCCCTGTACTTTTTGAAAATGAGTAAAATGTTTGCAAAAACTTAATTTGTTCGTTGTTTTTATGGGCAAAAGTTTAACATTTATGTATTGTCTTTTTATGCCTTATATATGCATGTATTTGCATATATATGTATGCCTTTTTCTTTGTGATATCTTCCATTGTTCTTAGGTCTGGACTTTTCTTTTTTACTGGTTTCTTTTTTTTTTTTTTTTTTTTTTTTTACAATTTTACAAGTTATTTCTTTTCCCTTCTGAAGAGAACAAAATATAGAGTTGGTAACTAATTTGTCCGTTTCCTTTTGTTTGCTATTTTTTTTTCTCAGAAACACTAAGTGATTCTTTAGTGCCATCTGCCTTGTGCCATTGATTTACCAGTGTTGATGGGGCTGGGGTCTGAGGGCAGACTGCCTGGGTTCCAGGTCTGGCTGTCAATTACAAGCTGGGTAAATTCGAGCAAGAGACGAAAGCTCAGTTTTTGCAAGTGTGAACTGGTGATAGTGATTGTACAAGCCTTACAGGTTGTGAGACAGACAAGGTCTTTTTTTCATCTGTTTTGTTACTGTGATTCGAAAGATGACACATTTGAAATTGAAGTTCTGTAGCTTATGTAAAAGATTCATGAGGTGTTACATGCAGTTCACTCATATTTTCTCTCCTGTCCTATTTCATGCTATTGTCTTGTTAAAAAAATGCTATTTCTAGATACACTAAATGGACTCAAGATCTATTAATGAGTTGCAGTTGGCAATCTGAAAAACAAACGTTGTGGGGGTCAGAGGAGATCATGCTTGTGGATAAAGCTCTCCACACAGTGTCTGACATACAGCAAGGGCCCTGTGAGGATCAGTTATCCTCATTACTGTTATTTTTACAATTTAATGATTGCAACTTTATTTAATAATAAGTATGAGGAAAAGTTTTTACCAAAAAAATATTTACTGAGTGCTGGCAACAGGCCAAGTGATAGCTTTTTAATGTGCTTTCTTACCTAATAAGGCAAGACCACCTCATTGTTTCCCTTTTCTGACTGTTCTTAGCTTTTTTTTTTTTCCTGATTAGCCTCTCAGGTGGACTTTACAGAATGTCTATCAAGTTGAAAAGAGAAGAAAAACCACCAGTGGTATTTTGACTGGGGTTGACATCTTTAGGGTGTATTGAAGTCTTATTTATGAGTGTCAGGGAATAGTTCATGGTGGTCTCTTGGATCTGTGGTGAAGACAACAGACAGCTGGGGTCGTAAGGGTGGGGGACATCGGTCGAGACCCTGCCAGGCATCAGGTGTCATGCTCATTTCTTTACTTGGGCAACTGCCTTTCCTGCTCCCACTAGCTGAGTGACTGGGGGCTTTTTACGCCCATTTTACCGAGGGGAAACTGAGACCCTTGAATAGTCACTGGAGTCTGGATTTGTACCAAGTCAACCTTACCATCATTTCTGCAGCTCCTCCATTATACAGAACACGGAGATGAGAAGCGGGCAAGGTAGGTAGGAACGAGTACCTTTATAAGCGGTTTTAGACCAACTGAAGCTTTTTGTAAGAATTCTCAGAGAGGTAGGCAGACAGGGTGTGGTGAGGAGTTTCCTTTGCTAAGCTTGGGCTTTATCCTCCAGTTTGCTGGCTAGTATGGTAGCTATTGGCCACATGTGGCTATTTCAACCAAATTTAAATGAAATTTCAAATGTAGTTGGTCACTTGCACTAGTCACATTTCAAATACTCAGTAGCCCACATACTCGACAGTGCACATACAGAGCATGTCCATCATTGTGGAAAGTTCTGTTGGGCGGTAAGACTGAACTGGCTTGAGTCCTGGATCTGCCACTTCTTAGCTTCGTGCCTTAGCACTTAAGTGCTCTGTGCTTCAGTGTCTTTGTGTATAAAATGGAGATCTTCACGGGGCCCACCTCGTGGGGCTGAGATGGTGACTGAATGCGCTAACACTTGCTGACAGTGTTGGGCCCCAAAGCAAAGGCTGTTATTTTTAGGTACTGGGGGCTACTGATGGTTTTTAAACAGGGTTGTCATTTGCCATTTCGTATTTTCAGAAGTTTCATCTAATAGCAATGTAGGGAAGTGCTTCCAGGACCAGCAATAATGAGCTTTTATTTACTATTTGCCAAGTGCTGTGTTAAGTGCTGTTTATGCACTCTTATTATCCTGTTGACTTTCCTATCAGACTCTGGGATGCAACACCGGGGCCTAAATGCTATGTGAGTGGGCAGAGGCCAGTGCAGGACGACCATAAAAACTGAAATATGACCCATGATGATGTGATTCTGGACTAGACTGGAGTCATAATAGGTGTTAAAATTCAACCGAGTAAATTCAGAGATCTAATAGGCTTTATTAAGCAACTCATGAATCAGGCAGTGTCCCCATCTAGTGAGTTGAAAGGAGCTCTGAGGAGTTGTACAAAATGGAAGGTTTTTGTGGGAAGGAGGATGGGGTGAGAAGTTATTAGCAGAAGAAAAGATTGTTTCAGGCCCGGTCACCTTCCCTGAGGGAGAAGAACAGAGTCTTATTAGATCACCTTGTCTTCCTAGGTCCCTGGTGCTGACCAGAGAATTGTTGGCCCCGACTGTGTTCCTGGGAGACATTGAAAGTGCAGTTAGGTTAGATATTAAGCCCCAGTTTGGCGTCTTGGCCCAGCATAAGTACCTCCCTTTTTGGCCTGTGGTTTTCTTTTAACATAGGAAGGATGAAGGACAAAACTTGCAAGCAAAATTCTGAAGAAGTTTTCAGCATATTTTCTGACTATGAAAATAATACATGCTTATAAAAAATGCATGCTCTGCAGGGAAGTGTACCAAATAAATCGAATTGAAAATCGCTCATAACTCCATGATGCACGGATAGCTACTTGTAAACTTGATGCATTGGAATCCAGCCTTTTTTTCCTTGTTTGTGTAGTAACATAACATGTACACTGTTTTATACCCTACTGTCTGCATTTGCAAGAGACATCCTGAAGACCAGTCAGCAGGACACAGGCAAGAATCGAAGATGACTGAGTGGTTTGGGGTATTAGGTGGAAGAATGATTTTCCCCCAAAGTTAGGATGCCACGGTGAGCTGGTTGGGGGGCATGGTGGTGAGTGAGTTGGCTCTGGATGCTGGTGAGGAACCGAGGCAGTAGGGACTCGCGTGAAATATCAGCTCTGCGATGTGCATTTGGATGTGGGTCCCTTAAGGTGATTTGGATATGGTGGAGGTGAATTTTGTTTCCAAGGAGAACAATAGTGAAGAAGGAAAGGTTGGTAGAGCAGCATAACTGGCTGTGTGATCTGGGCAGGTGGGTTTTACTTGCTCTGTAAGACTCAGTTCTTTTTTTTTTTTTTTTTTTTTTTTTTCCTGTAAAATATCAATTCTCAGAGTGGGTCAAGGACAGCTGGGAATCATCAAGGTTCTTTTAGGAAGTTCCCAAAGTCAGAACTGTTTTTGCAGTAATACCCAGATAGTTGCCTTTTTCACTCTTCTCTTGTGGGGGTGTGGTGGAGTTTTCCAGAAGCACCATGATGCACAATGATGCTATGGCTCTATATACTCTGTGTTCTGTACTTCAGAAATTTCTAATTTCTTCTCTGGTAACTGTCAGCAGATAGTACCCCAGTTCTGTTCCTGTGCGGCACATGGGCTGCCTTGGGCCCCAGCCCTCGAATAGGCACTGCAAACCTGGGCTAGGCAAAGGAGAGGTGTGGCATGGCTGTGTTTGTTTTAAAGAAGAGGAGCAGAGGGCACCTGGGTGACTCAGTTGGTTGAGCGTCTCACTTTGGCTCAGGTCATGATCTCACAGTTGGTGGGTTCGAGCCCTACATCAGGCTCTGTGCTGACAGCTCAGAGCCTGGAGCCTGTCTTTGGATTCTGTGTTTCCATCTCTCTCTGACTCTCCCCTGTTCGCACTGTCTCTCTCTGTCTCTCAAAAATAAATAAAAAAAAATACAAATTAAAAAAAAAGAGGAACAGAAAACAGGTAGGGAGGTAGGGGGTTGGACAGAGAAGGCTGGGGGGTAAGGGAAGGAGGTAGGGAAGGCTAGAGGTTTCCCGTACAGGTGTGGGACAGCTGTGATGCTCCAGGTAAGGTTCCCCAGGGAGGGTTGTGCTGTCACTGACCCAGGGGGTTGAGAGCACATGGAGATTTTGTCCTTTCTTTTAAAGGTGGACTTGACAAGTAATGGGAAGTGAGTGACTGATGTTTTCTCATATGCAAAATTTAAAAATATTTTAATGTGTATAATGTGCTCGCTTAAACATGACGTGAGTACTGGTAGTTTAAAAATGCTCTTTAGTGACCTAGAGTATTAAGTAAGCATAATTTGGTATTAACTTTGACTTTGTTTTATTCATGGAGGCTGTGGGTGAGACATCCAGAGGGTGTCTGTCTTTCTGCCTGTCTGTCAGAGGTTATTTAGAAACGTCCAGCTGTGTAATGCATAGCGCTTTGGTTTGAGGTTGATTTATTTTATGCATCCTCATTTCATGATTAATTTTCTAAATTGTTTCAATAGCTTTTGCTGTTTTTGTGTGTTCTGGAAGTGGGAAGCAGGCTTGCTGAAGCTTGTTTTGTGAAAGAAAGCATTATAGCTCCACCTAAGGCCTGGGGAAGACGTGATAGTGCCTTACAGCCCCTAACCCCCTTCCTCAGGATCCGGAGCCTCTGGTTTAGTGTGGGGGCCTGGGTTACCTTCTCTCCTGCTGCAGTTGCAGAGACAGTCCAGGAAAAAGTCCCTTCATGGGAAGGTGGGCACCGTTCCCTTGGATTCAGCCTGCTGATTCCCGTCAAGCTCATAGGCGGTAACCGCCAGCAGGACCTGGAAGGAAACCTACCCTCACTCTCCTGGGCTCTGGGCTGAACGCTTGTTTCCTGCTCTGACCATTTTCAAATACATTCATTATTCATTGTTGCTGCTTAGTAGAAAGGGAAATAGCTACTACGTCTGTGATCAGCATAGACACTTTGAACAAATTTCAGTGGGATATATGGAATTTAAAGTTGGGAAAGAGCTTTCACTAATGATGCTGATAAGTGATTTCTGTCATCGATTACTATTGTAGCCACTCATTCACTTACTAGGAACTCTGCTAAGGCTTGTGTGGTTGCCATCTATTTTAGTTCCTGCAACATTCCTATAGCGGTGAATACTGTTAGCTCCATTTATAGATGAGGAAACTGGGGATCAGAGAAAGATCGGGTCCTGGCTCCAGTGTTATCACATTACACTGGTTTTCTGGCTTCACAGCATTTACATTATCTGAGTGTATGTGTGTGTGCATGTGAATGTATTTTTGTGTTTGCTTTTCGATCGTGTCCTTGCGTAAAGTCCGTGAGCGCCAACAGCCTTGTCAGCAGCCTTACTCATGAATGTTTCCCCAAAGCCTAGAACTGTGCCTGGCAGAGATGGGTACTCAGAAAATATTTATTGCACGAATAACTGCTACCTCCCTTACTCCCCCTGTTCGCCATCTTTCAGTCTGTGGATGCTTATAAGGAATCAGAACCCTCGCCCAGCGTCTGTTGTTAGGAATCAGGAACCCCTAGCCTGGAATCTGTGGGTCTCACACTGCTCTCTGTGAGGGGTGAAGGGAATTTCGATGATCCTCCTCTTGGGTGTTAGGAGGACAAGAGAGGGGGAAGAGGATTGAGGAGGAGCCTGGGTGAGGAATGACGGCTTTGGAGATTTCTCTGCGTGTTAAGTTAATTATACACAAATTGCACATCGAATACTCATTATGTTTATCTCTTAAGGTATGGGAATTGGAGATAAAACACTTACTGTGTTTAAATGATACATAGTTTGTGGGGCAAAACACTCATGTTCCTTTTTACAGAAAAAGTTTTTTTTTTAATTTTTAGCTTTTTATCTTGAAATAATTTTAGGCTTCCAACTTTCCTAATATTAATGTCTTACATAACCAGGGTACAGCTGCCAAACCAAGAAATTATCACAGGTACAAGGCTATTAACGGTAGTTTTAGTTGACTGTCCTTTCTCTGTTCCAGCAGCCAGCGCAGGACCCCACATTGCACTTAGTTGCCGTGTCTCCTTAATCTCTTCTGGTGCGTGACAGTTCCTCAGTCTCCAAAGAGTGCCAGTCATTTAGCCCGTGGAATGGCCCTCAGTTTGGGTTTCTCTGAGGTTTAATCATGACTGAATTGAAGAGGCGGTGTTGGTGAGAACACCACATAAGTAACATTCTGCTCTTCGCTTCACGTCGTGCCAGGGTACATGGTGTCAGTCTTAGTGGTGACGTTGACCTTGATCCCTGGTTAACGTAATGTCTGCTGGTGGTATCTGTGGTTGATGAATATCTGAGGGAGATACTTTGTGGGAAAAGTTTTTTTTTTTTTTTTTTTTTTGAGAGAGAGAGAGACAGAGAGTCGGTCTGGGGCAGGGGGCGGGAGGTGCAGAGGAAGCGGTAGACAGATAATCCCAGGCTACTTCCACACGGGACTGCATCTCCTGACTCAGACATTGTGACCTGAGCCAAAATCAAGTCGGTGCTTAACCAACTGAGCCACTCAGGTGCCCCTGTGGGAAGAGTTTTAAATTTCAGTTTTATAACACCATTTTTATCCATGTGGGAGCACATTTCAGATGTTCTAATAAAAGTTATTGTGAACATAAGATTCATTTAAAATATTCCCCCCACCCAACTCTGTGAAAAAGGACTTATCATACTTAAAATGGAGGACATTTTGAAGGTGGATGCTGATTGTACAGGACTGTGTACTTCCGATGTCTACCATAAGACATATATTAGCTCAACACATGCGGATGTGTTGTATTCTGTACTGTTAAGTTGAAAAATGATAGTTGTTACCCACCAAATTAATTTTAAGATCTGCAATTTGGAAAACACTAGTGTAGTGTATTTATGTCCAGAGCAGAAGTTGGTAAAATCTGATTTTTTTTTTCTTGAGAACATCGAAGTTAGATTCTGTTAGATTGAAAGTCAGTCCTGTTTCTTCTAAGAGGCTGAAGGGCTCATGCTCCCAAGAGGATAAATCAAGCTCAGAAGGAGGTTTTCCAGCATTGAAGAGGCCAGGATTCTGAATGAACCCTCTGTGGGATGTCCGTTCTCTGGGGCTTGCTTTCTTGAGCCCTCCTGGCCTCATGGTCTCTCGCCAGGTTACACCTGCTGGTTCTTGTTTTCAGGGTTTTATTAACAGAGTTTAAGCCATCACAGTGATTCTGCTCGGAAATTCTGCTTGGGGCAGAGGTAGATCACTCTGTGAGCTCTTTCTTAGTGGGACTTCAAGTTCCCTAGGAAGGTTTTAAGAAAACAATCATTCCAGGTGATCGAGACTAGCTCAAAAGTGGGAAAAATTGCAGAGATGAAGCTTTTAAAAATAGATTTCGGTCTCCTCTCTTCTTTTTCCTAAAGTTTTCCTGTGAGCTGTCTCTACTTGATCCAGTTGAAAGGCACTTGTGAGAAAAATGTCACTAGTCCTGGGCTAGGACTCATATACGAAGATCCACATAAGGTGCTTTTCTTTTCTTTTTTCTCTTCTCAGTTTTGAGGTGAGGCGGTGCCTTACCTGCTGGGCATCCTGGAAGTAGTGGGCAAGAACTCTGTCCTCTCTGAAATGCTGGATTCACTCCTTGCTTGAGCACTCTTTGCTAGGAACCAGCACCCGCAGAGTACTTCCCGCTCCCCTCGCCAACCCTCTCCCGCAGCAGGTGGTGTAGTCCTTCCTTTCTTCTTTTTATTTTAGTATTAAAAAATTTTTCATTTGGAAACATTTACACAAAGTTGCAGATTAGGGCAGAGTTTTCATGTAGCTTTTGCCCAACTTCTTTAAATATTATAATCTTAGAAAGCTATAATTAAAAACCAGCACAGTCACATTGATACAGTACCATTCATTAATCTGATGTATTCACATTTCCTAAATTTCCCCAATAGTGTCTTTTTTCGGGTTTGAGATCCAGTCCAAGATCACATAATGCGTTTAGTTGTCTTGTAAAGCATCTTCTGAATTAATTTTTTTGTTCTTAGGGCCAACTTTGCCTTTCCTGATAGGATATTAAGAGTAAGAATAGATAACATTTCCCTTAGAATAACTCTGTCTCTTTGAACCATTGAGGAATTATGTCTCCTGGCATCCTTTTTTGGAAGGTAGACAGACACTTTGAGCTGTTTTGACCTTTGTTGGATTAATTGTTCCACATGTCAAATGGAAAGGACATATGGGGACCTTTCATCCTTGGTGGGGTAGAAAGTTTGGTATTTGGAGTGAGTTTGGGGGGAAGGCAGGTCTTAGTAATACGTCAAGGATTTTTTTTTTTAATTTATTTATTTTGAGGGAGAGAGAGAAACCACACATGAATGTGCACGACCAAACGGGGCATGGCCAGACAGAGAGAAACACAAACAGGCTCTGCTCTGTCAGCACAGAGCCTGACGTGGGGCTTGATCTCACGAACCAAAAGATCATGACCTGAGCTGAAAACAAGAGTTGGATGCTTAACCAACTGAGCCACCCAGGCGCCCCTCAAGGATTGGTTTTACACATAATTAGTTAAATTGGTAATACAGGGTCCACAAACTCAATGCCTATGGGGACCAGGTAGGCCTGCAGCAATCCACATTACAAACTCTGAGTCAGGGAGGTAATCGTGTGTGGAGGGGCACTTGCTCGTTTCTCTAGCAGATTTAGCCCCACGTTTTAATGACTTCAGCCTGAAGTTACATTGATGTTGGTCTATTGCTCATGTAAGCAGATCACTGTGTGTGGTTCCCAGTCAGGAGTGCTTTTCTATTTCCTGGAGCCTCTACTCCTTGGGGCCCCACCATTCTCTCTCTCCAGCTAGTGGGAAGCAAGTGGAGGGGAGGGGGTGTACCCACGTCCTTGGCGTGGAAGAGACATGTTACTAGTGCTCACCTCCCATCAGCCACATGGCCACACCTGGCTACATGGAAGGGTGGGAACTGTAGTTACTTTCCTGGCTGGGACACCACTTCCCGAAGATAATTCTGTATTGTAAAGTGGAGGTTATCTAGTTCTGCACCCTGTGTCTCAAGATGTGACTCCATCTGTTCCAGCCAGTGATACCATCAAGGACCTTTACACTTACTTTTCCATGTGCTACAGGTGTGGAAACCCAGATGTCCACATGTCCTCTTTCTTTCTTCCTAGTTAGATGTTACCTCCTCAGTTACCTCATTGAAAATATCCTCTCCCACCCCTGGTGTTTCCTATCTCCCTTCTCAAAGTTTTATTTTCTTTATCACTCTTTGGCCTACTATGTATTTTCCTCATTGAAAATATCCTCTCCCACCCCTGGTGTTTCCTACCTCCCTTCTCAAAGTTTTATTTTCTTTATCACTCTTTGGCCTACTATGTATTTTCCTTTTTTATTGGTTTATTGTCAGAATACCTGTATGAGGCCAGGGGCTGTTCCTGTCTTGTTCTCGGATATCTTTCTTGTGCTTGACATGTGTTCAAGTGTTGAATAAAATGGGAACATGCACTGTTGAAATCCTCCAAATTTCACATGTTGACTAGGATTACAGCTAAAACAAACAAGCAAACATTACTGTGCAGGCCAAGCAAACCACGTCTGTGGGTGTGATCCTGGCTGCTACCCTGGGCCTTGGGTGGAGAGCCAGATGCCAGGGGCTAGGGCTGGAAGACATGGGTTTGTTCTCTAGGTTGGCCACTTGCTCATTGTGTGAATTTGGGTGTGTCATTTCACTTCTTTGGATCTCAGAGCCTTCATCTAAAATATGAGACTAATAGTCCCCCCCACCCCCTAGTTGCTAAATTATTGGACTGTGTACCTAGCTGTGCTGGACCCTGTTCTGGGTGCTGGGGGAGCGAATGCTGAGTGAGGTGACCCCAGGAAGCTTCCAGGGAGAGGCGAGGCTTGAACTGGACCTTGTACAATGGGAAGGAGCCATAGCGGAAGAAAGACCTTTTAGTCATTAAGTATTTATTGAACACCTGTGTGTACAGGGTGCTCTTCAAAGTTTGGAGATTCTCCACTGAACAGGATGATAAAGCGGCCATCCCCGCAGAGCTTACGTTCTAGTGTACTGCTGTCTAATAGAAAGGCAGTATCAACCACATATGCAATTTAAAATTTTCTGGTACTCACATTAAAAAAAAGTAAAAAGAAATAGGTGAAATTAACTTTAATTTAACCCAATATATTCAGAATGGCATTTCAATATGAAATCAGTAGAATAAGTATTAATGAGATAGTTTATATCCCTTTTTTTGTACTGTCTTTAAGTCTGCGTGTTTGTTATACAACAGCACAACTCAGTTTGTGTGGTTAACACAACCACATTTCACATGCTCAGAAGCCACATGTGGCCAGTCACTGTCATATTGGACAGCACAGGCCTGGGAAGTAAAGATCATATGTAGTGGAAGGTAGTTAGAGGTTTGTAAAGAAAATAAAGCAGAGTAAAGGGATAACTAACCGTAGATAACCGTAGTCAGGAAAGGACTTTTTGGGCAGATGAAAGAAGGTGATGAACTGTGGGGATATCTAGGAAGAATGCTCTAGGTAGGCCCTGTGGTGAGAACACGCCTGGAATATGCACTGGATACTGGAGGCCACCTGGGGGGAAGTGCAGTGCATCATGTGGAGCTCAGGAAGCCATGGTAAGGTCGTAGGCTTGTTCTGGGTATGGTTAGGGCCATTGAAAGAGTGAGAGAATGGGAGTGACCTCATCTGACTTCAGTTGTCCAAAGGTCACTTGGGCCACTGGTGGAGAGTGGACTGTAAGGGGACAAGAATAGAAATGAGATGATTTGAGCAAGAGGTGTGGGTGTATATGATTATGATCGTTCATACAATTATTCATCCTGCAAGCATTCATTGGCCGCCTACGAAGTGCCACCTATTGAACTTAGGCACTGGGAACACGAATGGGCATGATCTATGTTCTCAGGAAGCTCAAACTAGCAAATGAGTGGCCAGCTGGTTCTCCGTGGCAAGGTTGAGTAGAGGGGCAGGCAGAGAAGGCAGGGAGCCATTCTGTTGAGGATGCAGGTGTGATGATTTCTGATTGTACTATTTCTTTGCATGACTGATCATCAGGCTCATGTCAGGCTAAAAGAGCCTGAGCTTAGGTGACCCTCCTAGCTTCATGAGACCCTCCTAGCACTGAGGTCACCAGCCTGTGTTTTGTTGACTGTTGGGCAGCCGCTGAAGATGAGTCAGGGAGGTGTGGGCTCATGCCCAGCATGTGATGTGGGCAGTGGACCAGTGCTGGAATCAGGAGGATGGTGAGAAGGGAAGATAGGAACACTGTAAAGGCAGGCCTTTTTCCCCAAGGGAAGCTTATTTCTAGTGGTAATGGTAACTTAGCCTGCACTTTCTACTAACAAGAGGTTTTCAGATTTTCTGCTCTTTGTAATGACCACTCAGTGAATTAAAGAATCAGCGGAAGGACTTCATTCCTCCTTTCCTGGAACATAAGTGCTTATGGAACTCATTTGATTGTAATTTGATCTTGGCTGGAATTCCTCTCACCTTTGATTTTAAAGAGTCGGAGGATTTTGTGGTTGTTTCTGCTTTTGGTGTCTTTCCCCTTGTCCCTTTTCTGCTGCTCTGACTTTTGAGAGATAGCTCTTGCTAATCAGTCCTAGATAAATTGGATTTATTTTCTGTCCCATCTTTCTTGTAGCCTTTGGAGCATGTTTGTAGTTCTTGACTTGCCATTTCTTATTCATTTATTCATTCCTTCACTCAGCAGACATGGAGTGCTTTCTGTATACAGGAAACTACTTTCTTTGTATGTGAGCTTTTCCTTGGAAGGATACCTTTGGACTGTTTATTGATTAAATTAGACAGAGATTTCACTGTCCTATAATCCCAAACATTCACACAGTGCTTAGTACAGTGAAGGTGTGATAGAGGCATGGTTATGGAAGGGCAGGTACATTAGACGGTTCTTGAGTTGTGTCCTGGCTGTAGAGTGCTTGCACGGAGTAGGCATAATCAGTGTTATTATAATTTTGTCTTGTACCTATTAGGATTCCACATGGATATTGTGATGGCGAAGACAGTCTTACATAATGCAGTAATAAATGGACAAAATCTACTAATCACCAAGTATTCAGTTTTGCTGTGTACAGTAGGTATTTGGAGAAAGGAAGATAGTGTGAGTTCAAGTCTACAGGTAAGGCATTATGGCAGTTGAATGTTGTAGTCTGACTAGGCTTAGTGTGGAGAAGAGCAGATGTTTTCATGGTGACCTTGACATTGACCAGCTACTGAGCTTTTATTGAGTTCTTTCCTTTGGTCAGAGATGATGGAGGGCATAATCCCTATTCTCTAGTAGCTCATGGCCTAGTGAGAGTGACAGGAACAAAGGGGCCTCACAAGACCCCTAGGTAATGATGGTGTATTCAAGGCATGATGTATGGGGGTGGGGCTGTTGAGTAGTGCTCCTTTCTGGGCTGGGAGGAACATTCCAGAGGAGGAGCCCATGATAGGGTATGTGTCAGGCCTTGTGCTAGACCAGTGGTTCTCATGTGTTTTTGGTTTTGGGGACTTCTGGACTCTTACTAAAAAATTTTGAGGACCCCAAAGAGCTTTTGTTTTTGTGGGCTACATCAGTCTATTGTTTACCACATTAGGAATTAAAACAGAAAAATTTAAAACATAGGAATACGTAAGCACACTTTCCTTTAAGCCATCAGAATGATTCCTCACACATATTATACCCTCTGGAAAACTCCACTGGGCACTTAGGAGAGAATGAGAGTGAAAAAGGCAAATAATGTCCTGGTACAATTATGAATATAGTTGACCTTCCAGAGCCTCCCCACAATCATTAACGACCACAGTGCAGCTGCTGGGTTGCGTGTTGGGGATATAGTGGTGCATAAGCCAGACAGTGTCCTTGTCTTTGTTGGATTAGGTCCTGTGGTACTATGTACGGAAGCTTACGGTGATACTTGGGGTCTAGTTCAGACTTGGGGCATCAGGGAAGGTGCTTAGGGGGAGAAACATCTCAGCAAGCTTGGAAGTGGGCATTAGCCAGGGACAAGTATAGCAGGTGGAGGGAACAGCATGTGGGAGGCCCTGAGGTCTCATTTGAGGACCTGAAGGAACTTTAGTGGCTGTTTGTTAATAATGCATTTGCTAGAACAGTACCAGCAGTTTGCTTTCTCTGTGCAGCTTCAGTGTGATGTGATTTTATCCACTTGTTTGTTTTCAGAGGCACACATGGTCATTCTGTGTGGCTTTTAGGTAGCTAAGGGCCTTGTTTCTTTGCACTTGTGGTTGGAGAGCTTCCTGTTTCACGGGCTGAACCCGGGTTGTCAAGCTTTGAAAACGCAAATGGAGCAGAGCCATGAGATGTGAGGGGGCTCAGCATGCGCAAGAATGGAGACTGAATTGTAAAGCGTAATTAATCATAAAAGAACGGAAAGGCAACACTTGAGAGTTGAGGACTTGAGTGGAACAGAAGTGGCACTGCTCGTTTGGTGTCCTCGTGCGATCACAAGATGAGGCCTTGGTCTCAGCTGGCGCCATTGCATCCTGTGCCAGCTCTCGCCATTCCTCCCCTCCTCCTTTGAAACGAGGTCCAAATTAGAGGAGCCAGTTTTATGCCAGGTGCAACTTGAGACTTCCTTTGCCCTCATATAGTTGTCGTAGGAGGGGCCTGCTCTATCCTGCATTTACTGTTGAGTCAGCCAAGCCCCAGAAATGAGGACAGACCTGTTTTGCTCTCTGCCTGTTTGATTGTAAAGAACATCATGATGTCAGAGGGCTTTCTTACTTCAGGGCCTCCTGGCTTCATGACAAGGTTATTTCTTTCATTACTGCGTAGATTGTGGGGTGTATTCAGTTTCAAGGAATCTGGGATGAATTCTTGAGTTAAGAACCTGCTAATGCTGCCCCAGAAGTACAGCTCTGGGGAAAGACAGCTTCCCTCTGCAAAAGTTGTCCACCTTGAGGGTATCAGGATATGAAAATACTGGCAGGGAGTCAGAAGGATTGAAAGTTAAGGAGGGGTAGCCTGCGCTACAAAGATCAAGAGAAATGAGAAAAAAGCCCCTCACTGGTAGTTTCTTTAACAAATCCTAAAAATATTAGAAACCCTGAACAGATCACACCTTATTTGCTCCTGGCTGAGTTACATCATGTTTTATTTTGTTAAAAGTCAGCTTGATTGGTTTCATCACATCAGCCAGTATTGTCATTGCTCTCTGTCCCTCAGGACGCCATGGGTGGGGGAAGATAATAGAATCCTTTGAGAAGCCACAATCAAATTGTTTAGATTTGCTGCCAATAGGTCATTTAAAAAAGTTTTTTTGCTATTAGAGGTATTATAACCTGCTCTCTGAAGACTCCCAGTTTTCTAAGAGGTCTCAACTCCCGTGTCTGGGGAACTGGCAGAGAGCCACTGACCTGTGTGGGCTACGGGGGTAAGCCAACATCACCTCCCTCTCTGCTGTCCTGTGGAGTGTGGTCCTAGGAGTGCTATGTCCTCTTGTATTTCAGGACAAGTCAGAAAGCCAGAGTTTTACATTAAGTCTTCTGATTTTTTGAAGTACTGACAACTAATTAAAGATATTTTAGAATACAGGGTACAGTAGTCCTAGCACTGGGATGCCACTGAAAAATATCTGGCTTAGAATGAGTGTTTGAAATTTCAAAGTAAAACGCTTCTGCACAATAAAGGAAATGATCAACAAAACTACAAGACAACTTGCTGGATGGGAAAAGTTATTTACAAATGACATATATGGTAAAGGGCTAGTATCCCAAATATGTAAAGAACTTTTATAACTGAATACCAACAAAACATAGTCCAATTAAAAAATGGGCAAAAAGACCTGAACAGACATTTGTCCAAAGAAGACATTGAGATGGCCAACAGACAAATGAAAAGATGTTCAACATTGCTTATCATCATGGAAAGGCAAATCAGAACCACAGTGAGATATCACATTATACCTGTCAGAATGGCTAATATCCAAAAAACAAGAAATAATAAGTGTTGGCGAGGATGTGGAAAAAAAGGAACCCATGTGTACTGTTGGTAGGAGTGAAAATTGGGGCAGCCACTGTGGAACACAATGTGGAGTTTCCTCCAAAAAGTAAAACTAGAAATATCACTTGATCTGTTAATTCCACTGCTGAGTATTTATCCAAAGAAAATGAAAATGCTATTCAAAAAGGTACATGGACCCCTGTGTTTCTTGCAGCATTATTTATAATAGCCAAATATGGAAGCAGCAGAAGTGTCCATGGATAGATGAATGGACAGAGAAGATGTGGTACAAGCACATGCCCACACCCATACACCCGCAGTGGGATATTACAGAGCCATAAGAAATAAAATCTCGCCATTTGCAACAGCATGGATGCATCTAGAGGGTATAATGCTAAGTGGAATAAGTCAGAGAAAGATGAATGACCGTATGATTCCACTTGTGTGGAATTTAAGGAACAAAACAAGTGAACAAAGAAAAAAAGACAAAGCAAAAAACATACTTTTTAAAAAAACTTTATGTTTGAGAGAGAGAGAATGTGGGGGAGAGCCAGAGAGAGAGAGAGAGAGAATCCTTAACCGGCTCCACACTGACAGCACAGAGCCTGATGCAGGGCTCAATGCCATGAACCATGAGATCATGACCTGAGCTGAGATCAGGAGTCAGATGCCTAACTGACTGAGCCACCCATACATTCCCCCCCAAACAGACTCTTAACTATAGAGAAAAAAATTGATGGTTGCCAGAGGGGAATTGGGTGGGGGGTGGGGGGTGAAATAGGGGAAGGGGATTAAAAGTACACTTACCATGATGAGCACTGGATAATGTGTAGAAATGTTGAATCACTGTATTGTACAAGAGAAACTAATATTGTATGTTAATTACACTGGAATTAAGAAAACCTTTCTCTTTTATTTGCAACTCTTCAGACCATTTCCCCTTACCTTTCTGCACTACTGGTGTTTTCAGTATTTGGGGGAGTTGTCATCTTTGAGTGCTCTTGGCTTGTCCCACTGTTTGTCACAAGCATTAGGCAATGATTGGGTTTCCTTTTTGGACTGACTGCATTTCACATACCATGTCAACCATATCAAATCTTTCCTTGGTCTGGCCTCCCATGCTGGGGCGGGCCACTCCCACCCAGTCCCCAGCTGTCTGCTTTTACAGCATGTTTGCTCTCACCCATATGGGGTGATCATGGGATGTTGAAGGGCATGAGCTATGATTATACATCTCTGTATCCCTGAGAGCCTTGTAAATGGGAGACCTGCGTTTTTGTCCATTGACCTACTCCTGCCTCTAGCCACTGTTGCTCTCTTTAATTTAATATACAATTATAAGCTTGCCCTCGGGGAGGAAGAGAAGGGGCTGCTGGGCAAGGCAGCATGCATTTCCTGTCTTCAGACATTGAGTGTACAGTCAGAATAACTGGACATCTTTCTCAAGTATTTAAACATAAGTGAAAGAAGGGGCATCTGGGTGGCTCAGTGGGTGACCAGCTTCGGCTCAGGTCATGATCTCATGGTTTGTGGGCTTGAGCCCCATGTCAGGCTCTGTGCTGACAGCTCAGAGTCTGGAGCCTGCTTTGGATTCTGTGTCTCCCTCTCTCTGCCTCTTTCTCTCTCTCAAAAAAAAAAAAAAATTAAAAAGAAATAAGTGAAAGAATTTTGGTGTTTCTGATGTTCTTTTTTTATGAAGTATGCTTCTGGATTGTATTGATGAAGATAAAGCATTTCATAAATAAAATCTATGAGGATCAACTATCTGGTAGTTCTTCATAGTTTTGAGATCTGGCTAGAAAATTTGGCAAAATGTATTCTGGATTTCCTCTGTTTCCACTCATTTTGGGAAAGCTCTGGAAAAGTTATTAACACAAATCTGCCCAACAGAGTGCAAGCTCCTGGAGGGCAGGGCGTTTTGTCAGTTTTGTTCACTGGTTTATGTCCAGGGCCTCAGACAGCACAGGCACGATACACACTTGCTGATAAATGGATGGATCTGGGGTTTGTGATGGAGATGAACTGATTGTCTGCTGCGTGCCTGACCTTGTGTTATCTACTTTCTTCTGTCACATTTTTCAGCAGAAAATGATGCATCAGGCTAGCTTAACCCACTGCATTCCTGCACAATCAGTACTTGTAAGCAACTGTGTGTGATAGGTTTTTTAAAAAGTTTATTTATTTATTTATTTAGAGAGAGAGCAAGCATGAGTGAGTGAGTGTGTGCACACACATATGCGGGAGAGAGGGGCAGAGGGAGAGAGATGGAGACTCCCAAGCAGGCTTCACACTCAGCATGGAGTGCAGCCAGACGCTGGGCTCGATCTCATGACTGCAAGATCCAGACTGAGAGATCATGACCTTGCTGATACCAAGAGTTGGATGCTTAACCTACTGAACCACTCAGGCACCCCTGTGTGATAGGTGCTATTCAGCCATTTTTCAGGTGAGGAAATCAAGGCTTGGCAAAGTTATATCAGGTGCTAAAGTCCTAGAGCTGCCGAGGGGCAGGATTTCAATGAAGCTGCCAAAGCCCAGTGCATCCCTGCACAATTATTAAACCACTCTGCTCGGCAACATCAGAAGCTGTGTTTGCATCTTATTCTATTGCGACTCGAGGCGAAGCTGTGTGAAGAGTCTTACAATTGAGTACTTTGAGGCATACCTTTCTCCTATCTGGTATATTTAGCTGGCAATGTGGTAAAAGGAATCAATCTTCCTTTTTATAAGCCAGCTATTGTATTTTCTTTTTTTTTATTTCTAAAGCTGTTACTGAGAACACTTTTCTAAAAGAGAGATAAATCTGGAAGGAGGGTTGTGGTGATGGTGTGAGGAAAGAGCCGAGAAAACTCATTTCTTTGTGTTTCATAGTGCTGCCGCATTGCATGAGAGTGTCTTTGGACGTCAGATGGTTGGCTTAATGGCTGAGAAGTGTTAGTAAAGTTCTCTGTGTTTACCCTTCCATCATTCCTTTTGAATCTCTGCTTTCCTTTTGTGAACGTGTTGCTTCTGCATTTTGGAAAAGCCTATTGAAGTTTGGTCATACGCACATCTCTATTTTTCTTCTGTCCTGTGATTCAAAGGCAACAGAAGTTCTCACTGCCTTGGTCCTGGAGTCAGAGCACAGCTGTGCGTCTCCGGGAAGAGCTGAGCTTCATTTTTGCCTTTGGAGTTAACATCTGCAAGGTTAACTGATATTTATAGGGAAAACACATCTGCATTTAGAAATTGAAAATGTATAATGGACTTTGAAGCATAATTAACCTCATCTTAGTGCTTGCAATTCAAGAGTAGGATCTTGATTTCAGTTTACCTGTTTCATTCTTTAATTGCTTATTCATTGATCCATCCAGGTGCTTTCTGTATATAATGGTAGTGCTAGATATTATGGCGTATGTAAAAAGCAAGGCATTATGTCTGCCCCTGGGAAATGGGTGGACTGGTAGAGAAGACAAATACATAGTCTTCCAAGAGTAAACAGATAGAAGGTAAAAACTGCAATGATGTGTTATGAAATATCACAAAGATGTGTGTTAGGAAGTATGACACAGAAGATGTGGTGTGTTTTGGAATATCACAATGAAGGTGCTGGCTAGTAGAAGATTGGGAAGGCTTCCTGGAGGAGAAACATTAAAAAGCTTTGAAGGAAAAGTGAGATGGAGGGGAAAACTACATTTCCGGTGGAGGGAACAGTGGGAGGGTCACTGCGAGTCCTGGAAGAAGGAGCAGGTTGGGATGGGATGGGGGGGCTTGGTTGGTGCAGGTGTGTGTGAGGGGGATGAGGCTGGATGAACCTCCTGTGGCCCACATCTAGCACCTGATGCAGTAGACACCTCACACCCAATTTAGGGAGTAATCCTGGTGTGGATTGCTCACATGTGCAGACTGGCCCATGGTGTTCCCGTGGGGGTCCAAGCTTCCCTAACTCCCACTTTCAGGGGGAGGTAGTTGGAATCACGTTTGATGTTCTAGCTTTGTGCACAGCCCAGAGCCATCCACTGTGGCTTGGAAGTGTTGACTGCTTACTTCATTCCTCTAACTTTCTGTAGTGCTGACTCTAGTAGCAACTTTGAGCAAGTCCCTTAAACTTCCGGTGCCTCACTTTCTCTCTGCACAAGTGGAAGTCATGGACAAGGTCTCTTCTGAGTCCATCGTCTTGTCAAGCACTCATCTTGGCTCTCAGGACCTTTAGTGCCTTAGTCCCTAGTGGTCCTCTCTGCAGAGTAGCAAAATTCCCTGTAAAGTGTCATTATCATGTTTAGTCTCAAGCAAAATTTAGTTCTTTTGGCTTTTGAGCTCAAATTTTATGGTGTATGAAATTCTTCAGCTCTCTCTCAGTGTTTCTCAACTGGGCCAGGGTTCTGTGACAGAAATAAATTATGCCTTATGCGTGGAGTAAGGCATCCACTCACTGTATATAATGAATTAACTTTCCTTCTGTGCTTCTAGAATGGTACTAGTTTTCTACCTTCCTTAGGAGAATTGAGAAAATAGTTTTCGGGGCGCCTGGGTGGCTCAGTCGGTTAAGCGGCCGGCTTCGGCTCAAGGTCATTATCTCATGGTTCGTGGGTTCAGGTCCTGCGTCGGGCTCTGTGCTGATAGCTAGCTTAGAGCCTGGAGCCTGCTTTGGATTCTGTGTCTCCCTGTCTCTCTGACCCTCCCCTGCTTGCACTGTCTTTCTCTGTCTTTCAAAAATAAATAAAAAACATGGAAAAAAAAAGAAAATAGTTTTCAGTATATGTGCATATTTTTTCTTCCCTTCTTCCTTTCTGTTTAATTGCAAATTACATTATAGTTTTCATGCTGTTTTGGTACTTGCTCTTTCTTCCCATTTATCAATGTTTTTCAGCGACTCTGGTGTTCCAGAGTTTGGAAGAGAATCCCTGGTGGGAAACCAATAGTGATGCCCCGAAAGGCACAGTCCAAATCTGGATTTTTGTTCTGGAATTGGGGATGGGTGGGTTGGGCTCCATTGAGAAGGGCTGAGACCATCTAATAAAGTACCCTTTCAGAAAGCGCGAAGAGGAACTAAGCTTCCTCACTATAGGGCCCCGGCTCCTCACAGTTGAGGGCATCACAGATCACCCAGGTCAGTGGTTCCCAAACCTGGGAGGTTGAATATACAGATTTCTGGTCCCCATCCTGGGGATCTCACTTGGTAGGCCTGGGTGGGGATGCTTCAGGTGATTCTGTTTCTCAGCAGGGCTTGGGAATTCCGGATGTGGCCCCATTGTCTTTTGGATATTCCTGTGCTCCAGCGGTAGGGTCTCTTGGGTGGCCTGTAGTACCCTCCTTGGCTTCCTTTCTCTACTCTTGTCCCTCGGGAGTGCATGCACAGTAGCTAGGCGAGGATTTAAAAATGTAAGTGCGATTCTGCCATTCCCCTAGCCTTCCTGTGTCTATGGTCTCCTGCCACATGTAAGTTCCAAAGTCCTATAAGGCCTGACAAACTTTGGCCCTGGCTTCCTTTTCTGACCTCACCTTCCCATTTTGTTTACCCGCTCTGTCCTGTGGTCACACTGGCCTTTTTGCTTTTCCCCCCTAAACCTCCTGCAGGTTCCTGCCCAGGGCCTTTGCCCCTGCCTTTGTTTATCTGGAATGCTCCTCCCAGATCTCCCTGCCCCTTGGCCTCCCTGCAGTCAGTCAGGCCTTTGCTCATACATTAATTTCCTTGGAAAGGTCATTTCTAGCCACATTCCTCCCACTGCCTCAATTCTATCCCATGACACTGGTTCATTTCTTCATAGCCCATCTCCACTATCTAAGATGGTGTTGTATTTATTTTTTCCTACCCTCCTCACTATGATGCAGACTCCAGGCCAACTCTTTCTGTTTTGTTTACCGCTTTTTCCCTGCACCAGGAGTATTATATGTCATGAAAGGTACTAAGTATCTGAAGACTGAACGAATGCATAAACTTCTGCCAAAGGATTTGTCCCAGAGAGGATTTGTCAGCCTCCACCTAAACCCCCTCAGGGCCGCTTCTGCACGTCTCGGGATAGGGATAGCTGTTTGAATTGAGACAGTTCTGAGTGTTAGGCTGTCCTTCCTTTCCCTGGAAACAAAGTATCTGCCTTTCTTGCCTGAGAGCCACTGCTCTTTGCACTCTCTGGGGACTTGGGGTGGTGGTCGCCACTGTCCTCAGGCTCCCTTTCAGGGACTCGGGGGTTGGGGCAGTGGAGCCTGAGCTCACCACCAGGTCCTCCGTTGCTGCATGCTGCATATTGTTGCCTGGCTGCCAGAAGTGCAGTCAGCATGGCCTCAAGGTTGTGACCTTTCCCCAGGCTGCCTGCGGCAGTCCCCTGGCCAATAAAGACCTTCGAGGCCTGCCGTAACCCGACACTGAGGTGTCGGGTTACTTTACTGAGCCCCGCGTTGAGGCACCAATTGTCGTAACCCGAGCTCAGGGCCACTTGTCCCCTGCGATCGGCGGTACCTGTTTCGTCTGCCCCTACCGGCAGGGCGGAGAATCGTCGCGGGTCCTTTTCCTGAGGGAGGGAGAGAAAAAGGGGGCAGGAGAGGGAGACGCAAAGAGTAAAGACAGAACTCACGGTTCTCCGATCAGGCGAAAGAGCATTTATTCAAAGAACTGTTCTTTATATAGTCTTCAGGGGGGGAAGACAAGGCAAGCTGACCTAGGCAGGCTACAGAGTCAAATGCATATCAAAGAAGCGCCCGACTTTGCCTCAGCAATCTTGGGGGATGGAGAACTAACACTGAATACGGGTTTTGATCTTTTGTGTGCCTTGGCCACTCAGGTCTAGCTCAGCAAGACAGTCGCCAAAGTTACTTTGACCAGGAAATGGCAATCTCCAGCCTCCAGATGCAAATCTTGTTTACTGGCTCACTCAACGGAGTGATAATCCTTGCCTGAGGCAGACAGAAAACTTGGCGGCCCGACAGAGACCCAGCCTGGGCAACTCCCGAAGGGCCTTCCTAGTTCAGGAGTGTCTGTGGGGCCCGCCTAGGCAGCCCTGCGGCCCATGTCGTCGCAGTTCCGCTGTCCTCTCTGCCCAGTCCTGCTGCCTTCTCCTTTCTCCAGGTGCCTGTCCCATGGGCACCCCGCTTGCCAATAAACTCCCTCACTGTGTCTGCTTCTCCAGGATCCCAACCTGTTGCAGTGGGCTCCTTGTCTGATCTTTTAGGTTCATTACATCCTCTCCAGACCAGGGAAAATAAAAGTTTCACCTTCATAGCCTGCTCTGGCAGGGATCAGCACGGGATTCTACTTAGCATGGGGTGCTCATGGCATCCGAGACTGTAGCAGCACCACTGCCCTTGGCTTGTCCGTGGAGGCCGTCCATGGGGGATGGAGTGGAAGCCCTGCACACCTGTCACGGGCTGCCCCTCCAGGTTTGCCCTTGGCCATAGGTTGTGGTGCCCCTGACCTCTGGCTGACTGCTGTGCGCTGAGGTGTGCTCTGAGGAGCTGAAATGAAGTTGGGGGAGTGCCTGAAAAACCCACTCCAGAGTTTTGTTCAGTGTCTGTCTCCCCCTGAGTTTCTGAGTTGTAGGCTTTTATGATTTCACGGAGAGTGACTAAGAGTAGCCAGCAGTCCCATGATCTTCAGTGGTCAGGACCAGCCAGAAAGATTAAGGAGAAACTGGTTTCAGGACAGGAGCCCTCCCTGAGTTTGTTTCTTCATTTAGACAAAGGCAAGGGGACACATATTATGAAGCCTCTGCTGCTGCATTGGGTACTGGGGTGCGAGCGGATTTGAAGATCAGCTCAGTGTCTGTCTGGGCTTGGGGAAGGGAGGTGAATACACATGCATCGAACTAGAAGAGCCTGTGGATGCACATCCTGGCCAAGACATGGTGGCGTCCCGGTTAGCAGGGGGAAATACAGTGTGAGTAGATCTCATGTGATATTGGGGATATAATTACACTAAAAAACACTCATTTATCTGAAATTCACATTTAATGGAGTGTCCTGTATTTTATCTGGAGCCCTAATAAAAGGGCAAAGAGGTGATTGGGTAGCACCGAGGGACTAAGCAATTCATTGAGCATATGGGATCAGGATACGGTATAACTCAATACAGCTATTGCCTGAGATCTGCTCATGCTACTAACAGCTTCCTCTTTATCCTTTCAGAAATGTTTTGTACATCTGGGAGCATATGTGCATCTTCTTTATGCTTTATTTATCTACTTCCCTGCACACTGGGTCGTGGTCTGCACACCGTTTGCTTCTTGTTCTTTCTTTCTCCCACTTAGCAGTGTTCCTTGGACTTCTTTCCATAGTGGTACCCATGGAGGTCACACATTCTTTTAAAAAATGGTTTTTCATTTTTATTTTTGCTTTGGAGTGTCCTGCCACTAAAGTGAAGGGAGTTAAATATTCATAGTATGTAACTTTGCATTTCTAAATTACTTATTTTTATGTTTTTTAAATTTATTTTTAAGAGACAGTGCGAGCAGGAGAGGGTCAGAGAGACAGGGAGACACAGAACCGGAAGCAGGCTCCAGGCTCTGAGCTAGCAGTCAGCACAGAGCCTGACGCAGGGCCTGAACCCACGAACCGTGAGATCATGACCTGAGCTGAAGCCGGCCGCTTAACCGACTGAGCCACCCAGGTGCCCCGTATTTTTTTAATGTTTGTTTATTTTGAGGGAGAGAGAGAAAGAGAGAGCGAGCAGGGGAGGGGCAGGGAGAAAAGGAGAGAGAGAATCCCAAGCAGACTCTGTGGTCAGCATGGAGCCTGACATGGAGGTCTATCTCACTAACTGTGAGATCATGACCTGAGCCGATACCAAGAGTCAGATGTGTGACTGCTTGAGCCACCCAGGTGGCTCTTGCATTTTTTATTTTTATTTGAAGCATACTTGACATACAATATTGTTTTAGTTTCAGGTGTACAACAGAGATTCTACAGTTATATACAAAGTATGTAAGTTTTAAGGTGGATTTGGGGGATATGGATTGACTCGGGGTGAGGAAGCTGCTCTTTAGAATCTTCTTAGACAATGCTCAGTTTGGAGATCTGAGTACTCCAATCAGGCTGTCCATAGTGGAGTGACCAACCATCATCAGTGGACCAACTGGAATCAATTTGAATTGCTGAATAATTAAAAAAAATTTCAAAATACTTGAATTAACATGGGGTTGTTTTTTCTGATAAGCTTTCTTCTACTCACAAACCTGAGAGTTGACATAATTCATCTCTTTTTCTGATTGGACCTTTTACTCTTTTCCTTCCTTCCTCCTTTTCCCTCCCTCCAATATTGATCTATATCTCAGTCTACTTACTCCAGCTGGTTCATTTGTAGCATCTTATGATCTAGTTTCCAGACCTTTCAAATAAATTACCCATTTATATGAAGGAGCCATAATTGACTTTTCGGTTGAGAAACCCAATTCACCAAAGTGGCTCGGGAGAGACATAGTTCATTTTGCTCTATTATCAAATCAATGTTCAAATAATATTTTAGGATTATTTATTTTCCTCAATATGAGAAAAATATCAAGATTTATTTCCCATGTTTCTTAAATGTCAGAGGAAATTGACCCGAGCTGGGGGAACTCTCAGTGTCTGGTGTTTTACAGTTCTTAGCTAACGGATTAAAAGACAAAGTACTGAGCACTGAGCACTGATTGTGAGTGTTGCCCTCTGCTCAGTGGACTCAGGTCATGGATTGTGAACAAAGCAGGTTCTTGCTTCTCTGGGATTCCCTAGACTAATTGGAGAGGTGACATTAGCAAGGATGTGGCCCATGTGATTGGCAATGAACTACATAGGCATATGATGAAAAGAAATGGTTTCTGAAGTTTTATGAGGGTAGGTGAGTCAAATTAGACCTTAGACAACCTTGCTTTGGAGCGTGGATGGGAACTGGATGGCACTGTAGTGTGTGGGAAAGCAAGATCCGAGAAGGGGGTGCACAGGGAGGCTACATTAAGTAGAGGATGCATGTGGAGAAGGTTAGGCTGGTGTAAGGCAATTAGTTAACTTTTAGTCAGCTCATCACATTCCACAAGCATTTGATGGGCACCTCAAAGATGCAGGCACTGTGCTAGGCCTGGGGATGTAAACCCAGACAGGTAGGGTCCATGCTTTTAAGAAGTTCAGGGTCTGCTGGGTGAGACAAATAAGAGGATGCTCTGACTAGGGGATGGGACAGAGGGCTCAGCGAAGTCTCTCCAGTGTGAGGTCTAAGCTGAGTCTGGACGGCTGGCTGGGAGTGGGTCAGGACGAGGAGGTGGCATTGATACAGTGCTGAATGGCACATTGGTTAGGGTCAGAGCAGGAAGGACCTTGTGTACTTCCGAGAGTTGGATTTCATTCTGTAGCCTTTGAGAAGTCACTGAAGAAATTAAAGCAGGAGAGCTGCATGGTGAAATGTGTATTTGGGGGAATCCCTCTGACAGCAGGATAGAGTGTGGGTGGGAAGGGAGAAGGCTGCAGGCAAAGACACTAGAGGGGTGGTGGCGACCCCAGCTGGGGCAGTGTCTGTGGGGAGATGTGGCACGTGGCTGAGGTGGGTAGATGGGCGGTCACTTTGACGGGACTTAGTAGCTGAATGTTGGGTGCGGGGATGAGGGAGCGGGAGGTAAGTCTGTTGGTTGGAGTACCATATGGGCCCTGAAGTCACCTCTGACAGTTAAAGGCTCGCAGTGAAGCAGTGGCCATGGCAGTAGCCTTCTCCAGTGGACGAGATCCTGAACAGGGTTGGTAAGCAGAGTGTGGAGGGAAAGAGGGGACAGGAGCCACCTTTTTCCTTTCTTGCATCTCGGAAGTATTTGCAAGTTTGACACCCCTCCTAGAATCTACAAGGTATGAATATGCCAGAGGGTTAGTTCCAACATTCAATAATTCCAACTGCTGTAAGTACTCTGTGGAGACTACAGTGGCATTTCAATTGCTATTTTCAGTAGCTAGAGTGAAATTTGCTCTGTATGGTTTAAAACTAGCAAGCATCTTTATGATAAAAACTAATATTTCTTTTCTTATCATTTTAGTTTTTATGCTTAAGAAGGAAACAATTTAGGAAATTGTTTCTTGTGAAATTTCCTTTCTGGAACAGATGGCCTTGATAGCCTGTGATTAAATTATGCTTTAAAATTTTTGTTGCTTCACAACTTTACTTTTGAAATCAATGCAGTTCAGAGTGACCATCATTGAGGCCTATGCTCGAAGATGTTCCAGCAGAGCTCCCCGGTTCCAAGATTGCAGTATTGCATTTGAGGGTGAACTAGCTTTCAAGGGCTTCCTCAAAGAAGAAAACTATTGCTTCCATTTGTGCTTTTCTTAGACTAAAATCATATTGCAAAAAACTCTCAAAGTTAACACAGCAGTAACATAATAAAGTACCTGCCTATTTTATAATTCTACAGAACGTTTTATTGTAAGTAACGAGTTAGCCCATAATTAGTATGGCGTGTACACAGTGATTTTCATTTCAGTCGTCCAAGATATGAAGGCTTCTAAATATTATTTTGTTTTCCAGTACTGCTCCAGGGGGATGTCAGTTCACTCCCCGTAGTCAACAGGCATGGTAACCATTCTTGCCAAATGTCCCATCCCCTGGAACTGTGAGGTGATCCAATTCAAGCCGGTCTTATGTGCTTTCAGATCTCCTTACAGAATCCTGGACCTTTGTGAAAGAACTGCCTAATTTAACCAAGGGCACTGTAGGAAAGAAAGTTCCCGCTCTCCGCTGTCAAAGAGCCTGCGTTAAGGCTGTGAGGTTTGACGTCACAAGCAAGAGATCTGATGTGGTTTTGACAGAAAGAAACTGCCTTGTAGGAACATTAATACCTAGAATTTTAAAACCTTTTCCTGACACCCCCACTATACTTTCTGACAGAGCAACATTCAGCACTCCATCCAGTCTTGAATTTACAGCGATTTCCATGTCAATGGTCTTCTGCTCTTGCAGCCTTTTAACAGCTGCAAGAGAGAGATGGATCTCAGGTTGTTGGCATTAAATATTTTGAATTTTGATGAGACTTGAATTCATCAACGGTGCTTTTGGTATTTGAGTGATTTCCACCAGTCCCCAGACTTTATACTGAGTGAGTGTCCCACCCTTTACATCAGGCATGTATTTTGTGATTTCCATGACAAGTTCGCAGGGTTTTCCCATTGGCTGGGTTCATTAGTTGGTTAAGAATATAAAATTCTACTTTGGCACCCAGGTTGTCTATGTTAGACACAGAAATGTAGTCTTTTCCTTTTCTTAGAAGGGTATTGAGCAAGCCAGAGTTGTAGAAACTAGCATAAATGTCACCATGACCTTGGGTACCAAGCTTCTGTGTTTTCCTCTGAGGAAGATACATTTTTTGCTACAGGCAGTAAGGATTCGTAATTAATCCTTGGGTACCTGCTTTGATTAAAAGTATAGATTTTTCACATAAAATATGTGTCCTTCTCTAGTATTTATTTTTGTGCCTTCATTTATGTTGAAAGAGCTCATTCATTAGAATAAGAGGAATATCTCTGTTCAGAAGTTCGCTCTGCTGAATGGTCAGATCTACCAAGGTGTTCTCGGTTTCCACACCCGTCTCATGTTTCGGGTCTTTGCAGCCCATGCTGGTTCTCAAACCGCCACTGAGTCTTACCATGACCGGCTGGGGCAACACAGAAGGTAAATATCGTTCGGTGAGCCCTGGCCTTCATCTTTTCATAGCATTGAATGGGATCTTCTGAATGTCTCTGGATTTTTCCCCAAACCACAGAGGGCCCCTTTTCCTGTAAAAAGCTATGCAATAGCTTCTGAAATCCAGTAAGGTATTTTTTATTGTGTTCAAACGCATATGATGGTGCTGCGGTATTTTTTCTAGTTTCTTCTTCAAAGATAATTCCAGCTGTTGTTGAATGACGTTTTGGAACCGAGAAGCACCATCTTGAGACATGGCTTTGGTATGATCTCTCTGAGCTCTGCCTCAGTTTCCATAACTGGCTCCTCCTTTTTTCTCTTACTCCCTGAGATTTTAAATATTCTGTCCCTATTCCACTTTCCCTTTCAGTAATTCCCTTACCCTGATGACTTTTTAAAAGTTTATTTTTATTTATTTTGAGAGAAACAACAAAGTAGGGAGGGGCAGAATCCTAAGCAGGCTGCAGGCTGTCAGCACAGAGCCCAACGCAGGACTCAAACCCAGACAGCAAGATTATGACCTGAGCTGAAACGAAGAGCTGGACACCCAACCAACGGAGCCACCCAGGTGCCCCACTTACTCTGATTATTTTTAAGAATGACTTCAAACTATTGACCGCAACCTTACCCTGACATTGGGAAACAGTCTGGGTATAGAAAGGGCTAGAAGGTAATACCTTGGCAAGGTGCTGGAAATGAGGTAACCTGGAAGTCATGACACTCAGATGACTTCTCAGATACCAGTAAGTCAGACTTTTGTTGTTTTTGGACAGAAGCCACAGTACAACTTAAGAGTAAAGAGTAGAGACAGTGTCAGCTAGGCTATATGGACATATCTGCCATATGATTTTATAAATAAAACTTAAAGGTCAAAGTACAAAGGTGGTGAGTTTCCCAGTGGACAGAGTAGATAGCTTTGGGGAGTCTGTCTCTTGAGTGTCAGTGTAAGGCCAGTCCTGTTAATAGAATGTCAGCTTAGCGCGCTACAAACTTTCACTTTCGTCAGAACCACGTAGGGCTCTTGTTACAGTGCCGGTCGCCATTCAGGAGATGCGCAGTGGGGCCTGAGAGCCCTCGTTTCTAACCTGCTCCAGGAGCTGCCAGTGTGGCTCCTTCTTGGGCTGCATTTTGAGTCACATGGGTATGAGCTGGGGCTCCTACCTTGTGGTGTAAGAGCTCTTTGGGAAAATGAGGAAAGCTGTGGACCCTCGGAACAGTGACCCCGCTCCCCCCCCCCACGGCCACATCCCAGTGTGTATGATTTCAAGGTTTTGAACCCTTTGAAACCCACCCAGCATCTTCAGATTTCAGAAGTGACTAATAGACGCTCATATGACATAATGGTCTCTCAATCAGTATCTTCTCTTGTATATTTTATAGTGTGGATATTCATTTAAAACTAGGAAGGTACTGCTGTGGTTACCTAAAGGTTCGAATAAATGATCACGTGGGAGGGCCCTTTCACTTGCGCCGCTCCCGAGGTATAAGGCGCCGAGCCTCGGAATTGCTTCACCTGTGGCTTCAGCAAGAGCAGTGGGCATGGTCTGAATGGCATTTCTTCGTGTTTTATAAATAAGAGTTGACCAGTTGTATGAGCACCTGTTGTAGTCACTTCTAATTTTCAATCCCTGGATGATTTTGCGCTCTCAGCAGATATTTATTGGTAAGAGTGGTCTTAAAATGAAAACTCTGGACACAGGTTAGTGACTGAGAGCTGACCCACGTGTGGATGGAAGGGATGGAGATGCGGCAGCCTGTGTGTCACTGAAGCTAATTGTGTAGTTTTCTTTCGGGGCAGGACATGCTGTTGGTAGTTACATGCTATAAGAAAGGGGTAGTTTTGTGAATATTTGTTTTAAGGCCACATGGGCATGGGGTGTCCCCAAGGCAGTTCTCACTTTTGGGTGAGATCTGGGCACCAGGCACCGTGGTAGGGATTTCATTTGTCTGTCTTTTAAGCCATTGCTCTGTTTCATCCAGGCCTAGACTTCTTCAGACTGGCTTGGAAAAGTTAAATCAGGCCATAGGAATCCATTGTAGTTCTTGAATGGTGTTAACAACGTACTCTTTGGGTTTTATTATTCAGCCTGTTCATCCTGAGTTGCCAGGATCCTTGTTCCCCCACCCTGGGATTATTTTTAAGTGAATCCCAGATGTCATATTATTTCACTTATAAATATTTCAATGTGTATCTCCTTAAGGTTAAGACTTTAAAGAAAAGGCATCACATTATTAAACCTAAAATGACAGTAATAATTCATTAACATCAAATATTTAGTCAGTGTAAGGATTTCCCTACTTATCTTATAATTTCTAAAAGTATCTTTTCTGTTTGCACTGAAATCCGATTGGTGGATATGTCTTTAAAGTCTTTTTTTTTTTTAATCTGTAGGTCCGCCTTCCGTCTTTATACTCCTTGCAATTTATTGCTCTTGTTCTTGAATAAACTGGCTCTCTTATCTGTCACCCTTCCCAGAAGCTGGATTTTGCTGTTTGCCTCCCTGGCATTGATGGGTGTATTCCCCCTGCCCCCGGTGTTTCCCGGCAGTTCACGGTGCACCAGGTCTAGGTCAGAGCCAGGCCTCTTCTGTGGGGGAGGGTAAGATTTCTGCAGCAGAGCTGCTAGTCTTTCAGTTTGGATGCCCAGGGTATCTGGTAGTCTCCTGGTGATGGAGTCAGTAGCCCGTGATGGTCACTCTCTGGAGCCATGAGTTCACCAGAGTCACAAAGTGCTGACATTCTAATTCTATTGCTCCTTCTTTATTTATTAGGTAGAATACCCTAAAAAGAGAAACTTCCCCAAAGAACTATTTGGTCACCATGGAGTGGAAATTGTTTGGGAAATGCAGGTGAGGCACCTGGGTGGCTTGGTCGGTTGAGCATCAGACTTCGCTCAGGTCGTGAGCTCACAGTTCCTGGGTTCTAGCCTTACCTGGGGCTCTGCACTGACAACACGGAGCCTGCTTTGGATTCATTCTCTTTCTCTCTCTGTCCCTCCTCTGTGTGCGTGCACTCACATGGTCACACTCTCTCTCTTTCAAAAATAAATAAACATTAAAAAAAAAAAAGGAAATGCAGGGTAAGTGGTTGAGCCTTCTCCTTTATTTACTAATTTTTAAAATAGTGAGGTGCTGGGGCACCTGGGTGGCTCAGTCGGTTAAGTGTCTGACTTCGGCTCAGGTCATGATCTCACAGTTTGTGGGTTCGAGCCCCGCGTCGGAATCTGTGCTGACAGCTCAGAGCCTGGAGCCTGCTTCGGATTCTGTGTCTCCCTCTCTCTCTCTGCCCCTCCCCACTCACTCTCTGTCTCTCTCTCTCTCCCAAAATTATAAAATAAAGACATTAAAAAAAAAAAAGTGAGGTGATTCTTTTGATTCTCCATAGGGGGCATGTGGTTTTTATTTTTTAATACTGAGCGTATAATGGATGCATATGTCATGCGCTTCAGTTGACTACAGTTAATTTCTTTCTGTTGCTGCCCTTCGGTTGGTGGCCACTTACCAAGTTGGCTCCTCAGTCCTTTTGCCACGGCTCTTGTATTGCTTATTTCTCACTGTGTAACACAACTTAGGAGCTGAAAACTCCTAAGCCCCTAGATGTAGGGGCTCAAAACAACATTTATTATCTAACTGTTTCTGTGAGTCAGGAGTCTGGGTGGGGTTTACCTGGGTCATCTGGTCGACTCAGGGTCTCAAGGCCACAGCTCAGGGCCTTCCAACCTGGCTGGGGGAGGGACACTTCCGGGTTCACCAGGTGGCTGCTGGCAAGCCACAGTTCCCTGCCATGGGAGTCTCTCCCGGAGTCTCGCAGCGTGGCAGCTGGCTGTCCTCATTGCCAGGGCTCTGACAGACACACAGGAGCACCAACAAGTCAGAAGTCAGAAGTCAGAATCATTTTACAACCCAAACTAGGAAGGGACACATCATCACTGTTGGGGCGTTAGTGTTCCAGTTATTAGAAGTGAGTTGCTAGGCCGGCTCACTCGCCCGGAGAGGGGATCACACGGGGTCACACATACACATCGGTGGGGATCACCAGGAACCATGTTAGACGTTGCCTATAGATACCTTGGTCAGACTCTAACTTTGGATGTGATAAATCCCACTTTCTTGTGTGAGGAGATAGTTCACATATTTGGATTGGGTCTTTTTCCAAAGAGCCCTGACCCTAAATGGGATTTAGAGACTGTAATTTGGGCATAAGATTCTAGGCCCTTTCAGAGGACAAAGCTGGGGAGTCTTTCTTTTTCTTCTTCAATATCATAAACTTTATGCTAAGCCCACTCAGATTTCAGGACTAAAGAGTTTTTAATTAACCTCCATCCATCCTATGTTTGTATCTCCTTTCATGTAGAAAACTTGGTTCTCAAGGCCTCCGCCATAAATATGCTGGTATCATTCCATAGTACAGAAATAGAAATTTCCAAATGCCGACACTTTCCTTACTATTAAAAATATGATTACTGAAAATGCTTTAAGACTTCTTTATGGTTCTCTTTCTCTTTGGGCTATATCCCACTGCATTCTACAGTCAGATTCCAGCATATGATGGAAATCGACTCACCCTATGCCTGGGTGGCTCAGTTGGCTGAGCGTCTGACTCTTGGTTTTCAGCTCAGGTCAGGATCTTGAGGTTAGTGAGTTTGAGCCCCACATTGGGCTCTGTGCCAACAGTGCAGAGCCTGCTTGGGATTCTCTCTCTCTCTGCCCCTTCCCTGTTTGTGTTCTATCTCAAAAATAAATAAACTTAAAAAAAGAAAGAAAGGAAGAAACTATTTCGCACTGCGCAGTGGCATTTCATTTGCTTCAGCTTGTTTTTGTCTTCCAGGTCACTTTATTTTTATTTTTTACTTATTTTTCATTTTGAGAGAGAGAGAGAGAGAGAGAGAGAGAGAGCGCAAGAGTGAGTGAGAGAGCAAGCATCTGGAATCGGTAGAGAAGGGAGGAGAGAGAGAATCTGAAGCAGGCTCTGTCCTGTCAGTGCAGAGCCTGACACAGGGCTCAGTCCCAGGAACCATGAGATCAGATGCTCAACCTACTGAGCTGCCCAAGTGCCCCTTTATTTTTATTTTAATTTAGTTTTGTTTTTTAACATGGAATACATGACCTGCCCTCCAAGCTTTTTGTTTTTAAACACTGATCTGTTTTAGGTCATTAAAAAAATAATAACCTTGTTTGATTTTCTTGTAATTCTAGCGTTCTAGGTACCCTTGCCCCCACTTTGCATTCCGCTTTAAATGATACATCCCGGTGCCCATCTCCTAACGCAGGTAGAGACCTTACTCCTTTCTCAGTGACAGACCACTCCGTCGTGTCGATACATGATCCTTATCCTCGAAAACTGTTCTTCCAAGTCTGTGGACTTCCAGTTCTGCCCATTTACAGGCCCTGTAGTTTCTGAATGGATACAGAAAGAAGGTGGGAGGAGGGGGCAGTGCGCTGGCTGCTTCTAGAAGCAGCATCTGTCTGTGACCATTCATACTGGTTTTCTACTGGGTTCTCCTCTTGGGTGGAGGGGAGAAGGTGTCTTTTATAACCAGGTAGGTGGCGCTGCTTTTTTCATGAGTCACACAGCCTTCCGCTGTGTGTCATTTAATTTGCATTCCTCTTGGCTGGCAGTTAGAAACTCTTCCAGGTTTTGAGAACACATTATTTGTCAGTCTTAAGTTTTTTGATGGTGGCATCTGTTTTGTGTGTCTTTGTGTTTATATTAGTGAAGAATTGAGAGGAGTGGTGTCACAGATTGTGCTTCAGATGCCATTTAAAAATAAATCTCCATATGTAAAAAGTAAATAAAACAAATGTTTTAAAAACAATCCTGTCTCTACTAACTAGTACTGAATTATTTGTGTTGCAGGGAAAAGGACTTGGAAGCCAAATTCATTATTCAAATGGAGAAAAGCAAAACAACAATCACAAACTTAAAGGCAAGTAACCTGGCCTTGCTCCGCCAGCCTCCATGTTTGTTTTATTGTCAGAATGACTTGTGGGTAAATAAAACACAGCTGCCGTTTCCTTACCCCTCCTTCTCAGTTCAGCTAACCATGTCAACTTGTGCTTGTCCAGGGCTCAGCCATGAAGTGAAAGGAGGATGCTTTGTCCCCTCTCCTCTCCTGGGTTTATTTGACCTCAAAACCTTCAGTCTGTGGCCTTGGTATGTGAACTCACAGGTTTAGCCCAGACTACACTTTGTTATCCTGTATCCTGTGCTAGATCCTTAGCCTGGCAACTAGCTGCCTTCTGTGAGTCATTGGCCCTAGATTTGTTTCCATTCTTTTTTTTTGTTTTTAAGTTTATTTATTTATTTTGAGAGAGAGAGAGAGAGAGAGAGAGACCGAGCAAGCGAGCAAGCAAGCATGATCAGGGAAGGTGCAGAGAGAGAGGGTGAGAGAGAGAGAGAGAGAGAGAGAGAGAGAGAGAGACAGAGACAGTCCCAAGCATGCTCCACACTGTCAGCATGGAGCCTGCCATGGGGCTCGAACTCACAGACCATGAGATCATGACCTGAACTGAAACCAAGAGTCGGATATGACCAACTGATCCACCTAGGTGCCCCTCTTTCAATTCTTAATGAAAATAATCATGTTTTTAAATTTGGCAAGAGGAGCTTATTTTATTATTCAAAATTCAGAGGATGAAAGATTTTAAAAAATGGATTTTTTTTTTTTTTCTTTCTGTAGAAGACAGTCAAGGCAGGCCTGGGTGGCTCTGTTGATTAAGTGTCTGACTTCAGCTCAGGTCATGATCTCACGGTTCATGGGTTTGAGCCCAGTGTTGGGCTCTGTGTTGACAGCTAGCTCAGAGCCTAGAGCTGCTTCCCATTCTGTGTCTCCCTCTCTCTGCCCCTCCTCTGCTTGCACTCTCTCTCTCAAAAAATAAACAAACAAAGAAAAAAAAAAGAGTTTTGAAAAAGACAATTGCAAAAACCCACAATTTTCTAGGATGGCATGTTCTTCCTTTTGTACTTAAAATATCCTGTTGTTTCCTTTGGTCAGTGAATTAAGAACTGAATACTTTTTACTTGGTAGGGGATCAGAGTATACAATTAATAATAATACATCATGTGCTTTGTGGATTCTGCCCCTTTGTCCTCCCACATTTATCATTAACTTACAGGTTTGGGGTTCTGAGGCCTGCTGCTCCATGGCCAAGTGCAGATCAGTCTCTAGTCGGATTTCTGTTAATTTGTGGCTCAAGGGACTAGATACTTTGGAATCTCAAAGTAGTGCCACTTGATCTCCAGTGATAGAAGCTGGGGAATGCTCCTGTCTTCCAGTTGGGCCATGCTCTAGATAATTTGATAGGCTTCCTTTGAGGCTCGGGTATCCCTTTTCCCAAGACAATCTCTGGTGGAATGTTTGTTTTCTCCTCTGACCACAATCCTTATACCTTCTAGCTCTGTCTGGCCCCATCTGGCTTGCCCTCCTTTGACCTCACATATCTACTTCTATTTCTGCCAGTCATCACTTGACCATTGCCTCCTGTTGGTGACCTTTGCTTTGCTTTGTTTCATGTATCTGTATGCTTTTAATGCTTCGGTAAAGTTTAATCATGAAAAAATTATATTTACTGAAAGGGATCAGAGACCCTTGGCTTTGGACACATCCCTTCTTTGTACATTATGGAATATATTTAACTTGATTGTTCTGGTGCCTTTTGAATTTTATAAACATTTCCTCATCTGGTATAACAAAAACAGCCAGATTTTTAACAGTTTAATAATAAGAACCATAGAAATTGTGTGTTTACAGAGTCTGAATTATGTTGGAAAATCCGATGCTCGTTACATTTTTTCAGCATGTGTTCAGAGAACTGCGTGAAGCTTTGGTGGCTTATGCTGATTGTTAGACCTGGTTTTTGGTTCAATTTAGGGATCTGGCAAGGTAGACAAGATACATACAAATATCTGCAGTACACCCAGAATATGTCCTGGGAGAATCTAGCCTCTCAGAGGTGGGGGCAGTTACTTCTGGTTGTAGTGCCCAAGGGTGGCTTCCTCTTCCAGGAAGCCTCCCACCTGGAGTTTACAGTGGGGCCACAAAACTGCACAACTCTGGGGGACTCTAGTCACATCAGTCTATGGGAATGGCCCCCTTGGAGTTTGGTGTACCCTGACTATTGGTTTTGGGTGGAGGGAACAGTAATAAGTATTGAAGCCAGAAAAAAAGTAAGAGTTTGGCCGGAGACTCTTGGGTTCATTTAAAATAATCAAAATAAGAAGTCTAGAAAAGTAGCCTTGGGTCATATCATAGAGAGCCTGGATTGCTGGGAGTTTAGGATCCCTCTCTCCCTTCCTTCCAACCTTCCTCCATCCCCCGCCTTCCCCTCCCCCCGTCACTCTTACTATTTATTTAGGGGGGAATTAAATGGTTTTTAGTCAAGTGATCATTATATATTTTTAATGAATTTTTCTTTTTCTGGAATTGGATTGATCACTTAGCTAACAGTGCTCTATATGTTATTATCATGATCCTCTCTAGATACCAGAAGGAGGGACCGGGGACTCAGGAAGAGAACGGACTAAGACCTTCACCTATGACTTCTCTTTTTATTCTGCTGATACAAAAAGTCCAGATTACGTCTCACAAGAGATGGTATGATATTTTCATAATCTTAATTTTGATTTATTTCCATATTGAGGAAAAAAATGCCCCCCCTAAAACTCTATAAAACATCTTGCTAATTTTTTCTGAATATAATTTATGTAAAATCTGCCTCTGTTAACTTGGAAAGGACTACTATTTTGAAGGATGTGCAAATAAAGCATTTTGGGAGCGCCATTTGTATGTTGCTAACTAAGCCCAGCAAATAGGCCGCTCAGCTCTGAGTTCTGCTGTGATGCAGGGCTTTAGAAGTTAGATTTCGAACCCACGTCCCATTTCCTGTAGACAGTTTTAGGATTCTTGAAAGAAGGGTGCTAGAAGGAATGGCCATTTTGTTGAGAATTTTTCTAGAATCTAGAATGTAGCTGTAATTTGTCCAAGGAACTGGTGCTATATACTGGTCTAGAATGTGGATATGACATGGGCATGTAAGAGCTGACCCAAAGGTCTTCGCAGGAGACCACTGCATGCTGACATTGCAGCATGAGGGGATTTCCCTGGGTGGGGCCAGTTGGGTGTTGAAACAGAACAGAGTTACGGGGAAGCATCAGTACAAGGGGAGGATTACGGACTTCTTCCTGGCTTCTTAACAGCTTCTTTAGATATATTGCTTCAGGGCTTCATGTGTTTAACACTAAGATAAGAATTCTTGTCTTGCCTACTCTTGGCTATAATCCATGTGGTGGCATCTTAAAGTGGTATGATTGTTTAGGTGCTTGCAACTTGGTGTGTCCATGCTCCAGAACCCCTGCATTGCCTAGAACATGTTAAAAATGCAAGAACATGTTAAAAATGCAAAATCTGTACCGATTCCAGACCAACTGAACCAAACTGCATTTTTTTAGTGGATTTGCACACCTCAACATTGGGGAACTTAACATTGGTTAAGCAAATGGTTTGTGGGAGAGGTCGGCCTACGGAGGCCATGTAAATGTTGGAGTTAAGATAGACAATGTAGAGAAATTGTTCAAAGGAGAGGATTGGAGTGTTTGTATCCAGAATGTATGGATTCAGCATCAGGGCAAAAATAGAAAGGATGACAGCAATAAGAATGCGAGCCATAAAGAGAGATTGGTTGGCTGGGATGACAGAGGGGCCAGGAACTCTGTTGTTAAGTTTGCGTTGGTGTCTGAAACTCTTCTTGGCACTCACGTACCTTGTCTCACTCCGTCCTCAGATGACCAGATTTAACTTTAGTTCTGTTTCTCTTTGTCAAAGAGCCTCTGAGCTTAAATAATGTGCTCAAGTCCATAGGCCTAATTGACTTCATTGTAGCTTAGTTGAGATCCTGGGGCTGACATGTAGGGCTGAGGAGATGCCACTGGAGGGTCTTCAGGGCATAAGGTTGGCTTGTTCAAATGACAGATGAATAGGGCAGCCTTATTGATGAATAAATGAATGAAAAGTCAACCAAGTTAAATTTGAAAATTGAATTGACTTTATTCATCGATTCACGAATTCTGCAGCATCCCATTCAGCAAGTAGAGAGGAGCTTTGAAGAGCTGCACAAAGTGGAAGGATTTTATAGGCAGAAACAGGGCGGGACAAGTAGCACAAGCAAAGAAAAGATTGTTTCAGGCAAGGTCATTTTCCCTAAGGGGTAAGAGTAGACGGTGTTATTAGGTGTATCACCTCATATTCCTCTGGGGGATGGAGAGGGCCCATGTGGCAGATTACTGCACTGGTGCTGATCAGAAAATTCCTAACTGACCAGTTGAAACTGCATATTTGGGGGAGGTTGAAACTGCAATTAGGTTAAGTGCTGAACCCCAGTTTGGTGACTTGGCCTAGCATAAGTGGGCCTGTGATTTTCTGTTTACCAGTAGTGCAGATAACTTTGCTGTTGAGGTAACTGGATTGCTCAGCATTGGTAGCTAGGAGTCTGGTGAGGAATAGAATGATACAGATATTGGAATCCAGATTTGGGCTTTAAAATAGGAATGGGAACAAAGTGGCTGGTGTGAGGGAAAAGTCAGTTCATTCCACAATCTCTGGGACGTCCTCAAGGGACGATGGATGAAGAGCCAGGAAGGCTTCCACTTCTTTTTTTTTTTTAATTTTTTTTTTATGTCATTATTTTATTTGAGAGAGAGAGACAGAGAGTGAGCAGGGAAGGGGCAGAGAGAGAGGGAGACACAGAGTGTGAAGCAGGCTCCAGGCTCTGGACTGTCATCCCAGAGCCCGATGCAGGGCTCAAACCCATGAACTGTGAGATCATGACCTGAGCCGAAGTTGGACACTTAACCGGCTGAACTACCTAGGCGGCCCTCCACTTCTAACTTACACAGCAAGCGGGTGCATTTTCCTTCTTTATTTAACCTGAACTTGAGGCCTTTTGGGTACAGAGGGCTGTGCTGAGGGCAAGTCCATGCGGGGAGGAACGGAGCAGCGTGTGACAGCAGGCCCTGGCACACTGGGGATGCTTGCTAAACATTTGCTGACTGACAGAAGTCGTTTACAGATGGTGGTTAATTTATGGGAGCAGATGACAATTTCCTGGTTCTACAAGAGTCAAGATCAGGGAAGCAGTAACAAGTTTAGCTCTTTTGAAAGTTAAAAATAAATGCTCAGGGTTTAAGAATAGTTTTAGTTTTTGCAAGGCTTCTGATAGGGATAATTTCCATGCTTTGGGTGATGGGCAGCGTCTCTTCTCAGGTGTTTTGGGGTTTTCGACTATATACAGTACTACTTTCCAGCAGAATCACATGTTAATAAAATCATCATAGATATGGGAAAATACCTATTTAAAAAAAAACAACTGTGTTAAGGAAAAGGGTAACCTTCCCTCACCCCTAATGTTAAAAAGAGCTTCAATTTTGACTACTGATTAAAGTTTTCGTGTCATCTCTGGCCCAGGATTTGAGCTGCCGGCTCGTAGCCTGCTACAAACAGGCGAAGATGACAGGCTTAGCATGATGTCAGCCTCCTCCTTTTTCTTTGCCTCATCTGAATATAGGGGCATCTTGAGGAAATAGATCATGCTTATTTCTATAGTTCAACTCAAGTTTCTCTTACTGTTAAACAAATACCAAGTAAGATGACCAGTAATATTTCTTCCTTTCAAATTAATTTTAGATTTGGAAAAAAAAAATCATGGGACAATTTAAGTCTATAGTCACATAAATTAATGACCATTAAATAAGGTCTGCTTTTTCATAATGGTTCTTCAAAACTCCAAAGGGAGGCTTTGATTTCCTTGGTTCAACCCTGGAGAAACTTGACACCTAAAATCTCCCAGTTGACAAGCTGGATGGGTGAGTCTTTTGTTTTAACAGTGCCCTCTTGTGGACAGTTCCCCTCAAGTGAGGCCCTGGGATGCCTTGGATCACTCTAGAAATCAGCTTGAAAATCTGTGCTCAGCTCTGCAGCTTGGTGGATTTTGGGTCACCCGGCCAGGTGTGGCTCTCACCAGGGTCTTGACGCCAGTGGAGGAGAGCTCTGTCTCACAAGCAGCCGCTCCCTTGCTACTTTGGTATGATACTGATGCTAAACAGGCCCTTCCTGGGAGCCGCCCTGGGGTAGCCTGTTTTCCTCGCCAAGAACCCCAAGGATGTGGGCAGTGTCCTGCTGCTTCTCTGGGTCCTGGGACAACTTTGGGTGGGTTACTTGAAGCTGAGACTGAGCCTGGCCTGGGTCTCAGTGCATCCAGACCTACATCCTCTAGGCCTGTTTTGTAGTCATGTTCACCAGCCCCAAGACCCCACTCTCTCTGATCCGGGCCCCCATGTCTGTCAGAGAACTCCAGCTGAGTTGGACTTCTGGAAGCATAGATAATGGTAAAATGGAGGCTGGGATTTTTTAAAAAATAAACTCTGAGAAAGAGTGCAGGAAAACTTGAGTGGGGAAGGGCAGAGAGAGGGAGATAGAGGATCTGAAGCAGGTTCAGTGCTGTCAGCATGGAGCCCGATGCGAGGCTTGAACTCATAAACTGTGAGATCATGACCTAGCTGAAGTCTGACACTTAACCAACTGAGCCACCCAAGTGCCCTGGTGGGTTGGACTTTTAATCCTGGGAAAGAATTTTATTTTGAAAACCCTTGGGTTTGGTTTAAATATATTTTCCATGACTTTGTTTTTGCCTCAGACAAAGGTATTACAGAAGATCCTTTTTTCTTTATTCTTCGGGAACTTCATGGAAGGCTGTTCTTCCTATCCAGTGGCACCCTATGATAGGGTAAAAATGATGTATGACTTTTATTTTTTGTTTAATCAGAGAGAACTGAAGAAATATTTAGAGTTTTTCCTCATGTTCCATATACGGTAGTGAAAATTGACGTTAGACAGGTGGTCTGGGGCCCTGAGCCTCCGCGGGATTCCTGGCTTCTGCTTTTTCAAGGTTTGTGGGAGGAGAACACTGAAGTGTTTGCACACGCTTGGTGGTCAGAAATGCCCAGGTGCAAATCCCAACTCTGCCACTCACTGTGTAGACTGACTCATCTCCCTTCTCCCCCTGGCAAATGGCTCTAAGGGGCGCTACTCACCCTATAGCATTTTATGAGGACCAGTATGCGAGCTCCCTGTGACCTGCTGTTACAGTTGAGAGTTGAATAAGTTATCAGAATTTGAGAATAGGCCTAGAAATATCCTACTCTCAAGGCTGAAATGGAGACAAATTAACAGTATGAATGAGACTGGTCATTTTGAAAGTGACTCGATTGAAATGATGGTTTGGAACTCTTTGACCGAGAAACTGAGGAAAACGAAGTCCAAGCAAGATGGCGGCAAGATTGGTACCTGAGTAAAGCTGAAGTCTGGTTGACTGTATTTTTATTTTGTCCTGGGACGATAGGCTGTGTTGATAGCAGGGATAGTTTATGTGGAGCTGAGGGCAAGGGGGCTAGTGCTTATCAGCCCTGTCTAGGGATGGGTGTTCTGGCTGGAAGGGCTTAGAACCCTGCAGGGAAGGTGATGGGTCTCAAAGCTCAGCACTCACACAGACTAAACATTCCTGAGGGGTTGATGAGGCTTTCACCTTGGACCATGGTGGCCCAACAAAACAGTGCCTTGCTTTTTCCTGGCCTTTAGAACCCGATCACGCTTCCTCTCCCACAGGGGGCAACATGGAGGCTTGTGGGGTTTGGAAAGGTTTGGTTGGTCCCCTTCCCAACTGGGTGTACCTAGGATGGCCACACATGTCGAATGGCCTCCTTGACAGCAGTTGTCTGGGCGAAGTATTTGTCCTTCATCCTGTTTCATTCCCTGCAGTGCCCCACTGCAGCCGGGTGGTACAGCAGACATGGACTCAGGCCAGTGTAGGTACAACCCCAGGCCCACACAGCTCCTCCCCCTGCCCGCTCCATCCGGGGAAAATATTCAAATAGGAGAAAGCGTCTGGACTTGGACTCCGAGAGCCTGGCCTTCCCAGCCCCATTCACACCCACCCATCACTCAGCTCTCTGAGAACCTTCTGAGACTTATTTTGATGAATTGCCGGACTGTTCAGATGACAGTATTGATTTGGCAATACTTGGAGCAATAACTTCTGGCCCTGGTGATTTTTAGGTTTTGAATATTTAGTTTCTGGAAGCTCTGATAGAATGCATAACTTCGTAAGTTTATTTAATTCTGAAGCGGTAAATCGTCATGCTTTAAAATCATCTCTGCTTCTTAGACATGATTGTCACTGTGCCTTGTTTACATTCAGGAATTTTTTGTTAACTTAAGTAGGAAAATGGATGGGGTTGCTTTTAGCCCTCTTGCCCTCAGCTCCACATAAACTATCCCTGCTATCAACACAGCCTATTGTCCGAGGACAAAATAAAAATACAGTCAACCAGACTTCAGCTTTGCTCAGGTACCAATCTTGCCGCCATCTTGCTTGGACTTCGTTTTCCTCAGTTTCTCGGTCAAAGAGTTCCAAACCATCATTTCAGTCGAGTCACTTCCAAAATGACCAATCTCATTCATACTGTTAACTTGCTTTTTGCTTTCCTTTTGATTAAAAACTGAGGTACATACATACTCTGTTGTTAATAGTTGTGTGATGATTTTTTTTTATGTGGTGTAATCTTTACAAGACGAAAGTAGCATTCCAGAATATTTGTCAACATTAAAGGGGCTCTTATTAAAATCTATGGTAATTGTGTCTTTTGTGTTTTTTTTGTTTGTTCCTGCTTTCAGGTTTTCAAAGCCCTCGGCACAGATGTTGTGAAGTCTGCATTTGAAGGTTATAATGCTTGTGTGTTTGCATATGGGCAAACCGGATCAGGAAAGTCATACACGATGATGGGAAACTCTGTACGTTGTTTTCTGCTGTGGGAAGAAAATTTCTCATTATTTCTCTTTGGACTGATAGAATTACCTCTTTTATCTACTTAGTCTCTACTAACTTGCTTCTCATGTTCTGATCATTCTTTAACAATAAGATAAAACTCAGTAATAAGTTGGACTAAATTTCCTTTGAGAGATTTTAAATTAGAAATAGTTTTAAGTTTATAAGCATGAATAATGGATGCAAGTCTCAGTTCATTTTCCGTTTTTAAAGGCTTTATAATCTTATCTAAAAAGTATGCTGGGCCCACAAGTAATATATTCTTCTTTTCTGCCAACACAACAGTTTGAATAAAATTACTGAACTCTGTTCTTTTTAAAATTATTCAAAACATATTTTCCCCAAGTAAAACGTAAAAAAAAAAAAATCTGACTCTCTGGTGGAAAGGTACTATATAACTCCAGCCTATACATAAAAAGAGAATTATGCAGTTTGTATGGTGTGTATATAGTTAATGGAGTATGTAGAGTTTAGTAGTTATGCTGTGTAAACTAACAGATACTAAAGTTATACTTGCCCCAAAATATGGAAGAGTAGAAACTAGACATTATTGCGGCTTTATCTCATTCTGTGTTTTCTCCAGATCTAGGTAGATCTTTGCATGTTTATGTGTTTTACTAATGTCCCACTGAAAACTCTCTTTGCTGCCTGTCAGAAGGCAGCCAGTTCTAGCTGGGGAGGTACAGCAGGGGATCACAGGGCTCCTGCTCCCAGGCATGATGGTGTCTTTAATGCTGAAAGTTTTCAGGTTCAGGGACATAGTGGTAAAGAAGGGTGGGTCTTTCCGGATGAAAAGTATTTGAGTGCCTGTATCCTGGCTTCCTAGATTCAGCCTTTTCCTTTACAGAAATAGAGGAATGCTGTGCTGTGAACCCTCAATGCTGAACGGAAGGGAAGATTAAATAGGAGAGTAAACAGGTTCAGGAGTTTCACATTTCCTTTTATCATTACTTCTTCCTAGTTTCTCCACTGTGTCTTTACAAAAAAAAAAAAACAGCAACAACAGCAAAAAACCAAAAACAATAAAAAAGAGAAAAAGCCTTCTTTAAAAAGAAATTTGCATGTTGATTTGTTAGTAGCTATTTTACCTAAGTTAAACGTTCGTAAAGCACTCCTAAATTATACCTGTTTTTCTCTGACCTTATGGCTGAGTGCTGTTTGGGCCTTCCTTTTTATTTTGTTTTTTAAAGGAAGAATAAACAATATGGTGAAAAGCCCAGTTTTTCTTAATAAGAATTGGTACCAACCTAATGGTATAAAGGAGAAAAATCTCTTAAAGCTATAATGATTATTCTTGTATTTTTTTGGTGGGGTTGGGGGAATGTCGGGTGAAGGTAGAGAGGGTCTTCGGAAGGGAGTTTTGTTTACTGACAAGAAATACTTGGCCTCACCTTTAGCATCCTTCTGAGGTTTGTCAGCTTGTTAATGCTGGCTGAAATGTGAATATTCCTGAAGATGCCCACATTGCATAATTAATATGATGTATTAAAATCTGTCTAGGAAGCCCAGTGTAGAGATTAGTGCATCAAAGGAGGGATACACTGTGTGTTTTCCTGTGGGCCTGTCACCTAAGTTTTAAGATTTATCAGCTACTTTGAATGCTACAAAGGTTTCATTGGTATTTTTCTTTTCTGCTCAGTGTATATTTCACCTTCTTTGGTCATTTGACCTAATATGCTTTTCCACATTTATTCTACCCCTGTAGACCATCTTGTTTGAAAGTTAAGGAATCGATCTATGTTTTCAAGCCAGAATTCAACTGATTAACAGCTGATAATTGTACATTACCCTAGCCCTGGCATATAGAAGTTAGAAAGCTTCATTCTTTCATCTCAGAGGATGGGAGCAGTCCCAAGGGGGTGGATGGTGTGTCTGGGGCCTGCAGTGGTAGGCCTGGCCTTGACCTACAGGCCCCTCGAGTCTGAATCCACTTGGGCAAATTGCACATTCAGCCATCCGTTGCTTCTATTTCAAGTGACAGCTGTGCCATTCCTTCTCTCCTACTGCAGGGCGATTCTGGCTTAATACCTCGGATTTGTGAAGGTCTCTTCAGTCAGATAAATGAAACCACCAGATGGGATGAAGCATCTTTTCGAACTGAAGTCAGGTAGGGCCTGTGGCCTGAGTAACTGAATGTGTGAGCTTGGTGGTGGCTTCTCTCCAGGCACGAGCAATGGATAAAGGGCAAAGCCTGTGGATTCCTGAAGGGAGAGTCCACCTTTGCCCCTCCTGTGCTATCGTACATGGAAGGAAAGCTTAAAACACATCTGTTTTCAGTGACTCTCTTGGGTGCAATTTGGATTAGGATTTGGGAAGTGGGCAGAAATTACCCTTCTAGGTCAGAAACTATATCCCGTTCACTTGCCTTATTCTTTTAGCTAAATAAGGTTTGTGTTTTCTTTGTGTTGGTAGGATCACTGTACACCTAATCTTTAAATAAATCTGGATGGGTGGGGTGTCTTTTTCCTTCTTGAAATTAGACCTTTGTGGGGATCCTGTCTCCTCACTGGTTTTGAGGGCAGACGCGGCAATCAGAGGTCCTTATGGCTGGCCCGACCTCTCAGTGGCTGTGTATCCTTGGACACTTTGTTTAAAACACTCTACACCTCCATTGCATAACCAGTAAAATGGGGATATTAGTAGTTAGTCTATTGGGCTACTTGTGGGCAGTGGTAGGGATTAAATGAAGTAATCCATTTAAAGTGCTAAGCATCGTACCTGATACATATAGATTGTTACTGCCTATAAAGGTATGTTGCTGCTGTTGTTGTTTTTTTGTTATTAATGTCTGAAATCATTTCACTGAATTCAATCCTATTTAAAATTTTTAGCTACTTAGAAATTTATAATGAACGTGTGCGAGATCTGCTTAGGCGGAAGTCATCCAAAACCTTCAATTTAAGAGTCCGAGAGCATCCAAAAGAAGGACCTTATGTTGAGGGTAAGAGCAAATCTTTCATACCTCTGTTCTTCCTGGGAATTTCTAGAAGAACAGTAGCTTCGGGGGGGAAATGTGAGATAATGGCAATATGCAAAAAATTTATTTATCTTTGGCATTTTATCATAGCAAAAATGACATGTGCCATCACTATAGCTGTCACTAGTAAGAATTTATATTTCATTGAGCATTCACTGATTTTGTGAGCTTGCCAATAGATTTCCTCTGGCTTTCAGAATAAGAACTCTCTGGAAATTTGTTCTCCAGTGTTCTCAGGCAAGATAACCAACCCTATAGGCTGTCTCTTTAAATGGCATTGTGTCTTAGCAGTATATTTTTACTGACCTTAATGGTGGCTTAGGACTGTATGGAGATTCTTAGACCTCTTACCTTGTGAGAAGAGCATTGACAAGAGTTTCCTTTGCTGTGGTCCTCAGCATTTGTGTTGTGACACACTAGCTGTGTCACAGTCAATTGTGAGGAATGTCACAAGTAATGATGGGTGAAGGGCTGGCCCCTGCTATTTATAAATAGGCTGGGTTTAAGGCTGTGTTGATAACGAGGCTCCTCTCAACTTCCTCGCATCTGGGCCGAGTTGTGACTGTCCTGTAGGAATCACAGACAGAAATGTGCTTTGCTGTGGCTCTTGTCCTGCGTCTGTGTCTCACTGGAGGCGAGGCTGAGAACTGGCCGTGGGCGTAAAGGTGTTTCCTGTTTTGGTTGTCTTTTCCACCTGGTGATGTCAGGTGTACTAACAGGACCCCATCTGCATTTTATTAAATTTCCAATAGGAATTTCACCTTTTATAAGCCCAAAAGTAACGTGTATAACTATGTATTTGCTTTGTGGAGCATAGAATAGCTATTATTGTTAATAGCTTTTAGGCTAACTGTGCCTTCATGCTTCCTTTAATTGTCTTATCAGATGTTAAAACATATTATAAAGCTGGCTTATGAGGAGTCAGAATAATCAAATTGGAAAACATACAGAATATGATGTAGATACTTATGGTGACTTCGTTTCTAATAAATCTGGTGTTCAAACATTGGACGAACATTGGTTGGTATGCTCTCTGGCGGGGTGGGGAAGAGAGTCAATTGGCATCAGAGCTCAGTTTTTGCACCAGGATAAATGGCAAATGGAACAAAGATTTTAATATCGAAAGTGACATAAAAATGGCTACAAGAAACTATAGGTTAAATTTTTTTTTCAGAGATTTGGAGAAGGGATGTCTTTTAAAAATCTTACTTAAAACCTAGAAACCATGAAATGTTAAATTTGAAATGGTAAAAAAACAAAACAAAACAAAAAAATTTGGCAGAAATACAATCATCAAGGTAAAAAGACAACTTGAAAAGTGGGAAAAATCTTTTCAGTACAAGTTTCAGACAAAAGACTGATTTCCCAATAATAAAGAGATCCCATAACCTGATAATGACAGCTTCAACAACCAAATAGACAAATTAATGAAGGACGTGAATAGACTTCACAGAAATGGAAATATGGATGGTTTTTAAATGAAGGGAAGAATGTTCAGCCTCACTCATAATCAGAGAAAAGCCAAAATAAAAAAGTCTTCAAGAGAACATTTCTTACCTCTTTCTGGCAGATGTAAGCAAGCCTGATAAGACAGTGGTGGCAGACAGTCTCATCCGTTGCTACTGCTGGGTGTTAATTGCCTTCTGTGTTGCAGGATGGTTTGCAAACCCCACCCCCTCCCCCCAAATTTCAAATGTGCTTTGATCCAGAACTTCTGGCTCCTAAGAATTTTTTTCTGCAGAAATATTCACACATATCTGAGAAGACCTGTGTATATTTGTAGCAGTGTTACTTGTAATTGGGAACAGAATGTAAACAACGTCTATGGTTCCAACAGGAGACTGGCTAAAATTGGTTATGGTGCATGCATAAGGCTGAACGCTCTGCAGTCATGCAAATGAGTGAAGAATCACCTTAACTGATGCAGAATATTCTTCAGTATATTATTGCACAGAAAAAAGCAGGATGCAAATTTAATTACGTATACATATATACATATATATAGTATATATGTAATTGCCTGTATATGGGTTATTTTTAGAAGGGTATGGAGAAACTAATTACATTGGGTTGTCTGACACATCGAAGTGGGGAGTGGGTTTAGGATGGGTGATGGGAAACCCTTTACACAGTATATCTTTTGTAGTCTTTGATTTTAGAAACATATGAATGTTCCCAGAAAATGAATGACATGTTTTTTAAGGGATTAAAAAAATGCTCTTGGGTTTTGCACAATGCTAGTGTTTACATTTCCCTTGCTATGACTAATGCTCAGGGAGGTCGATGATAATAGCTAACATCTATCGTAAATACACTCTGTGATTATGTGATAGATACATAGTATCAGAGGTGACTGAGGCTCGGTGAGGTTAAGTGACTTGAGCATAACCATGTAAGCCCACTGGTCAGCGGCAGAGTAGGACTTGATCTCTGACAGCCCAGCCCTCGAGTCTGTGTTACAAACTGCCAACTGTAGGAACAAGCAAGATCTTTAAGCAAGTCAACAAATTTGTACAGTCGTGTGTCATTTCATAGGGGTAAACTCCTTGTTCTGTTTATTATATATTAGGGAGATTTCTTCAGCCCCCTGGTCCCCGCATTTTTTCCAGATTTATCCAAACATTTAGTACAGAACTACGGTGATGTAGAAGAACTCATGGATGCAGGAAATATCAATCGAACCACAGCCGCGACTGGGATGAACGACGTCAGTAGCAGGTCTCATGCCATCTTCACAATCAAGTTCACTCAGGTGAGGTCAGCTGGGAGGCCGGCTTACTCCATCCTTGAGGTCTTTACTTGGTGATTAGCACCAGCTGAGGACCGATCATTGTGGAACCAGGAGCAACAGCAGGCAAAGGTGACTGCCTGTCATCTTCTTAATTAGAGTCGAACATGTGCTGTGTGCAGTTTCTCCGTGGTTACAGTCACAGTCATTTGAAATGTCCAGATGTGTACCCTCAAGAAATACTTAGCAGGCTTCCACCCGGTTCTAGACATTAAAAAAAAAAAAACTTGCTTTATGCATAATTAAGCAAAAGTTTTCAGTGTTGCCAGCTCTGTGGGAGATATGGATTGCGAGTCAGACCAGCTGGAGGCCAAGGTGAGGAACTCATTGTGGTACATTATCGCTCCATGGCACTCACACCCCACAATGTTGATTATGATTATTTGAATGGTATTAAAGGGCGACCAGTGTTTTTAGGTACTAGTGTAAGAACTCATTCTGATTACGAATCAAATGAGCACATTTTGAATATGTGTGGAATTACTGAAGGTAAATATTTTAAGACCGAGGCCAGTAGAGCAGATGAATGCAAACATGTAGGATCCTCTCAGGTCTTAAACGTGTCTTAGGAGTTTGGGGATGTCCTGGCCTATATTAACTATTGAACATATCAGATACAAAAAATATTATTTTATTAAGGAGCAGGATCACGGAGCAAGGAAAATAAAAATTCTCAAAAGTCAATCAGAACAACCCCCAATAAATACTCCACATCTTTACCTTTTGTTATATCTTTGCTTTGGATTTATTATAGTTTTTGGATTTTCTCCTTTCTGGTTACTGTGGATTAGGATATAGCTTTCTCTGGTTTCTAAGAGGCTTACGTTTCTATCAAAATATGGTAATTTTTTTTGGCATTTTGGTTCAGACTGTTAAATGTAGGTTAAAAGTCATTGGGAAGGTAAAATTTTGGTAGAATTCAGAATCAAGGAATACACTATTTCAAGTTTTCAGTGTTTCATAATTTGTGAAACAAGTTTTAACAGTGAATAATGGTCAAATGATCTTTTACGTAACTGTCTACATTTATCGTATTTTGGAGAGCCATTTTGTTTGGAATGCTGAAGACTCTAGATGAGAACAAAACTATTCCTTGTTTACTTCTGTTTTCTTTGTTGAGTGCCCTCAGTGACTTGAGTTCTGGTCTGCCACAGTCAGACTCAGTAAGCCTTTGTTGAGAATAACTGAGTGATTTGAGTAATGGAACAGATCTTCAGAAAGTTTAAGAATCATATATGTTAGACTTCTGTTGTAGTCAGCTTCATTTGGAAGTTTCTATACTCCCTAAGAAGGCCAGTGAAACTAACAAAATTAAAACAACAACAACAACAACAAAACCAAAACTCAAAACGCTCTCCTAAGAGATCACAGTGAGAAGTGGAAAAAAATAGAATTTGTATCACAGATAACGTTAGGGCTCTTTACAGCTCTTCAATTTTGCTTTTATGTTTTGCCACAGGCAAAATTTGATTCTGAAATGCCATGTGAAACCGTGAGTAAGATCCACCTGGTCGATCTTGCTGGAAGTGAGCGCGCAGATGCCACCGGTGCCACTGGGGTCAGACTGAAGGAAGGGGGGAGCATCAACAAGTCCCTCGTGACTCTGGGAAATGTCATTTCTGCCTTAGGTGGGCTTCTGCTTGTTCCCTGCCCCTCTTACTCTTCGGTACTGTGTTAGCATGAAGCGGTTATGTTTAATGTTTGTGTTATAGTCTGAGTGGATAGCCTCAAGGTTTTCTGAAGCCAAATTAGAGGAAAAAAAATTACTTGTTTTTTTTTTTTTCCCTCCCCCTCTTCCTCCATGCAGCCGATTTATCTCAGGATGCAGCAAACCCTTTTGTGAAGAAGAAGCAAGTTTTTGTGCCTTACAGGGATTCTGTTTTGACTTGGCTGCTGAAAGATAGCCTTGGCGGGAACTCTAAAACCATCATGATCGCCAGTAAGAAATTCAAGTTCTTTTCCTCAGCAGATAGTGTTTTATGTGAACTAACTGTAGATGTTGTGTAAGTTTAAAGTGTCCCGTTGGGAAATAGTGCCTTTTTAAATCTTAAAAATATAATAGTTTTTCTATCTTGAAGAAAATCGCTGTGATCCCCATCTACACTATCATATTATTAACTCTCTTTCTCGTTTCCTAGTTAGATAAACTTGCCATGTGTTGTGCAAATGCTGCTGCATTTTCACTCACTAGTGAAGTGTAACAGAAAAAGATGTACAAAGGGGAGACAGTTGCTTGGGAGAACTCAAAAGCTTTTAATCCCACTTCCTCTTGTCTTTTCTCCTCTTCCTTCTTGTCTCTGTGTCTTCCCCATTCCCCAGGCCACCCATTAACGGTAGAGAAAAGGCATTTTTCCTGCGGTGTGTACTCCAGATACAGTGATCTAGTTACCTGAGCCCTAAAGGCTGTGGTGGGAGTGCAGGGGGGTGATTAACCAAAGCTTTAGAGGAAAAAAAGTTCACTGATCTACTGACTCTTTTGAAAAATAATCGTGTTGTGGATTTTTGCAGATGGTAGACTTTGCCGGAACTTCTAAAAGTATTTTAATTTCTATGTAATATTGAGAAGTATAAATAATCTTAAAATCTTCTTCTTCCTATATTTTCAACAGAAAACTCCTTAAAATATGGAATGTCTCCTATCTCATTTTAGAGTTGGTTAGATAGCTAGCAGAATCTAGACCTAAGAGGAGCAAAATGACATTTAATTTGGTATAGTGAGCACCTTTCCTATAAATCTGAGATAATTTTTAATATTCATTACTATGGCAATGAATATTTAGTCTATCCAGTGACCTGGGGTTAATCTGACTTTTAAATTACAAACCAACTTTGTGTTAAATGAAACACGGAGTGCTGGATAAATTATTTTTTGAATTCATTCTTCACAGCCATTTCACCTGCTGATGTCAATTATGGAGAAACCCTAAGTACTCTTCGCTATGCAAATAGAGCCAAAAACATCATCAACAAGCCTACTATTAATGAGGACGCCAACGTCAAACTCATCCGTGAGCTGCGTGCTGAAATAGCCAGGCTGAAAATGCTGCTCGCTCAAGGGAATCAGGTTGGGTTTCTCTGAGATTTATGGATAATTTTCTTTGAGTAATGACATCTATTTCTAGATCTTAATGAGACAATTATCTCACTCGTTGTATGGATTTGAGTAAATAAGTGCTAAGTAGAGCTTTGAGTGAAGTTAGCCAGTCTCCTTTACATTACCCTCCCCTTGGTCTTTGCATTCGTTATGGGCTCTGTGTGTAAGATTTTATCCACGAAACCTGAAATGATTAACTATCTAATAGTTATCAATTATGGATGGAAATTTAGCATGCAATAGGATTAGCTGCGTAATCTCCATTAGTGCAAGGAAATTGAGGTGCTTGGAGTAATATTTAAAATTCTACTCATGCGTTTTATGACTTGAAAATGTACTTTAACAGAATGAAAGACTTGTTTGAAGACCTTTCTGAATCTGTTTTGCATTGCCCATCCAGAGGTGGTTTTGGTGATACAGTGATGTGTGGGACACACCTGTAACTGGCTGCAATGACGTCCCTGAGGCCCTGCTTGATTGTCACAGTGGCTTCACTTCGGGATCTTTTGGGATTCCGGTGAAGGGCCTTTGTCCTTGTTTTTTCACAGTGAACTTGTTTATCTGTGTAGTGGTCATACAGAGTTACGTTCTCTAACGAATAGTGTGACTTAGGTTCTGATAGGTTTTAGATACTGTTGTGAAGAAAGCCCACCCTTGAAAGAAAACCAGGGATAGCTTTTTAAAATATTCAACTTAGATTTGAGTTAGAGATAAACAAATATATGTTTCTTCCCATTTTCCCATGCATGGATATCTTAAGTGTATTATTTAAAAAATGCTTCTTTTTAGATGCAGAGTGCTCTCTCTAGAGCAGCTTTTCATCTAGAAATGTATGGACCTTGAAGCCCTTGACGTACCATAAGTGGTTTGACCCATGAAACTATTGGCAGGATGAAGACCTCATTGAGTTTCCTGGGTCCTGAAATACACCCGACAGTTCTTTACCATACAGTGGAATTGTTCATTGCTCTTAAAAATGTCTCTACCTAGGGAGACCTGGGTGGCTCAGTTGGGTGGTTGAGCAACCGACTCTTGATTTTGGTTCAGGTCATGATCCCAGGGTGTTAGGATCAAGCTCTGCATCAGGCTCTGCGCTGAGTGTGGAGCCTGCTTAAGATTCTTTCTCTCTCTCTCTCTGCCCCTCTCTCCCACTGGCCACACTCTCTCAAAAATATAACAAAACAAAACAAAACATTCCACATATATTTGACTTTTTGATGTGAACCTTTCCTGTGTGTGAAGGCAAGGAGTCAGAATGAATGTCCAGCTGTATGTGATGTAGTCAGGCTTCCCTGACTTAGGACATGATCATCATTTTAACTTGTACACCATACTATTGGGATCTTTTTTCAATGTCATTAAAAGTTTGTTTATCTGAAGTGAACATTTAAGGATGATTTGATAGGATCACCCAAGCTATTATATGTGAAGGAAAGTATTTGGAAGATTATTGGTGCAACTCGTACTTAATGATTTACTAAGTTACGGGGACGAAGGAAAAGAAAGATCAGCCTTTAAATGAAATTGAGGAAATCCTTGAAGGGAGCCTTATCATATGGACAGAAAAGTTTAATTTATTAGAACTTTTACATATTCTATCTGAGGAATGTCTTGAGAGATACTGTGTGAGCCAGTTCCTTTTATCTTCTTGAATAACCGAAGGCTGCTGCTGTAATTAAAGGAGTATTTTTATTGCTGTAGTACTGACGGTGAGGGTGGGAAAGATGGTTAAGTCTGTTCTAGAACACACTGAAGATAAAGGTTTGTGATAAGCTTCCTACATTATAATAAAAACAGGAGTCCAATTTAAAATAATTTATCACACTATGAAACTATAAATTGTTGTGGGACAATACAGGCTTACCCTAAATTAATTAAATTTGTGATGCTCAATAAAATAAACAGGTGTTTTTAAGTGCCCATTAAAAATTCTTGTATAATTTTTTCTGGTGACATTGCTCTAGTCCTGCAGTATTCCAAATGGTGCCATGGTTCATTGGGATTGTTACTCAAATCAAAATTCCATTATTTGTTTAAGGGCAGCTAAATAAAAATCAACTCCTTTTAGCGAGTTTTTGTATTTGCCAGTGCAAAATGTCATGTGCATCAGAATTTCAAAACTACGAAGTAAATAAAGCACGAGAATCTAACATGTATTTGCTTCTCCTCTACAATGAAACATACAGATGTATGTCGTAGTTTGTATATCTACATATATGTGGACTCTATTTAAGAATTATCTACGTACAGGAAAATTACATACTGTAAGCATACAGATGATTGAATTTTGGCAAGCTGAATCCACCGATCTAACCTGCATCCACATCAAGGAGCAGAAATTAGCAGCAACCTGGATATTCCTTTTCCAGGCAGTACCTACCATTCCTTTCAAGAGTAACCACTACCCTGGCCTCTGAGGACACAGATTAGGTGTTAGTGTTGTCTCTACTTTTGTTCTTTATAGAAATGGAATCATGCAGTATATACTCTTTTGATCTCATTTCTTTCCTTCAACGTTGTGTTTGTGAGATTGATTCGTGTTGTTGCGTGCGGTCGTATCCGTTCATCCTCACTGCTGTGCTGTACTGCATCATGCAAGCGTGTCCCAGCTCATTATCCAGTGTAAGTTTGATGGGCGTTTGGGGAGTTTCCTTTTTGGGGCTGTTAGTGCCATTGCTGACTTTCTTCTGCATGTCATTTAGTGAATGTCCGCACGCGTTTCTGGCGGGTTTATACTTCAGAGTGGAGTGGGTGGGTTGGAAGGTGGACAGATGCTCAGTTTTAGCCAGTTTCTTACAGTGCTGGACCAGTTTATAGTCCTCCATGAGTACACGGAGGTGCCAGTTCTAGTGGCTGCAGGTCCTCGTCCACGCTCGATGCTGCCCCTTTTTCATTGTAGCCATCTGATGGATGCACGGTTATGGTACAGAAGGATTTGGGTTTGCACTTCTCAGATGATTAATGAAGTTGAGTATTTTGATCGCCTGTCCTTTCAAGTGTTCTCTCTTGTTATATTTAACATGTTTTCAGAATTCTGCTTTCAATCTGACAGAGAGAATGTCTGTGAACTCTTTCTCTCTAGGATGTATTGGAGATGAGAAAATTAAACAATAGAGAGATGAAATAACCCAGAAAAGTCGGGTAACAAAGGAGGACAATAAGAGAAGATGGAAATAGGATGAATTTCTCATTTGTGTGGCTGGAGTCACAGAGAAATGTTAAATGATAGCTAGATAATAGAAATGTCATCATGTGCAAACTTTTAAGGTAGACACATCTCCAGGAGGGTCATAGACAGAAACTGTTACATGATATTTGTACAAATGAACACAGGCCTACTAGGGAATTCAGAGGGGAAATGAAGAAGTGCAAAAACAGCATTATGTTGTTTTTACACCTTATGTGTATTATGCATACCTAAAAAAAGCACTTTATGGGCTGCCCAGGTGGCTCAGTCGGTTGAATGTCCGACTCTTGGTTTCACCTCAGGTCATGAGACCAGGGTCATAGGATCTAGCCCTGGTTTGGGTTGTGTGCTGAATGTGGAGCCTGCTTGAGATTCTCTGTCTGTCTGTCTGTCTGTCTGTCTCTCTCTCTCGTTTTCTCCCCTCCTCTGCCCCTTGCCCCCACTCATGTGCTCCTTCTCTAAAACAAACAAAAAAGCACTTTATTATAGCAAAAGTACAATTCATAATTAAAACCAAACATGATATCAACTTTTATAAAGAAAAAAATGAGAAAAAAAACTACAGGAAATAACAGGCGATGGAGCCAAACACCTTTGCCACAGGGAACTGGAACTCCTCTGTCTCATTTCACGAGCGCTCACATAGACCAAGGTAAGGAAGGACATAGCATATTAATATAACAGCATGAAAACTTGCTCTAATCAGTACAAACCGGGAAAAATAGATTGCTAACTTGTGCCACAAAAGACTACTTTCCTTATTATGAAAAGAGCTTCTTTTTGCTTTTTAAAAAAATGTTTTTATTAATTTTTGAGAAAGCGAGCGAGTGCAGGAGAGGCAGAGAGAAAGGGGGCAGGGGGCAGAGGGTCCGAAGCAGGCTCTGTGCTAACAGCAGTGAGCCCAATGTAGGGCTTGAACCCACAAACTGTGAGATCATGACCTGAACCAAAGTCAAACACACAACCGACTGAGCCATCCAGGTGCCCGGAATAGTGCTTCTATTAAAAAAAAAAATAAGAAAAAGATCACAAGCTGACAGAAAAGTGAACAAAGAACATGAGCACAGATGATAGGAAAAGGTTTCAAAAGGAAAAGGTTTCAAATGGTTTCTAAGTCTATGAAGAAATACTCAGTGTCCCTTGAAATACAGTAAATGCAAATATTAAGAATAGTGAAATGAATATATATGGATACAGATACATAGATAGTCATTAAGCTGTGTATTTTGCTACATGTAAATTATACCTCAGAGTTCTTAGAAAACCTGTCAGATGGACAAAGATCAAAATGCCTCCTTGCAGAGCATATTGGCCCGGTGGGAGGCATCAGGTGCTTGTATCTGTTGTGAGTGGAGCTGATACTGCTACACTTTGGATGCAGTGTTACCAGCGGTTTAACACATGAACTCATCTGACTATTATTTAGTCCTGATTGTTTCTCTTCTAAATGGACACCTTGCAGAGAGTAACTTAATTGAAAATGGTTTAGTTTTACCAGATATTTCCTTTAAAAGGACTTAGGTATGTTTTCCAGAAAATGTAGTGGTTGTGATAGCCTGCATGCATGTGTTCAGTTGGTGATTATCTGCTGAGTTGATGATGTGGTAGGACTGTTTCAACTTTTGAGTATAGATGAAAAATCCTTAAAGTGTGGAGTCTGTGAAATTAGCCATGTTTTAAAGGGGGCGCTAGTTGTTCTGACAGTTGTCAGTATATCTAAACAGGGTGGGTACAACAAAGCCTACCACTTGGATTTCTTCACTGGCATCTATTTGTCAAGAACCATCTGTGTGCAAGGCGGCATGGTAGGTGCTGCAATAATGTGCTGTAGGAATGTGTTAGCAAAACTCCTTTTGTTTCCACTAAGGATGAATTTCCTTTAGTCAGGGTTATCTTGCTGGCTTTTTTTCTCTGCAATCTGGATAAAAGTGGATGTCATCTTTATAACCAGATGACATCTCTAATGATAAAAATGATCCCTAATAGGAGAATTGCATCTGTATTAGGATGAACTATATAAAAACTGTAAATGTCTGTGGGAAGCCATAGCTTTGCGTTTCCCTAAGTGCAGTGACCCTTGTAGCTGAGGATGTCTCTTGTGGACCCTGGAGGGTATGCCCGAACAAGAGACGTTGCCTTTGGTGGGGTGTGGGGCTTCTATTTCAAGGTGAGCCCCCCATGTGCGTATTTCAATCTCGACCCTTCAAGAGGGCTAAAGACGGTCGCTCCTGCCAACTGTGAGGGCTGTGGCAGAGACTGCATGAGGATCTGCTCTCCGGTCCAGGCCCATGGTAATCTTGTCAGCCTGAGTGTTTAGCAGAGCCAGCGAAGACCACTTGTGGCTGTTGCATTCATCTGGCTAGAAATTGAAATGTAAATAATAATGAAAAAAAAAGCTACAATCTCCCAGGAGGAGAAGTTGGCAGTTAAAAAAAAATCATACATATAAATGACTCACAAATGCCTTTCAAGGAATTTATTGATACACCTATGTGTATGGTTGGTAACTGGCATAGGCTTGCTGTTTGTAGCATTGCTGGTAAAATAGAAGATTAGAAAAAACCCTGCATTTCCATTACTAGGAAAGTACTGACATAAATTACAGACTTCCCATACAGTGGAATATTGTACAGTGAATTGGAATTGCTAGAAAGAATGAAGTGGTTTTATTTGTACTGAATTTTCTCCAAGATACATTGTTGGGGGAAAATGGCAATATTCAGAATAGTGTTCATGCTATTTAAAAAACAACAAAAATAGGCTTGCATATGAGCAGAATGACTTCAGGTTTACACAGCATATTGGGTAAAGGTGGTTGCCTGGGGGATAGGGAGGGAGGAAGATCCTCTCATTTTTTAAAAGAAAATTTTTATTTGAGTATAGCTGACACACCGTGTTACATTCTTTTTGGGTGTACAACATAGTGATTCAACATCTTGTGTTCTGCTCACCACGAGTGTAGCGGCCATCTGTCACTACACAGTGCTATTAAAATACCATTGACTAGATTCCCTATGCTATTGAAGCTTTTTTTTAAACGTTTATTAATTTTTGAGAGAGAGAGAGCCAGAGCACAAGTCAGGAAGGAGCAGAGAGAGAGCGAGACACAGAATCTGAAGCAGGCTCCAGGCTCCGAGCTGTCAGCACAGAGCCCGATGCAGGGCTGGAACCCGCGAACCATGAGATCATGACCTGAGCTGAAGTAGGATATTTAAGCAACTGAGCCACCCAGGTGTCTCGCCCTCACCCCATGCTGTACCTTCTATATGATCCTTTCTTTGACTTCCGATCACATCCTAGGGAGCACTATGTCCCTATCTCTCAGTCTATGAGTTTGAATACAGTCAGAGCCCCTCTGTGGGCTCCCTTTGATTCTCCATCTCTCTCTGTCTTATCCCAGTTCTAACCAGATTTTCGTGTTTGTCATTCTCATGTTAACCTTTATAGTTTTGCAACATGCATAAAGAAATGGGTACATAGATTGCAGTTGGCCATACAACACATAGAGTATAATCCAGCAGTGAAAATCAATGTCATTTTCATGTATCAACATATATAATTCTCAGAAGCCTGTGCTTGAGCAAGACTTAAACTTCTTTCTGAATTTTTTACATTGTGTATTATTCAGAGCAGATGAATCCTTTCAGACCTAGGGATTTAGATCGTGTTTGATTTTGGTAAAATGTCAGTATGTTACATGTTTGTCTTTTTCCTTTGCTTTACTGATTTGTATTGCAAATGCGGGTTTGCTAGGATGCCATGGTTTTGAGTATTATGAGCTATGTACCCCGTAGATTAAAGACTTAGTGATGACTAACGTATTTTGGGGGCTCACGGGATTTGGAGGGATTGTGGGACAATACTTTTCACCTTTGCTTAATAGTTATTTGGTACTTTTTGATAATTTATTAATCATGGACAAATCCTTCTTGTAGATTATTGCTGTTGACTAATACTTTTCTCTTTTGTGGCTTAAATCATAGATTGCCCTCTTGGACTCCCCCACAGCCTTAAGTATGGAGGAAAAACTTCAGCAGAATGAAGCAAGAGTAAGTAATACCTGACTTGCAATTTTTTTTTTTAAATCCTAACTTTCCCTGCTATTTTAAGTGCATGCATTTTAGTACTTGCTGTTTAAACTCATTTCCCACTCATAGGTCTAACAGGAGAAACCTAACAGAGGACCATAGGGAGGGGAAGGGGGAAAGAGAGTTGGAGAGAGAGAGTGACACAAATCATGAAAGACTATTGAATACTGAAAACGAACCAAGGGCTGAAGGGGGAGGGGAGTGATGGTCGTGGAGGGGACACTTGTGGGGAGAAGCAGTGGGTGTTATATGGAAACCAATTTGACAATAAACTATTATAAATTTAAAAAAACCTCATTTCCCTTCTTCATTTCACATAACCCTCCCTCTGCCCCACCCCATTTTTAAAGAAGCACAATAGTTGACTCTTTGTGGATGTCATCATGTCCCCTGTGACTTATGAAATGGGATTTGACTGCAACTGAAATTCACATACAGGCTGTGCTGGGGGAGCAGTGAGGCCGCCGGGTCCTTGAGCACTCAGGCGCCCTGTGTCGATGGAGGCCATGCTTGGTGCTCATGAGACAGCGGTGGTCCCCATAGCTTAACCACAGCTGAAGAATGATCATTGGTAGTTTTGTTTTTTGTTTTTTTTGGGGAGGTCATCCCTTTACTTTGTTTTTAGTGGGAAGTGCGGCACTTGGGGAATCTCTGAGTACTCCACGTGGATGCTCAGTTTCCCTTCAGCTAGTGAGAGCTGAGGCAGAGGAGAGAGTGGCAGTGAGTGACCAGAGAGTAGCTCTGGAGGTGTCCTGGGCTGACGCCAGGGCTGGAGTGCTGGTGCTTTCTGGAAGCCAGTTTCATGGCTGACCTGGTTCTGTACTATTTTTGTTGTTGTTTTTTAAATAGTCCTCTGTGGAAAGAAAAACTGGCATTGAGAACATTTTTTTTTTTGGGTTGGATTTTGTTCACTGTGCTGAATGATTAAAACAGATTGAGAAAGAAAATTGGATTCTGTTGGTAAAGCTCTTTCAGAATACACAATACTGAAAATTTAAATTGGGTTGTTGTTAGGAACTTGTTGACACTTCCCTGGGTAATTATGCTGGTGAATTTGCTGATAATAGCATTAGTAAAAACATTAGTTTCTTAATTCCTATTTTTCTGATGAAATTTTGTATTTTAGTACTTCAAATTCTAATTTTGAGTGCTTTGAAATGTCTAGATATAGTCTTAAATTGTTTCTTAATAATAGTTTTCAGGAATACCTAGCAAGTTAATAGAAACCAATAAACATTTTAATTTGAATGTATTACACATGCTGTGACAGAAATGACTACATGTCTTGTTTATAACAATTTCTAAGTTTTAATCTAGTTTTGTGCTGACCTTTTACAATTGTTTGCTGTCTGTTTAGCTATAAATCTTATCACCTGATCATTCGCTAGAGGTGGTATCACATGTTGGTCTATTTTATAAAGGAAGATTATTTGCTTTAAAACCAATAGTGAAATAACCCCAAGGCATACTTAACAATTTGTTTAAAGCTGGAGTTATTTGATTGAATTGGAAAAGGACTGACTGGCTTGTCATTCCTTCAGGGAGAACATACCTATTGGTGAAATGCAGAAGCATTTATTATTGACCACTGTCTTTTTCAGAAATTGCCAGTGAGAATCTGTTAACCGATTATTATAATTGGTAAATTCAGTATGCCAGTCCTTTCTTCTTCTGTAGGGAGAAAAGGCAGAACATTTCCTCTCTGAAAGCCACATGGCTTTAACTACTATCATTAGAGCCCGAGGTTGGCATCACTCAAGGGATGAAAGACTAGAGTGAATGTACAGTTCCAGACAGCTCAGGACGTTCTTCGTAAACTGTTACAAACACTCAAAAAGCAAAGCTAGAGAGGGTCGGTCCTGTTTCTTTTATCTATTTGTTTTTAACCAAATAGATGGCCGATTTTGATCTTAATGACTAGTAAAAATGAAGAGGTTTACTTTAAGTTAATCCAGTTCTATTTGGGGTAAGTGGAATGAAATGAATGACTGCTGAGCAATCGGATATAGGTGGGTTAGGTGTGTTTGGTTTTCCGTTTTGGTAAACTGTCCCTGCAGTTTCTCTGCTTGTCAGTAACAAAGGCTTTCTGTTGGGGAGGTTTCTGACATGAGTGCCTCTCCCCATTGCTGTACTCGGTGGCACGTGGGGGGTGTCTTCCTGCTGGCAGTGAGAGTGTAAGCAGGTGTATTCTGGGCGTGCACTTTGGCCTCGTTAATTCAGATGGAAAAGCAGTATGTTCCGATGGGATGGGAGTGGAGAGGTGGCAGAAATGCTAAAGTAGAGGAGAAAGGCTTTGAAAGGATGAGTGTCATCTGTCTGTCCAATCACACCCCTCTCTTGGGGGAAGTCACTCTCTTTTAGCTTCCGGGATATTCCTTTTTACAGGACACATTTTCCCCCTCTACCTCTCAAGCAGGCACTAATATCACTGTTTGTTTCTTAATGAATTAATTACTAAAGTCTTATGGAACAAGCAGAATATTTTTATTAGATTTGAGGAACAGTTTCCAACTGTGCTGTGTTCAACCACTGGGGATGTTTTCTCCCCTAAGTTACAGCAGACTGGAAAGAAGCTGAGTTTTATCGAAAGATTTTTGCTTTTACTAAAAGAGTTATTTAAAGAGTTACTTTTTTTTTTTTAAAGATAGAATGAGATTTATAAGCCCTATTAATCAGCTAAAAAAGCAGATTATCTCTTAAAGAAAACTGCAGCATCCAAGGTGATTTAATCACCACCTCTAATTAGAAAGAAAAGTAAATCACTATTTTTTAAGGATCTAGTGTATAATTGGGAAAAATTAACCCATTTAATGGGACATTGCCATTCTTGAACTTGTAATTTTTGGTTAATATCCAAGGAAGCAGCTTTTACTTAAGTATACCATGAAAAAAAACTGTTGTGAAATTCTAGGCAACTTGACATTTTTTTTCCTATTCTTTTCTTTGCTGTAATGTAAATTGTAGGATGAAATCAGCTTATTTGATTTATATTTGGTGATAGTTCTTTCAGGGATCGAAATTACTACCTAATTAGAAATATAAGTCGTACATCCTGCCATAAGCTAAAAGAGTTTAGAAACTTTCTAAAGGAAAATCACAGTAATGGATAATGGAGCAATCACACATGTGTACTTTTCTTTTAGGTTCAAGAATTGACCAAGGAATGGACAAATAAGTGGAATGAAACCCAAAATATTTTGAAAGTAAGGACTATAATATGGTGCCTTAATCTTACTTTCTTGGCTTAAATAGATAAAACTTTTTTTCCTTCTACCTCATATACGGCTATTACATGCTTTGCTTAAGGTAAGATCAATGACTTTGGGGGGTTTGGGGTTCTGGTTTAATTTAGAAGAAATGGAAATGTAGCTATAAGACATTAATGGTATGTGTTTTCACATGTAGAGGGGTACTGACATGTAAGATATTTGTTTTGACTTCTTGGAGTTTTTCCGTTTTTGATTCCGTGCGTATCAAACTCCACTTAGCATTCAAGGGCATCTGTTTTGCCATCCTGCTTTTGCTAAACCCAGTGTAAAAGTGTAATATTAAATGGGGGAAAAAAGTCGTGTGTCAGTATTGTAGAATGTGTATGCATAGCATGGCTAGGTTTCAGACATTTCTAAACTAGTAATTTCCTATTAGGCTTTTTTTCTGTGTGTCTCAAGGACTAGACAGAGATGGCCTGCATGTTTGGCGAGGCTCATTGTGAAAGGGTGTCAGCAGTGGCCTCCAATTTTCATCTTCAAAATACATGCTTTTTGATATTTCCAGTTTTTGCTGAGTTGGCAGAATACTTGAGTCTTCTATTGAGAGTCAAACCCCTTCACACACAAGGGAGGGTGATTCAGAGACCACTGAATCCTGGGTTTGATTTTGAGGGCTTCTTCAGGCAAAACCTTCCAGAAGGAGTGAAATGTTCTCTACCACAGGCGAGGCTGGAGAGACCAAGTTTATCTGCATGTCTTGGCAGAACCCTACCCTATACATGAAAATGGAGTACCCACTTAACTGTTTCATGGGGGCAACCTCTTTTTTATTTAAAAAAATATTTTTTAATGTTTATTTTTGAGACAGAGAGAGACAGAGCATGAGTGGGGGAGGGACAGAGATAGAGAGGGACACACAGAATCCGAAGTAAGCTCCAGGCTCTGAGCTGTCAGCTCAGAGCCCAACATGGGGCTCAAACCCACGAACCGTGAGATTATGACCTGAGCCAAAGTTGGAAGCTTAACTGACTGAGCCACCCAGGTGCCCCTAAACTCTTGAAGGCCTGGGTCAGCCATGTAGTTCTGTGTCTAACAGCTCTGAGAGAGGTCAGCAGCATACGGTGTAAAGTTCTCCACATGCCATTTAGGCAGCCTGGCCTGCTCTGGGGCTTAAAAAGACTTTCTCACAAGGTGGGAGGTTGAGCCGAGCTTCTCAGTGAGTGTGGGTTTGTGATGGTCTAAGAGATGATATTTCCCCTTATAGAAGGTAAGGGTTTTTGGAGGGGAGCCTCCTGATTCTGATGATAGTGTCATATTATTTTGAGGTACTTCTTCAGCATTTCCTGTGTCAATAGGTTTTTGTGCAGAAAACTGAGCCATTTGTATTTCCAAGTACCGTAGTCAGGTGTGGAATGAGCACCCCCAAGACGTGGGTAGTTTTCATCCTGTAGCTCCATCAGCTCTGAGAAGTAGTGCCGCAGCCCGTGACTGGGAAGCCCACATCCTTTGACCTTTCATGAACCAATGTACGCTTTCCTCAGTAAATTTGTAGAGAGAGGATGGAAGTCTGTTCCATGTAAGGAACAGAGAAGCGAGATAGCTCTTTGAAAAGTCATTAGTGCGTGTAGTGTCTGTTAGCACAGGAGACAGTGTACCAAAACATGGAAAGACTTTAGCTTCGTCCCTTCTGCCGTGGTCTCTCCCAGACCGTGTAGTAGGAAGTTTTTTAATGGCTCCAGGAAGGAGTCCACAATGAGAGCCACCAGGATGAACCTGTCAGCTTTTGTTATGGTTTTCCTCATAAGGTAATTTTGGGCCCTGAAGCTAAGTTCTCCTCCAATTCCAATTCTATTATTCATAAATCTTTTTATTTTTATTTTTTTTATAACTCTTCAGATGAGAAGAATGGAAATGTGATGTGTGCTAGGTGTTAAAGATTATGAGAAAGGCTAATGATATTTCAAATTTTTCATGTGTCTTGCTTTTGCAAACCCATTTCAGATTTTTTTCCTGGTAGTTTCATTTTAAATCTGTAGTCATTTTCTGCTTACATTTGATATTTTAAGGGCTGTCTTCATCTCTTTTTGGAAGACAGTGCCTCAGGGCTGAGGTGAAAGATAAAAGGCGGCTGCCCAAATGCTGTTTTTGTAAACCTTCTTTGGAAATTGATGAGGAGAATGATGGTTATTTGGCTAGTTTGTGTCTGTGCAGTGATCTGTGTGACCCTTTCCCGTATCTCTGCTGTCGGACGGCTCTTCAGCCACCGTTCCTGTAATAATGCTGCAGAGAGCCCGCTCCAGCCCGGCGGCCTAAGACCGCATTTTCTCTCATGCCAGTGCAGGTGGGCTGGTCCAGGCTGTGGGTGGGTTCTGGTTCTGTCCCACATGTCCCTCATCCTCTTGGGCCAGCTGGTTTTCCGGGACATGCTCTTCTCATGGTCTTGGCCAAGGGATGAGTGGGCATGCCTAGTCGTGCAGGTGTTTCAGGCTTCTGCTTGCACCATATTTGCTGGCATCACATTGACCGAAGCAAGTCACTGGGCTGAACTGAAAATCAGAGGAGAAAGACGTATGTTTTATTCACAGTAAGGCGGTGCCAAGGATGTAAATGCACAATGTGCTTTCAGATCAGCAGTTTAATCTGGACATGCCCATGGTAAGCTGTGAGTCTTCAAATTCTGGGAACTTGCCCTTCTACCGAGTTTGCACATTCTGTAGAGACAGGCCCAGTGACACATTTTGTAGAGACAGGCCCAATGACAGAGACAATCCTAGGTTCCCAGGATTATGGTCCTTGTCTAGACCCAACTGTTAACTCTGCCAGTTTCCTAGTTACCATTCTGTCCAAACCCCAAATTCTGAACATCCAAGGAGAGTCCTTTGGGGAGCAGACAGATGAGAGTTAAGATGTCCAGAGGATGAAGGGAGAGATGAGGGCCGATTCAGGAGTTTGCTGGCCCCACACCTGTCTGCCTTGTTGCTTTTCCTTGTCCAAGTTTATTGACGAGTCGTTTCGAAGAAATCGCATGGTTATTGCTTGAAGAGAGGACGAGGGAGAGGAGCGTAACCCATCTTCTCAGGCGTCAGAATGGTTTTTGTTGGTGTTGAGCCGCTGGTGCCGTGTGCTCGCATCTCCTCTCTCAGTGATGAGGCCTGAGATTAGTTCGTCGGCATGCGTCATGTGGAGGTGCTTAGGGAATAAACGAGAGCCTCCTTTCCTGCAGGGGTGGGGGTCTCAGTCAGTATGTAAGGCAACGGTCTCTTCAAGTCGGAATCACATGAATTACGCTTGGACGTCCCTTAATTTTCCTGGAGATTGCCAGATGCTGAGATCCTGGCTGCTCACAAGCCAAGGAGTAACATTGTTCCTTTCTTTTCATTTGGTCTGTGGCTTCCCTTGCTCTGGCTGAGTGATCCAGGGTCCTTCTGAGTAGGGGTAGAGGGAGCACAGAAGGCTGCTGGCCTGATTTGTGCTCTGACAGAGGGTGAGGGCTGTCTGCAGCCAGGTTGGTGGCCCCACGGTGACAGTAACAGAGCCTCAGGCTTTGATCTGTGGAGCCCGGACCTCAGGCTTCAATTCTCTCTCTGACTCTGGGTCGTGACACTTGCCCATGACCATCACATACCCTGGTTCCTAGCGTGGATATCACAGTGGGTGGCAACCTGTTCCCTAGATCTAGGTTAACGGGGTAAGAGATAATAAAGTGCTAGGAGTTATTTCAAAAGTGGCTAATGAAGGTAGAAAGTACGTTAATCTTTAGGAGGCTGTTCTTAGGCAGTTAGGTAATGAGAGTTTTATTATCCTGCACGATATACTCTGTATATCTACTCTCTTGACCCCCAACTGCCTTCCTTATTTTCATTCATCTTCATTTTTTAGAAATTAAAGTACAGACTTTCCGCTTTCTAGGCCCATCAGAATCCATGGGAAGGTCTCTTCCAGGTCACACTTCTACCCCATTCCCCAGTTGAAATGATTTTGTTCTTGGGCCTTTAGAGCATTTGGTTTTACCTCTGTCACAGCATCCATCATCATCTGAGGTTGGTGGCTTGGTTTCTCCCTCCAAATAGGAGTGGGGTCTGGGTTAGGATTGCCTCTTATTCTGTGAGCCAGCGTCTGGAACTCTGCCTCTGACTGGGCAGGCATGCGGCAAAAACTTCACCTCATTAAAGTAGTATCAAGAAGCAAAAACCCAAACCAAGACTTTTATATTCGTTCTCTAGGGCTGTCATCTGAACTGTCACAGACCAGGTGGGGGGAGGGGGCTTAAACAGCAGAACTTTATCTGCTCACAGCTCTGGAGGCCGGAAGTCCAGGATGAAGATGACAGCAGGCTTGTTTCTTTCTCCTTGGCGTATGGTTGACTCTATTCTCTCTGTGTCCTCATGTGGCCTTTTCTCAGTGTGCCTGCCTGCACCGCCGCTCATACTGTATGTCCCTGTCTCCTCTTTTTATGAGGACATCAGTCAGATTGTCCCCTAACTGCTTCATTTTAGTGTCATTACCTCTGTACAGGCCCTGTTTCCAAATACAGTTACATTCCGAGGTACTGCAGATGAGGACCTCAGTGGCTGGATTTTAGGGGGACCTGATTCAGCCATAACCGTGAAGCATACGCATCTGATGGCGTGGTGGGAGAAGTAACACGGAGTCTTGTGCCAGCACCGGTCTCAGTCCTCCCTGTGCCTTCCATCATACATTCCTCATTCTTCTTTGCGAGGCTTATACACGAGTGTGCGTTTTTGATTCTTAGAAGGAATATGGCTGTGTTCCTTTGGATTCTAGCCCAGCCCTTCATTTGAATCAGTTAGACATTAACAAAGTGTGGCTCCTGGACCAGCAGCATCAGCATCATTGGTGAGCTTGTTAAAGGTGCAGGCATTCAGGCTCCACGGCAGATGTGCGAAGGCAGGATCTAAGGTGCCCGGGTGGCAGGTCTGCACCACTCAGTTTGAGGAAGGGTGGAGCGGTCTTGGGCTTCTTTGCCCTTGGATCACTTCCCCTACTTTTCTGGCTCTGCCTTGGGTCATGGGGGCTCGACCCCTTGGGGCTGCCCTTTCTCAGGCTCCTGGGGGACTCATTGGAGCGAGAAAGCAGACGTCTCCCGCTCTGGCTTCTTGTGGCATTCACATGGCCCAGCCCTAGCCTCGCCCCTATGTCCCTGCTGCCCAGGGGTGATGCTGGCTCCTACCGGTGTCAGTTTCTGGGTGGCCTTACCATCCCCAGTGGCTTCCCAGCTCCTCCTTCAGCCAAGTAACCAGTTCTCTGGTTTAAAGCCCCTGAGATGTAAGCACTGAAGTGGTTTCTGTCTCATGGTTCAACTTGGTCGGATAGCAGCGTCCCACATCCCGGTCCCTGACATGCTGTGCCAGCCCCTGAGAATCTGGGTTGACTCTTCTTCTCTTGTTGATCTTTCTAGTCTCTTCCACGGCTGTCCCAGTGTGTTTTTCATCCTGGCTGAATTTGTGCTAAACTGCGATAACCCTCTTGGGTCTTGGAACTTAATGTTGTGATAAATCCAGCATCTACAAGCCTTGGGATCAAGGCTTTCCTGAGGCCTTGGTGTAGTTCCCCTTCTGCATAGCTCCCGTATTGTGCTGTTTCCTGTTTGAAGTGGTTTATAAAGTGGCTACTTAATGCCCCTCCCGGGTGCCTTTTGGCTTAGCTTTTTATAAATCCTGTATGTTTTATTGCTGGCGAATTTTTTTCAAGTAATGAGTCCCTAAGTGCTTTGTCCATTCCCACTTTCTCTCCCCACCCTCTGAAACCCCTTTACATACCTCTGTGGTGTGTCTGCTCTATACACGTTTTGGTTTCTCTGTTCCAGCATTTTATAAATGGATGCAAAAAAATGCTCAAAGGTATATTATCTGACTTCCAAATAACTCCTTGAGTTCTGTGCTTTGAGATAAAGCACAGTCCGTTTGGACTGCAGCATAGAGCTCTCGAGTGTCTGACAGATGGCATGGCAGAAGGGAGCTCTGCTCTGCAGGGTCTGTCCAGGGCCGAATGTGAAGGGCTGCCCGCGGCCCTGAGGGGGCTCTCTGTTTGAACCCCTCCAGCACTGGCTCCTCTTCTCATTTGTTAAAGAATTAGGGTCTCTTCCTTACTGGAAGCATATCCTTCGATTACTCAGCGTATGACTTGCTTTTGTGTTTCCATTGCCCTGCATAGGGCGTCTGACTGTGACTTGGCATAGGTGTAGGTCGGGGAGGAAACAGGCTGCTCAGTTGGACAGACTTGCCCTTGAAAAGTGAGCTACTTCTATAAATTCAATGAAAGTTAGATTTTGTGTTTTTATTTTACCCCTCCCCGACATTAATCATACAGAATTCTTTTCTTTAAAACATTTTTAAAATGTTTGTTTATTTTTGAGAGAAAGTGAGCAAGTAAACAGGGGAGGGGCACAGAGAGAGGGAGGGAGAGAATCCCGAGCAGGTTCCATGCCATTGGTGCAGAGCCTGACTGCGGGCTCGAACCCATGAACTGTGAGATCGTGACCTGAGCTGAAATCAAGAGTCAGACGCTTAATCGACTGAGCCACCCAGGCGCCCCATGGAGTTTTTCTTTTTTTCCTTACACACAGTAAACAATATTTGTTGAATTGAATTTGGAGGATGGAACATATTTGAATCTATGTGATAGTGGGATCCTAATGCAAATGACTCAGTTTAAATTGTGCAGGGTCTTACTTTTCCATCCCTGGGGAAGAGAAGAGGCTGGGGTGTGGCAGGGCTGGCTAACACTTTGATGGAAGAAAATGTTTTCCTTTTTGAGAATGTTTTGACTAATAAGAAAGAGTAAAATGAAATTGGAATCCTTTCTTGGCTTAAGATTTTCTGAGCTTAAATTTCATGGACAGGCTTACTTTAAACCAACTTATTTCTGTTTTATGATTGAATCAGTCAACTGAACTTTTGTCTCTGGAAGATTATAGCAACCTATAAAAGATTTTTTATTTTTTGCCCGGATTGTCTGGAGTTTTCCATCTCATGGAGCAGATGTGTATGGGGGAGAGTAATGAGTTTGGAAGCAGCACTAATAACGGGGCTGTTGCTCAGCAGACGTGTGGCTGGGCTGCCCCTCTGCTGCCCAGGGCGCTGAATCCTCTGGCTTCTAGAAACCTACAAACAAATCATGGGAGAGATGACACTTTTTGTGGCCTTTGTCTCCTTTAAATGCAGTTAATCTTGACCTCCTCTCGATATAAGAAGTGAACCTGGGGGCAGCTCTAGGATAGAATTTTATTTATGGACATCGATTTTGCCCAGATTTTGGATTAAGGAGGAGGCATCTCTTTTCAACCATGGGTCATCTTCCTTATTAGCAACTGTGTGGGCATTTGATGGTTCAAAATTCTGACCTTAGACAGTCTCACATACTGTTTATAGTTTGTAATAGCATACAAAAATACAGACTGCGGTCTCTAGAGCTCATTTGGCTATGTGAAGGTAATACACTGAATCTCCAAGTGTCCATTCAAGCAGAGATCGGCTGCAGTGGGAATTTTAGAAGTCAGTGCTCTTTCCCCTTTGGTTTTCATTGTGAAAAGAGAGTGAGTTTAGCTCAGCACCTGCTCATTCGTACTGCCCATGTGTAGGTCATGCCTTTATGATCTCAGTAACTGCCTTGTGAGTTTCATTTTGTGAATTCTAAAAATTTTATTTTCAAACTTTTGAAAACTTTTTGGTAAAGAAGGGATAAAAGGTGGTGAGCATTTTTTTGTGTGTGTGTGTGGCATACCGATATCCTAATAAAATAGGACTGCTGCTGCCTATGTCGATAAAGCAATTGCTAGTGTTACATTGAATTAAAAAAGATTCTCCCTGTAGTGCCCTCCCCAGCTTGCCTTATTTTATCCCTCCTGTCCATCTACCACCACCCATCCATCCATCTACCCCTGTCCTGTCTTGTCTTCTCTCTCCCTCCCTCATTCATCAAACATCTGTTTATTGAGAGCATTTTCTGTATTAGACATAGTTCGAGGCACTGGGTATACCCAATGAAAAAAGCAAAAAATCCCTGCCCTTGTGGAGATTATTGCACACTAGTGCTAGAAGGCTTTTTCCCCAAATTGGACATTCTTTTGTAGAGATCCTATAACCTGGTCCTCTTCTCCTTTTGAAAATAGATTTGTTAACAGAACAAATCTACTGTAGTCTAGTCCTCTGATTGTTTGATATTTGAAGCCTCAGATTATATAAACTACATGTCCCACTTTTTCAGTTCTGGTATTTTATTAATTAAACTTACTTAAAAAGATAATTTCTACTAAACATATTAACATATCTGTCTATATTTATAGTGCTTTGAAAAGCCCCAGAAGCATAGAAAGCATTTTTGAAATTGACATCCATTAGGATGGAACTCCAAGGGGATAGAGTTTCTGTTTTATTCACTGTTCAGAGTAGGTGTGAACACTGAATGGACAGCTAGAAAGGCCCCCTGTGGAGATATGTTACTAGAAAAGTTGTTTATGAATGAGTTTATAAATTATGCTCATCATTCCTTCTGTGAGATTATAAACTCCTTAAGGTCAGGGGACATGATAGCTCCTTTTTGTATCTCTCATAAATCCTAGTGCTTTATGTACTCATTTTGTTTAAGTAGGAAGTGTTCAGCAAATAATGGTTGAACTCAATTTACTGTGGTTCTCCCATTTCTGAGAACGTTTCAGGACACATTTGAGGACTTTTCCTGCATAACATTCTGCCCTTGAACCTAGTGGTTTTAACAGACTTCTCATTTCCCATGGTTTTGTGGTACAGGCTGGCTCAGTGGATTCCTAGCACAGTCCAGGATGGCTTCACTCACATGGGTGGTGGTCGGCTCCGTGTCCACTGTGGATGATCTGGCCATATTTCTCTAATCCTTGGACTTATTTATATGGTGCTGTTGAGGGAGGATGAACCTCGATGGTCAAGCATTTTTCAGCCCTCACATGTACTTCATTTGATAGTGTCTCCTTGGCCAAAGCTACTCATGGCTAAAACCAGGGTTAAGGTGAGGTGTGAGGGAGTTACCCAATGGTGTGGGTACAGGGTGGGCAGTGATTCCTTCCAGTTTTGCAAAACAACCGACCACAAGCATCTTTTTTTCTATTCTTCTTGACCCCTTGCCTTACCAACCAGCCCCAGTGATTTGCAACTGCGTTTATATGTGTGAGTGGTATTCTTGTCTTGCCACAGAGGACGGTACGGCAGAGAGGGTCTGGGATACGGGTTGCAATACAGATGAACTGAGAGAGTGTTACAAGAACTACTTTGTCTCCTCACTTTAATCTGCAGACTAATGTGCATGACCCCGTGTCTGTTTGAACAGAAGTCACCTACAAAACACCCATGTGCAAAAGCCCTTTATCTTTTTTAGCGCATTCACACCTACGATCTCATTGGCTCTTTCTTGATTTGAAGCAAGAGAAAAAAGATGTGATTGCACTTGACATGGTATGTAGTTGTTAATTTGTCAGTCTCTCACAAAAGTTGACACTGGCTGTTAATTTCCGTCAAACTGTGTGTTCTCCCTTTTCTAAAGTTTTGCTCTTGCAACTGCTTTTTGATGAAGGGCAGAGTAATAAAGTTATTGTTCTCTGAAACCGGGACTCAATAATGAATCGGGGGGACTGCTGTCAACGCAACAGCACTGGAGGTTGACAGAAGAACTTGGAGGGGTCATAGGCTAAGCGGGCGATTCACAGAACCAGCTCTGATGTTGTTAATAATGCCAGGGCTCCCATATTTTTCGTGGCAGTTTTCAGCTTGAAGGAACTGCTCATAAATAAAGGCAATGCAAGTGTATGTTGGTTCTTACTTTTGAATAACGTTTCTGGAGCAAAAGGCTCAGAAATAAGTCAAATGCACCCTGTTAAATGTTGGAGCGATGCGATAAATTATTTTGAATACATAAGGGATTTTCCTTCTGATCTTTTGCAGCGAGGCATGTGCACTGATGGGCTTTTACTGCATATTTATTGCCATGGTCAGGGAGGAAAAGATTGCCTGGTCCTGTGAAAGTAAGCTTTATGTACACCTGAATTCACTGGGTGTGCTCAAGTGTAGGAACTTGGTTTCATTGGCAGGGAATCTTAAAAAGCGACCAGTTCATGGTATAGATCAGTTTATTGTTTGTGTATCTGCAGAGCACATCTAACTCACCTTGGATGAGTTCTAGCAATCATGAGTTTGAGAGGAGTGTGTGCTGGGGGTGGGGGGTTGGGCTGTGGGTGTGGAGTGAGGAGATAGCTCTTGCTTTCCTGTGTACTCTTCTGACCTGGGTCCTATTGACCTCTCTGTTTCTCAGAACCTCACTGCAAGATGCAGACAAGAATTGTATCTGTCACGTAAAGTGACAGATGAGCACACGTAGGAAGTTGAGTGTGGCATCCAGCACATAGTTAGCATTGTAGGCATTACAGTAATGTAAACTATTTTTTGTTGGGTCTCCTGGGAGTCCATCCTCTTCTATGTAAAACTGGGTTGCCAGTGAGTAGTATGTATCTTGCCGATTGAGCGGAAAAACAATTATACGGAAGCTTTCAAAAGTATAGTTTCATGCAGTTCCAATGTAGCATTAATTATAAAATATTTTATGGTATAGCACCTTATGTTTGTTTATTTCAAGCAACAGAAAATCCACTTCCAAACTTACTTGAATGGTAGTGCTCACAGAAGAGTGATGGTCTGGAGGTAGCATGGGATTTAGGCCTGGTATGATCAGTGCGCTGGCTCTGGTTCTTTGGGATTCTTCTTGGTTTTGCCTTTTTGTTGTATTAACTTCATCTTCATGCATTTTGTTCTTGGAATGGCAAAGTGAGAGCAGCAGTTACAGCTTTCTATCCACTTATCGCACCATCTCAATTCAAGGTGTCTGGGTTTCAGGGTCCCTGGTGGAATTCTGAGCTTTGTACTGGTCGGTGCACTTCTAAACCAGTGGTTGGGGCCCAGGAGAGGCCCTGTGCTGACTGGCCTTGGCTTGGGTTATCTATATCAAAGGAAGGCATGACCCTAATCTGTTGAGATGAACCAGGGCACACCTTTGGAGCTGGGGTGAGGTCAAGACCATTGGCCACAGATGCTATGCACTATGTAGTGGGGTGAGTGGGTGAATCTTGGTAATGCCATCCACGTTTCTCACAGACATAGAACCTAGTCACTTACTGGAATGTGAAGTGTCTTCATTACAAACAGGAAGTGGAAGTTTTTGAAATATTTTCTTAGGAGAAAATGTTTTCGAATACTTCCTTTATGACTCAGAAGTCCTGTATTCAGCTGAAAAATTATGTGAAAGGGCCAGCTGAATATTTGTACTGTGGTGTGAATATTTCGTATGAGAGAAACCTGTCTTTTTTGGTCTTAGAATTGAAAAATGGCACACAGTGAATTCCGTGTGTTTAAATGCATTTTCTTCTTCTCCCTTAGACTGATTACGTTATTTAAAATGAGCCCTCACTGTGGGTGTGTCCTCTCCATCTTTTCATATGTAGTTTTGAATTTAGCTTAATTTCCAGTTGACCCCTTTAGCTTCATGTTTCCCAGCCCAGTCTACCTAGCAACAGTTACTATGAGCAGTGAGCTGGCGCTGCCCCTCCATTTGTAACACAACAGCAGGTTTTAAGAGATTACTTTTCCTTAGCATCCTGCTTGATTTTGCCTTTGCATTATTTAAGGATGACAGCAGTTTCTTCTTCACTCTTAACTCCAGGCAGCAGAGCTCCAAGCTTTTTGTTTTTTGTTTTTCAGTTTTTTTTTTTTAAGCAAAAGTGATGGTTTTAAGAAGTATGTAAGACAGTATAATTAGCAAGTGGGCATCTCTCCTGAAAAAGAAATATGGACCTAGGTGTCATGTGGATATTTATTACCAGGCTATTCTGTTACTTGCAAGGGGTGGAGATGGCTATACATTTTTAATATGTCATGTAATACTCCATAGCCTCAGCTTTACCAACCAGAAACCGCTTTCCCCAGCAAGCTGTCCGTGTCTCATAGATGAGAGGAGTTAGTTTCAAATAGCTGTCATTTCCCCTTGAAAAAAATCTAACAACACAGGCCTCACTAACGGAGGTCATTTTCCTCTGGATCCAGTACGCTCCATATTAATGTGTTACACGCAAGCCTTTCGTGTCCTTGCCATTAAAGTGAAATTTACACTGGCGTTCTTAGCAGATTGTGCTGAAATCAGCAACAGAACTTGCTACGACACTTCTTCAAGGTGCGAAGTCCAGTTTCTCACCCAAAACAGCTTAAAAGTCAGTTACTCTGCATGTCACAGAAGTTGAGTTTCCACGTACAAGTGGTTTCCACTCAGCACCACTTGCGGACCTTTTTCAAAGATCATTTTGTGGGGTCTGCAGGTGCCAAGAAGGAGAACTGTTGGAGATGGCACCCCTAAATCTCAACTTTGAACAGGTGCCCTGTGCCTTCTTACAAGAGCAGGGACTCATGTGGAAGATCACCCCTGAAAGCACATCTCGGTGGTGTTAATGCATGGGTGTGGGCTTCTGGAAAGAAATGGCACACATCACTTCCTGCACTGTTTTGGGATCCCCACATTGGGCACTCAGGCAAGCATTTGTAGCCAGTGGGTGATGCCGTTTGAAAAGAAATTTCAACTGAATAGATTACTTTTCATAAAATGGAGTGATTTAGTCACAGGATTGGAAAAATATTGGTGTGTATGTTTTAAATTAAGGTTCAATGTATAGGAAGTGTGCAAAACTGAAGTGTGTAAAAAAGTGCATGTCCGAAGTGGACCACTCATGAATTTTGATCTGTGTATATATCCCCCCATGTGACCCACACCCAGATCAAGGTGGAGAAATCTGCTCCCCAGAAGCTCCCTCTTGCACTCCCCAGTCAGCTGTTCCCTGTCTCCCTCTCACAGAGGTCATCGCTGTCTGACATCTGTTACACAGGGAAGGTTTGCCTCCTCTTGAGCTGCAGACACATAAAAGCAGGCGGTATATTCAATTTTCTGTTTTTGGCTTTTTTAGTGCAGCACATTGCCTGTAAGCTTCACCCATGCTGTATTTAGCAGGAGTTTCGTATGTATTATGTGATTCTACCCCTCTCTTTTTATCCATGCTCCTATCGATTATCTCTGTTTGGGTGATTATGTCCAGTCTTTTGGTTTTATGAATGGTGCTTCTGTGAGCATTCTTGGACCTGTTTTGCTGGGTGCATGCTTTCCCTGGGCCCCCTTTTCCTGGCTTTCATCTTGGTAAGAGCTTGGTCCTGACTTGCCTTTCTCTGGTATATGTCTGCCCATTCTTTATGACCATTGGATCCTTGACCCAAGGATCTCCTGTTCCTCGCCCAGCTGGCTCTCAGTCTGTGTGAGCCAAGGGAGCAAGGTAAGACCTCCTGCCCCAGGGATGAGGTCTGGACTCAGCAGGAGCAAAACTGCTCATTAGCACATGTTTGTCTTCAGTATATGTGGGTTCCTCATGTAATTTTTTTTTCTATTTTCATCTGGATCTAGTTTAATTGGGTGATGAATACAAATTAATTCTCATTTCTATAGGTTTGTAGAAAGAATTTCAAAAGTTTGTAATATACTTTATGGATTTTTTTTCCCTGTAGGTCTTCTTGTTTCACATCCAGATATTTGATAATTTGTGTTTTATAAAGCTGTTATTGACAGTCTGATTTTCCTTTGCCTAGATTGTGGGGTCCAGAGGTAGGAATATATTTCATTGTTTTGAGACCCTTAGCCCTCTCCCCTTGCCCCCAAATCGCTTTGCACCCATCAATTTAATATTAATAAGAATATTAGTAGATAATATTTATTTCACACTTCCTTTACTGTGTGTTAGGTGTTATTCCAAGTCAGCAATGTTTAATAGAAATATAATGCCAGCCACATAGTAGGGATTTAAAGTTTTCTAATAGCCACATTAGAGAAATAAAGATACAGCTGAAATTCATTTTACCAGTATACTTATTTAAACTATTATATAAAAAATTACCACTTTGACATATAATCAGTCTAAAAATTATTACCAAAGTATGTTATACTCTTTTTTTAATGAGTCTTTGACAAGCTTGAATTTTCCATTTACAGTGTATCTCAATTCAGATGTTAATATATATAAGATACATTTGATCAGTATTTCGATTTTATAAAATTTATAGTTGAAAAAGAGATTCTCATATTAACTGTGTTCCAAACACATTTGAAAGTTTTCCAGTAAATCAATTGAGTGTAGTTTAAAATTTTAAACCAATAATTAAATAAAACCAACAAGTTCAGTTTTCCCACATTAGTCACATTTTACGTGATCAGTAGCCACATGCAGTTTTAAATGTCATATGTATTAATTTGTTCCATTCAGTGGTCTCATGAGGGCGGCATACTTTTTTCTTTTTAAATTTATTTTTAATGTTTATTATTTATTTTTGAGAGAGAGATTGAGCGCGCAAGTTAGTGCTAGTGGGGGAGGATAAGAGATGGAGACACAGAAACCGAAGCTCTGAGCTGTCAGCACAGAGTCCCGCATGGGGCCTGAACTCATGAACCATGAGATCATGACCTGCGCTGAACCGACCTATCCACCCAGGTGCCCCATATATATATATATACATATATATATATATATATATTTTTTTTTTTTTAAATTTTTTACAAGGAAACTGAAGCCCAGAGGTTACACAGTTAAGGAGGAGGAGGTCAGAACTTGAACCCTGTCTTCAGGTCTGGGCTCATGATGTCACTGAACTGCCCGATTCTTGATCGTTGGAAACTGACCTCAGTTCTTTTCATATTCACATGCATTGCCTTTTGTTTCGTCTTTCTCTAACCCTGGTCTTTTAGCTTTTTCATATTATAAAGATTGATAAAAAAAAAAAAGTGGTCTTAGAAAGTGGCCTCATATTTGCCCTGAGTTTGATTGTTCATCAATGTTTTAAAAACCAAAATAGATGATGGCTACTATTTAAGTACCATCTGCTCTGTTATCTCTGTAAATGTCAAGACAAGATTTACTTTCTCTGAAATAACAGCTCAGGGTTCCTTCTGTGTTTGGTAATGAGCTTTCTTTAATAACGGTTCTGATTTTTTTTTTATTTCCACCAAGGTTGGGCTTACTCATCTCTCTTGCTCCTTTGTATAGTCTTTTTCTTAAGCAGAGAGTCGTGGTTATTTCCCGGGGTAGCAGTGTGTTTTCATCCTGATGTGTGATAGTTACCCATTGAACAATGCAGGCGTTGGGGTGCTGACCTGCTGCATAGTCAGAAACATGTGCATAAGTTTGACTTCCTCAAAACTTAACTGCTCAGAGCCAACTGTTGACTAGAAACCTTACAGATTACATGAACAGTTGATTAACACATATTTTGTCTGTTTCATGTATTACAGAATGCATTTTTACAATAAAGCAGGCTAGAGAAAAAATGTTATTAAAAGTAAGGAAGAAAAGATACCTTTACAGTATTGTACTGTATTTATTGAAAAACGTCTGAAAACCTACAAGTGGTTAAGCTTGCACTGTTCAAGGGTCAAGGGTCAAGTGTATAGTTATTTTGAGTGCTGCATATGAAGGAAAGCACTGTAGCTATTAAGTGATGATTTGCCTTATTTCGTCTTCCGGGTGCGGTGCTCCAGATTCCTCTAAGATTGCATTCTTTCCCTCACTCCGAGGCCCCCTCTCTCCTCTCTGTGGATGTTGTGTGCATTGCCTCTTCTCTGCGAATCACATTTGAATGAAATGGACAAAGGCCTTGTCCTTTCTGGGGTTTTTCTCCATTCTGGGCGGTCCCATAATTCAGGCTTTTGAAATATTGTGACTCCTTTATCATTATTTAAGTCTTACTAACTGAGGTGACCGAGATCTGACACTTGGATTTGCTCTAACTAATCGGGTGACTTGGACCAAATAGACCCACTTTCTCTTGGTCTCATGTTTTTCTGTCATAAATGGTGCAGGCTGGTCTAGATGAGCTCTAAGCCCTCCTTGTGTTTGAGAAGGACTTTGGTTCTTTCTCAGGAGGCCACCTGCCATTATCCCTGTGGGCCTTGCATCTTGGGTGCAGGAGTCCTTCCCCGTTTCTCTTTCTTCTGGGGTCTTCAGTGAGGGCTTGCTTTTAGTCTTTTGCTGCTGACTGTTTGGGGAGGTGGGGCAGGGAATTTTCTTCTTTTTTGAATGTACCCTTGTGGCCTGTCTCAATCTGGGCATTTATGCATCACATCCATACATAAGATGACACAAATCACAAGTGTGCTTCTTGATGGATTTTCACGGACCAAACAGACATAACCTGCAATCACATGAAGAGGCAATGTTGTCAGCGCCTCCGAGTCCCTGCCATGCCTCTTTCTAGTCACTGCTCCATACAAGATGTCTAGCATTACTTCTAAGAGCACAGCTTTCTTTATCCTGTTTTTGAACTTTATACACATGGAATCATATAGAATTTATTTATTTATTCATTCGTTTATTTTGGTAACTGGATTTGGTTTTCAGCGTGTTTGTAAGACCTCTCTATAATTTTGACATAGTTGTATGTTAATTGTTGCATAAGCGTGGCTGTGTCACAATTTGTTTATTTCTTCTACCCTTTGACTTTGGGTTGTTTCCTGGTTTGGGCTGTTAGAAACAGTGCTGCTTCGAACCTTCTCGAGCATGTCTGTTGGTGAATGTATAGTATTTGTGTTGAGTGTATGCCTAGGAGTAGAATTGGAGGGTCCCAGAGCGGGTGTACGTCCAGCTTTAGCAGATACTGAAGATAGGTTTCCCAAGGAGTGGTACCATTGGCACCCCTCCTGGTGGGAGAGGCCCGTGCTCTCCCTCCTCACCAACACTCGCAGTCTTCTGTCTTTTTTTCCCATTTGAGCCATTTTCATTGGGTCTCTCGAACTGGTTCTATTTGGCATTTTCTGATGGTATTAAAAAACGCCCCATTATTTTTAATTAGCTTCATTTTTCAGATGATCTCACCTCAGACCTTGTCATTCAGTGAGTCGCCCCAGTGTTTGGTGTCCTTGACCACTGGACGCTCCTCCAGCCTTCTCCAGCTCACCGCACTTTGTTTACGCATAGACTCGCTACTTAGTCGTCTAGCAGAGCTGTCACTCTGTCGCCAGTGCCTCACAATTGCTTGTGGGGAACCTTCCGAGATACTTGGGGCATACCAGTGCAGTGGTCTTGAGCCAGCCCGATTCTGGTGGGTCTTTGGGGTTCAGCTTACCTCATTTCCTTCCTTTCTTGCTTGTTGGGTGTAACTATGCCTCTCACTGAGAACCCCATTTTCCCATCTCTCTTTAGCTCTTGGGAGCAGTAGCTGTTGTTTTAGCCAGGTCAACATTCTTTCTGCAAAGTGAGAGAAATACCATAATTGTAGCAAAAAATTCCAGGCACATTTTAAATTAATTGTATCTCTTTCCTCATCTTGGACACTTTTCAATGAGCATTCACTAAACTAGATAAAGACCTAGCTTTATTCTGGGTGGCAGTATTTTGCTTAACCAGAATGTTCATGACCATTTTGGTTTACCAACAAAGCCCACTTGAATTACATTGATTTCTGAAGATCTTTATTAAAAGGCTTTTATACAGTATTTATGGTGGAGAAAGTGCAGCGTAATAGTAGATGCAGTTTTCATGCGTCTTTGATCTCAGTCAGGAATCATCATCTTAAACTTTTTTTTTTGAGTTTATTTATTTTGAGAGACACAGAAACAGCATGAATTGGGAAGGGGCAGTCAGAGAGGGAGAGAGAATCTCAAGCAGGCAGAGCCCAACGTGGGGCTCAAACCCATGAAGCTGTGAGATCATGTCCTGAGCTCAAGCGGAAAGTTGGATGCTTAACTGACGGAGCCCCCCCTTACAGAAATCTCTTATGCTCCACGCTGAAATCTGTTCAGATCTCCTTTCTTTTCCCCAGTAGCACTGTCTTCTTCAAAGTGCTGCGTCATTATGTGTGGTTTAAGTAATGAAAACAAAATGCTGAATGAGACCGTAAAGATTATTTTGCTCATAGAACATAGGATGTAGACCGAGGGGGCCAGGTGAGAACCGAGGTGAAACTCTTCTCATGTCCCAGCCTTTTCTTTTTTTAATGGAAATTGAAGCCAAAAGAAATTAAATGATTTGGTCTCAGAGATCTAGAGGTAGAACCAGGGCAAGCTCCTGGTTTCTTACTTGTAATTTAGTGCTTTTAATTATTCTTTACTTGTCTTTTTTTTTTTTTTAGTTTTCTTTTCTAATAGTTTTTAATTTATTTTTGAGAGAGAGAGAGAGAGACAGCCTGAGCAGGGGAGGGTCAGAGAGAGAGAGAGAGGGAGATACAGAATCCGAAGCAGGCTTTAGGCTCTGAGTTAGCTGTCAGCACAGAGCCTGACATGGGGCTCGAACCCACGAACCGTGAGATCACGACCTGAGCCGAAGCTGGACGCTCAACTGACTGGGTTACCCAGGTGCCCCAACTTACTTATCTTTTAAAGTGGTTTCCAGATACCTAGATTCTTAGTACCAAAATGGTACTTTACTTTGATGAAGAGAATATAGCTAGCCTGCATCTTTTAGAATATAATTTTAATGTGTATAATTTGGAGACAAGATTTAGCCCATGGCATATTTAAATCAGCAAACCATTCTATAATGGGCTTCATCTGCATTTAAATTATTCTTCAGAGGTTTTTGAAAGTTGGTTTTGAATAAATGGCTTGTATTTATTGTTATATTAAGCCAGAGTGCTTTTTGGTTCAATTTAACAGGGAGTCTTTAATGTCTGCAGAATCTCCTAACATTCCAGTCTGCTGTTAGTAAATAAAGATATGTTTGCATTTAAAACAAACAAAAAAATTGGAGAACCAAATGATTTCTTTATCTCAGCCAAACAAGTGTATCTTCTCAGTGGGCTAATCTTAGGAAATATTTCAAATTTTGGATTAGAAGATAATTGACAATTGACATTTCTGATTATGGAAAAAAACCTATTTCAGAGTTATACATATTCCAATTTTATAATATGCAGTTAATGCGATAGTAATTGAAGGAAATGTTGTGCTGTAGGGTGCTTTTCAATTTCTTACCACTAGATGTCACTGCAGATAGGAAAAGCAGGCAGATGCCTATTTAATTCCTGGGTCCTTGGTAGTGAAGCTGTCTGAAAGGACATGACAGGTACTGCTAAGTGGACTTGGGCTTGGTTACTGATTTCCGGATGCCAAATCTGTGTGAGGGATAAATTGTGAAGAATTTAATGTAACTAGTATCATGTTGTGGCTAACTCGAGAATTGCTGCCAAAAGATGAAATGTACTGTCAGGTTTCTGGAGATTCTTTCCTCAGTTTTAAAATAGTTTTCCTAAAATTGCTGCAGGAGCAGAATACCTGGAGACATGTCCCATCTCAATCTGGGTCTAAGGTGGTCATTTTGATTAGCTTGCTACTAGAAAGCTTTCTTTGTCCTTATATTTGTCACTTAGAAAAATTTCTTGTTGTGTCATTTCTCCTTTTACCTCACATATTCCTGTTTTCAACTCCTGAAATTGTAAGGAGAATTAAAATATATCATTCCTTGTTTTCTCTTTGCATTATCAGTCATACATTTGGTAATACCTACTCCCTTGGCTTTTTGGTGAGTGGATGGAGAGTTCTCCTCCTTGGTTTCTGCTGGTTTGTGAAGCTAAAAACCTTCATAAATATTCAGATTGGATTTCTCCCGGTCTCTTCCTTGTTCAGTTAATAACAATTAAGGATGCAGGCTCTGGGACTGCTTGAAACCCTGTCTCACCCAGCTTGGTTGCTGGCTGCGTGACCTTAGGTGGCTTCTTCAACCTTTCTGTACCTCAGCTCCCTCCTCTGTGAAATGGACATAATCATACCTGTCTCATTGGGTTGTTATGAGGATTAAATGAGTTGTTTGTGAAAGCATTGAAAGTAATGCTGGCAAATAACATTCTCCTGTAAGACCATGTTAATTAAATAAAGGACTTCAGTTTCAGGCACTCTATGGGCATATTTAAAAATAATTTATTTTACATTTATTTATTTTTGAGAGACAGAGAGACAGAGCATGAGTGGGGAAGGGCAGAGAGAGAAAGAGACACAAAATCTGAAGCAGGCTCCAGGCTCTGAGCTCTCAGCACAGAGCCCAATGTGGGGCTCGAACCCACGAACTGTGAGATCATGACCTGAGCTGAAGTTGGACACTCAACCGACTGAACCACCCAGCCACCCCTGTGGGCATATTTTTAAATGCTAAATAATCTAAAGTATATTTTGTTTAGTTAGAGAGGGAAGAAGAAAAAAAATTTTTTTTCTCTTACAAAAGGACTGGTGACAAAAAGTAATGGCCATTATTGTCACTTCATTTATTCATTTACCATTTTAGAGCACCTGCTTGGTAAGAGGTGCCGCGTGAACGTGAATAAGACTTTTCATGTGGCGAGGAAACCAAAATGTAATGAAGTGGTGAGATGAGTAGTTATAGGTGCTGCATTTATACTTTATAAGAGTTAACTGCATCGGGGGTGCGTTTGGCTGCACGTAACAGGAACCCGAGAAAGGGTCCTGTAAGCCAGTTAAGGGTTGTCCCTTTTCTCTCCCTGGATGGGAATTACAGAGCGAGGCTGGAGATGTGAATTTAGTGGTTCACGGCTGTCAGAGCTGAGGTCTGGGTCATTCTCTTGGTCTTTCTCTTGTGGTTTTGAGACGGTTTCCGCAGCTGTGTAACTCATCTGAGACTTAGGAGGAATGGGAAGAACAGAGGGGCATATGTTAGCTGAGTTCTCCTCTCGTGTAAGCCCTCCTTAACAGCTCTGCTTATATCTCATTGCAGTTATGCCACATTGGCCCCTTCTGGCCACAAGGAAGGCCAGGAAATGGTTTTCCAGCTGAGCACATTGACATTCCCACCAAAACTTACTTTTTGTTCACAATGAAGAGAGAGAAAGCAGAAGGCGGTCTTGAGCACAAGCACTTGCTATGTGCCAGGCACCATCCAAAGAAAGCATCTTACATGCAGTAATTCCCTGGGATCTCATAACAGCCCTGCTGTATGGGTATGCGTTATTCTGCTCTAGGAAAGGGAGGCTGGAATAGACACAAAGCTGGCCACACAGCCAGGAAGTGGCCAGTCTGGCCAGAAATCAGTCTAAGGATTGGTGGAGGCACAAAGGAGGCCTTGGTCAACAGGTCACGCCTTCTGGAAGGTGGCGGTGGGGATGTCAGGAGGGGCTCAGAGAAGAGTTCACCTTGAAGCTAACCGTAGAACTGGCTTGATGTTGGGAGTCCTGGGCTGCGGTGGTAAAGGCTTTCTGATGGCCTGAGCTTAGAAGAACCCATTACTCTGGGGAATTGAAGTTTTGTGAGAAGCTGAGAGAGCTTGGAATAAGGGTCTGGACGGATGGAGGTGCCAAGGCTAGAGGAAGAGCACAGGTCTGACCATGGCGGATATAATTTCCCCTTTAAAGCCCTTGCTGCTTCATTATTGCTTCAGGAAAAATACTCAGAGCTAATTTAAATTCCGAACTTATATTCTGAAGACATTTTTCCAGTTTAGTTTCATTATCTGAGCCATCAGTATGTCTTTTGGAGTGTCTAAGAAGTATATTGAAATTTCTTATTCATTTCTCTCATTTCACATTGAATTAATGACAGAATATTCAAAATGGATGGAGCCTTTGAACTGATCTTATTCAACCTTTTCATATCATTGTTGGGAGCATCTGAGGCCTGAACATGGTATTTCCTTGCTGAGTGGTCCTCAGGATTTCATCGGGAGTCAGTGTCTGAGTCTAGGTTAGAAGATCATTTTCTCATGCACAGTCCCATGTATTCCAGTATTCCCCGAAGTGTGTTCTCTGAGCCCTGTGAATCTCCTTCGCAGTGTACTGATATTTGGGTAATCATCTGCAATGATGTGTTTAACATGCACCCTCCTTGGGTTCTCCTCTGGTCCTTAGCTGAGTGCTTGACACAAAGCAGACATTCAGGAACTGTTCATTGACAGACGGTTCCAGTATTAGTGTGGTTCTCTGAGGGAGGAAAAGAAAAATCCTTGTTCAATTAAGTCTTGGAAATACTGGCTTAAACAAAAATTTGGAAGAGCCTTGAATATACCTAATGCTCTGTGGCTCTAAGATGGTTATAAGAAGGGGGCTGTTCCCTTTAAATGTAATGTGCCCTTTTTAAAAATTTTTTTATTAAGTTTATTTATTGTGAGAGAGAGAGAACGAGCAGGTGAGGGGCAAAGAAAGAGGGAGAGAAATAGCATCCCAAGAAGGCTCTTCTTGGCATTCCATGCTGATAGCGTGGCTCAATGCAGGGCTTGAACTTATGAACTGATCATGACCTGAGCAAATCCAAGAGTTGGATGCTTAATTGACTGACTTACTCAGGTGTCCAAAACAGAATGGAGTCTGAGGACTGCTATTTGGTTCTTAGCCGGTGTTGGTGTCCAGCATCTAAGGGAGCTTCTAGCCTGAATAGATTCCTTGGGACAAAAGTGCATTTTCTTCTTTTTATATTGCCTTCTGGTCTTTTGCTAGTAAAATGATGAAGAGTTTTCTGCTAAAAAAAATCTGTTGTTTGAGATTATAGTCATATTTTGAAAAATGATGCATGTTCTTAGTTTCTCAGAACCTTGATCTTGTTTTTATCCATCAAGCACTGATATTCGGTTGTGGTTAGGGTCTAGATTGGTCCCCTGAAGTCCGTTTGTCTCAGGGAATGAGGTGCCCTGAGATAATGGCTTGTGCACTGTTTAGAGAGGGGGTTGGCATGGTGATGGCACATGGAATAGGTTAGCAAAGGCAGAATGCAAAGTCCCTGGCTGGTGGTCGGTGCACTGAGATGTTCTGGCTTGATCCACAAAGTGGCAGCAGCAAATGACATGGCATTATCCTGAGAAACTTGGTAATAACTGTGTTATTAGTCATATGATGGGACTCACACAATTTTCCCCAGAGTGTGTGGGAGTCTCCTCATCCCAGAGATGGGCTTAGGCCCTTTACTTTTGTACCAGTGAAGATTTCTTTGCTTATGTAAAATTAGGGTTAAGTTACCTCTCCGTCTCCTGCTCAGTATAGCTTGGTGGCCTATAGCATCTACTCTAAGCCAGTGAGTTTGGCGTTGTAGCTTGTCTCTGCCACTTGGGAGTCCTTTTCCTTAAAATGGAGATGATAATAACTTCTACCTCACTGGAGCAGTTCATGCGAGGATGTTATCTACATGACTGCCTTGTACAGTGTCTACAGGAGAGGTTGGCGTACTTGCCTCACAGGACCAGATAGTGCATGCTTTAGGAGCCGTGTGCATATTACTGAGTGGGAGAAGCCAGTCTGAAAAGACTCCAACTGGATGGCATTCTGAAAAAGGTGAAACTGTGGCAACAGTAAGATCAGTGGTTGTCAGAGGTAGGTTGGGGGGTGCAAAAGATGAATAGGCTGAGCACAGAGGATTTTTAGGGCTGTGCCATTGTTCTGCAGCGGTGGATACCTGGCAAAGCCCATAGAAGGTACAGCACCAATAGGACAAATATTTTTTCCCAGTCTGTGGCTGATCTTCTCCTTCTCGTGACATAGGGAGCAGAGGTTTTTAAATTTAATAAAGTCCAGGTTAGCAATTATTTCTTTTGTTGGTAGTGCCTTTGGTGTTGTATCTAAAAGTCATCACACTATTGCCATATCAGAAGTCATCTAGGTCTTCTCCTGGGTTATCTTCCGGGAGTTTTATAGTTTTGTGATCCATTTTGAGTTCATCTTTGCAAAGCATTCTTGCATGGTGTCTACTTTTTCCATTAAAGCCCTTTGCATATTAATCATGGTTTTTAAAAAGTCTTAGTGTGGTCATTACAACTTTCCTCCTATATGTGCCTCTGGTTCTGATGCTTTTTTAAGTCCCTTCAAACTGTGTTTTTATCTTTTAGTATGCCTTGTAACTTTTCGGGAAAGGTAGGCAGGCCTTCAGTGCTGTAGTGGGAAGGTTTGGGAGGAGAGAAGCATTCTATAGTCCCATGAAAGGTCTCATTCTTTTGTTGAATCCATGCCCCTGGCCTGCGAATGTCACAGTACTTCTCAGTTGACTCCTCCCCGCCCCCCACCGCATGTCACCCGAGGTGGGACAGGATGTCCAGAACGATATAGAGTTGGGTATTTCCCTTCCCCCAGATAGGGTAGGCTCTGATAAGACCCCAACAGGCTAGGCTTTGGTAAAATACTTTATACTGTGGGCAGGCCTTGTTAAGAAGAACAAAATGCTTGGGCGTGTTTCAAGATGGCTACTTTCCCCTCCTTCCTGCTGGAGGCATAAGGGAATTTTTCACTCTGATAAAAATGGATAAAGGACCCAAATAGACTATTTTTTCCAAAGATGACATACAAATAATCAACAGGTACATGAAAAGATGCTCAGTATCATTCTCCATCAGGGAAATGCACGTCGCAACCGCAATGAGATATCACCTCACACCTGTCGGAATGGCTGTCATCAAAAAGACAAGGAATAACTAGTGTTGGCGAGGGTGTGGAGAAAAAGGAGCCTTTCTGCACTGCTGGTGGGAATGCAAACTGGTGCAGCCACTCTGGAAAAAAGTTTGGAGGTTTCTCAAAAAATTAAAAATAGAATTACTATTTGATTCAGCAACCCCATTTCTGGACACACACACACACACACACACACACACACACACACACATGCAGGAAAGCAGGAAATAAAATCATTATCTTGAAGAGGTATCTGCAATCCCACGTTCATTGCAGCATTATTTGCAATAGCGAGGCAGGCTAAGAACCTAAACATCCACTTCTGGATGAATGGATAAAGAAGATGTAGCATATTGTGTGGAATATTCAGCCATTAAAAGGAGAGAGATCCTGCCTTTTGCAGCAATGTGGATGGATTTTGAAGGCATTCTGCTAAGTGAAATAAGTCAGAGAAAGGCAAATACTGTATGATCTTACTTCTATGTAAAATCTATAAAAGGTGAACTCATAGAAATAGAGGGTAGAATGGAGGTTGACAGGGCCGGGAGGTTGAGGGAAATGGGAGCTGTTGGTCAAAGGGTCTAAATTTCCATAAGATTAGTAAGTGCTGGGGATCTAATGTACAGCATGATGAATAAAGTAAATATTTTATGCACTTGAAAGCTGTTAAGAGTAGATCTTGAATGTAATCATGACACACACACAAAACGTAATGATGTTAGGGAATAGAGGTTGTCAAGTAACCTTATTAATTGTAGTTGTTTTGGAATATAACATTTTGCAGTATGTATACAGGCATCAAATCACATTGTATACCTCAAACTTAACATTTGTTATATGTCAATAGTATCTCAAAGCTGGACAAATAATTAATCTTTCAATATAAATAAGCCAAACAAGCGTCACTTAAAACTGCTGCACTCCTGTGTGCCCTGCACATCTGAACCATGTGGTGGTTCCTTTATATTTCGAGCACTGTGTGGAGTCCATTCATCAAAGTAATCCCTGTGTGCTTGCTGTACTGTCGGCAGAGTCCTAGACATGGCATATGGGACCAGACAGGCCAGGTTTCTGCTCTCATCAGATGTCCATCATTCTGAGTTTCTCACAGATTTCTTAAGTTCAAGAAGAAAAGATGTATAGGAAGAATGATATTGTCTATTTACTCAGAATTTCACTTAGAATTTTTTTAAGTGAGAGGAAAGAGAGGTCTGCTTTGCTCAGCCTTGGCTATGTAGAAGTTAATATGGGATGTGATTATGTCCATGTTCTGTACCTGTGTACATGCGTGTGTTGGGGTCTTGTTGGGAGCCTTCAAAATGACTTTTTCCTTTCACCTTTAGTTGTTGAACTGTTTAAAATAGTTAGAGACTTTGTATATGCATGTATATTAATGTATGCGAATGCTATAGAGGCAGCTATGTTTTAAAATGATGTGTGCATTAAAATGACTTAAAATTAAAACCGAATGCAGGGGCCCACTGGAAGAGCTGCACACGGTACTTGAGAGGGGTGTGGAGTGCTTTGCTGCTGGGGACAGCATTGCTTGGTGGAGCGAGGGTGTCTGACTCCCTCCAGTGATGTGAGAGGCTGTGGACCTAAACTGCATTAGCAGCGGGTCTTTTCATTAAAGAACCTCTTGACTTCCCTTTCGTTATGGTTCAATATCAGCGTAGCCCCCAGCTCTCTGTGGAATTGGTGTGTTCTGGTTGATCTGGAGGCAGAGAATACACTAGAATAAGTGACTACTTGACGTCCTTTGTTGTTGTTGTTGTTGTTGTTCTTGTGTTAGGCATTTCTTTCTTCTAGGAGCTGGAAATGCTTTTCGAGGCATGTGTTAATCCTCTTGAGACCACTTTTTCAGTAAGGCGAGGGTCCTTATCTCCTGTACATTTATTTTTAAATAGGTAGAAACCTGCACGAAGCATCTAACAGTTAAATGATTTATCAAAGGTCACTCCTAGAATGCATGGAGGTTAGGAATTTGACTCTTGGCTTCTCTTCGTAGTCCAGAGTTTGACCCGTCTCATCTTTTATGTCTAATAAATGCTCAGCTAGAACAAGCTCTCAAAGAACAAGGAATAGCTCTCTAACCTTTGGTAGATGACATTTTATTTAATCTTGAAAACCAGGACTTTGTGCATGACTGTTGTGTACTGTTGTGGCCAATGGTTGGGGTACAAGTGTGAAAAAGTGAAGAAGGGCATTCAGAGTCCAGTTTGCATGAAGAAATTAGTGGGTGCCAGGGTGCCACTGAGTGGGACTGAAGCGGTGGCTTGGAGTACGTGCCTGTCCTCGGCTGTAACTGTGCCCGGAGCACGATGGCAGAGGCCATCAAACCTCCTGATTTGTATATCCGCTAAAGGAACGTGGCAAAACCCTGCGCTCACTTTCACACATATAAATTTATGTCTGTATTTCATCACACATTTAACATTGGCACAAGCTAGAACTTTGGGTGTATTTTAAATATTAACATTTTAGGGGCACTAGGTGGCTCAGTCAGTTGAGCATCCAACTTTGGCTCAGGTCATGATCTCACGGTTTGTGGGTTCGAGCCCCACATCCGGCTCTGTGTTGACTGCTAGCTCAGAGCCTGGAGTCTGCTTTGAATTTTGTGTCTCTTTCTCTCTCTCTGCCCCTGCCCTGTTCATGTCTGTCTCTCTCTGTCTCTCAAAAATAATTAAATATAAAAAAAAATTAACATTTAAAAAATTTACATCCCTCTTTTAAATAAATCCAGTGGAATCTGAAATCACAGGGACTCAGCACCCACTATCATCTATGTAAAAATGAATTAAAGGTCTCATTTTAACTGTTTATAATTTTGCATCATTCTCTTCTCTCCTTAAACCTGTGGATTCAGTTTGCCCTCCCAATTTTTTTTCCTAGTGGAATGTATTTTTGCGCTGAAAGTTTTTCTTTGATCATCCTGTTTTAATCCCTTGCATTAAAACCATGCAAATAATTTTAAATGCAGTTAAAAATATTTCCTATAATCATGAGGCTGTAATTATTGAGAACTTTTCTTCCAGAGTGAACTATGATGATAGTTACTAGTTGTACACACGTTATCAAAGCAACCTAAGTATTATACGTTGTGATGACTGATTATTATATCTTAAAAATGCTGCTAACAATGTGTCATTTACCCAATGTGTGGGACTCCTCAGTTCGAGGGACTGCTCACAGGGACATTGATGGAGGAGCACTTGCATGGTGGTGACTTGGTGGGAGCAGAAGCACCGTCCTTCCTTTGTTCCCAGAGGTTGTAGGTAATAAGCAGATAGTCACCTGGTGATCTGTCATCGGAAATCACCGCTAATGCTCAGTGCATTGACAGCTTGAGACTTGGTCCTCCTTCAGTTTTGTTGAAAGTCAAGAATTGGAAACCTCCAGACTTCCAAAAAGGCTTTGTTATCCAGTCACTAGAATCATTCACTTTCTCAGTTTCTGGGAAGTTTACCAAAAAGGCTTTCCCTCAGCTCATCAGACCACTATCAGTCATACCTGTTGCTGTTTTACTGTTAGGCACCTTTTAAAATTCTATATACTCTGGAAAGGCTGAGAATGCGTTTTTATTTATATATTATTGGCTTTAAGTGTATTTTTCTGTCTATACTGTGTGTGTGGTGGAGACCATGAGGCTGTGGACTTATTATCTTTCTACTCAGAAAAAAAGAGTCTTCTGGTTTAAAAACATCAGACTCAATTCTTTAGTTGAAACAAATGCATTAGTATCTGTTCCGGTTTCTGTTTTCAAGTCCTAAGATGGTTATATGGGGGAGAGCTAGGTATGGTGCCTTTGCTAACTTGAAGTAAGGAAACTTTTCAGCATGTCTTCTTGTTCCCGCATCTTGCCTTGTTGCCAGCATCCTCTAAAATGTCTCAATCCAGGCCAAAATGCCCGGGTTCTATCAGCAGCTTTGACTTCAACAGAAATGTGTGTATGGATAGTAGCAAATCCTTTAATTTGCCTTGAACAAGGAGGCGTAGGTTTAAACTAAATATTCACATTCTCTTCTTGCTTGGCACCTTGAGTATAATATAATTAGGATGGGTCATGGGTACATCTTTCTGCTGGAAAACGGAAGAACAGTGTGGAAAAGGAGGGGGAGGAAGAGTAGTGTTTGGCGTGACTCCTGCAGGCGCGTTGCCAGCGGATCCGGTCTAGAAAAGCATACATGTGCACATTGGAGATCTGGGGCCTCTGGATCTGTCCATGCTTAGTATTTTTGGGAAGTTTCTCTCTGGGCAACTTCCAGTTTGAAACTTCTGCCTTGGGGCAGTGACTCCCAAATACTTGTCTTTGCTCTGGTAGGCCAGAAACTTACTAAGAGTTCATGACTTTTCTGTAAATCCTTCTGATCGTATGGTGCACAATTCTGTGGGCTTTTTACACCTGATAGTTACTTGTTAGTTATTTGGGTCATTAAAATTTGGTATTTAAAAAGGTAAATTGGGAATGGCTGGTCAGTATTCCATTAAGAAATCTGTTATTTTCAGGAAGAGCTGTGATGTCAAGTCACAGTGTTGTCAATGTGGGTTTGAGCTGGTGGTGGCTTTCAATCACTGATATTCTTCTTTTTTCTTTTGTGTGAGAGAGAGTGAGACACACACACACACACACACACACACACACACACACACACACACAGAGTCCGAGTGAGCTGGAGAGAGGGGCAAAGGGAGAGAGGAGAGAATCCCAAGCAGACTTCATGCTCAGCAATACAAGGCTTGATCTCACAACCCTGAGATCATGACCTGAGCTAAAATCAAGAGTTTGATACTCAACCAACTGAGCCACCCAGGCGCCCCTCATGCATTGATATTCTTGATTTAAAAAATGTGTAAATTGTGAGTTACCTTTAGTTTGGCTTCATGGCGATCAGTATATCTTGTTATGTGTGTTTTCATCCTTTCATGTATAGTGATGAGTAAAATGTTTATTGTAAGCTGAGTTAGCATGATTTTGTTTCTTTCCACATACTTTTTGATTTCTTTTTCCACAGAAAGCAGAACCAATGAGTCTCATGAGTTTCTGAATTCTTTATGTTAAAGAAGAGAAATGGTTAGAAAGCTGTTACTTAGGGGATACAAAAGAGATATTATTTAAAAAATATATTTTCTCTTTCTCTTTACTAATTATGTATATTTAGGTTCTTTGTCCTTTTGTCAGACATACTAGAGGTTTCCATTTTTTTATTTCTCTGTGTATCTTCAAGTCTAATTTTATCGTTTGTTTTCAAACTATCAATATTCACTTATGCCTTCCTTATTTTATATTAAAATTTGTTTATCTTTATGCTTTTTTCATAAATATGAAATATTTAAGGTGATGTGTTTTCCTCTGAGGATAAATTTGGCGGCACCCTGTGCATTTTGATATGTACTACTTACCTTTTTGTGTAGGCATTCTAAAAATTTTTATTTTTAGTTTGGGGCCCCTGGGTGGCTCAGTTGGTTGAACACCTGACTCTTGGTTTTGGCTCAGGTCATGATTCCAGGGTTCTGCGAGATGGAGTCCTACATAAGCTCTATGCTGATGGCACAGAGCCTTGAGTTCTTGAGATTTTAATTCCAGATTATTGGCTATTACACTCCGTATCTTTTTTCAAGGTCTTTTGCTTTCCATGTTTCCTTCTGTATGTAGGCTATATTCAGCTTAAACTCAGTATTTTCTCTGTTGTTCATGGCTTCCCACCAGTGTGTTTGGCTACGGGTTACCCGATTCCTCTGTTTCACTTGGATTTATCTCTTGGATGAAATGAATGGAGGTATTACCTCTGGGATGTTGGAGACTTTTGTAGTAAATGACAGCTGGATTGCCCAAAGGGCTCACGATGCTTTTGCTAAAGTTTAAGCTCTATTTTTTCTTCCAAATCCTAGAGTCAAGGAGAAATTGTAGACCATTTTACTTTAAATCCAACCTGCATTTAATTTTTATTTGTACTTCTTTGTGGCATATTGTCATGAGATGCGCAGGTTTTGGCTGCTTCTATCTCATTCTTTCTGGATTCATAGCATAATTCATAAACAACTTGAGATTTCCATTGTATAATATTGCTCCCCACCATAAAACTCTTTATTTTTCCCATTTTTAAAATCTTACTATTCTTGTGAATGATTCATTTATGAGTGGAGAAGTGAGACATATCAAAAACATTTGACAGTTTTGACTTTTAGAAAACAGCTGGATGCTAAAAACAGTGAAGTCCATTGAGCACAGGTCAGAAGCCAAAGAAAGGCTGGAAAGTGTTGGAAATGTTTTAGAAACTTATACTCCTCTGAGAGATCCTTCTGTGCACGTATCTTAAGAAGGGCTTTTGAGTTTCCTGGCCTGCAGGAGATTAGCAAAAAGCAAATTAGAAGTGGGATAGGAGCTGTGAGGAGAAGGCCCAGATAGCAGGGATAAATGACAACCTGCTGGTTTTCAAAGAGGCAGAATAATTTAAACAAATCCAAGCACTTTGATGGCTTCTTGATTCAGGCTAAAAACGGCCACCACACCGCCTTCAGAGGGCCCAGCCTGTGGCATGGACTGCATTCCGCTGCCCTGGAGTCCGCAGCGGCCGTGACGGTGACTCAGAGCCCCAGATGGACACAGAGCCCTCAACCCAAGAGCTGCTCCTTTGAGGAACATTCTTCTTGAATATAATGCCATTTCAGAGAGTGGTTGAGAACTTTATAAATGGAAGCCTAGCCTTTTGGGGAAATTCCTTTGTGGAGAATGCCTGACACCCACACCTAGCCTCTGTGTTGGTTAAATAAGATATTATAAGTGCATAGTTTATATATATATTTTTTTATCAGAAATTTTTTTAAATGTTTAGTTTTGACAGAGAGAGACAGAGTGTGAATGGAAGAGGGGCAGAGAGAGAGAGGGAGACACAGAATCCAAAGCAGGCTCCAAGCTCTGAGCTGTCAGCACAGAGCTCGATGTGGGGCTCAAACCAAGAACTGAGATCATGACCTGTGTGAGAGTCAAATGCCCAACTGATTGAGCCACCCAGGGGCTCTCTGTCTCTCTCTCTCTATTTTTCAACATTTGTTTGGAACTCCTGAACCATGAGATCATGACCTGAGCCTAAACCAAGAGTCAGACACTTAACCCACTGAGCCACCCAGGTGTCCCCGTTTTTATATTTTTAAAATTTTGTATGCAATTGCAAGTTCTTTGGGGTCAGGGACTATGTTTTGTGCCTCTCTGTATAACCTAGGGTAGGTAGGTAGTCGCTGAATATTTGTGCATGATAGTCTTGGTGGTGAAGGTGTAACTCAAAAGTCAGAGGTACCTATATGCCTGTCATTTAACTTATATTAAATTACTTGGCAAGAAATCAGGACTTCAGGCACTTGCTAAAAAATGATAATCATACAAGGACCAGAGTTGGTGAATGGGGAATTGGTGTTTGTTTAATATAAATTCTGAAAAGACTTCTGATATGATGAATTTTCATTATTAAAAGAAAGCATACTGGGTATTAGGTATATTATGTTTCATCCAGAAGTGAGTCAAAATGCCTTTTAGAATAATAAGAAAACTAATACCTTCCATTTATACTGCACCTGTCTTCTAAAGAGTTCAAAGCACTTTCCAGGACTCCTCTAATTAATCTTTTTTGGCTTTCTTGCAGAGTAGCTAGTGGGGCATGGGGTGTGTGTGTGTGTGTGTGTGTGTGTGTGTGTGTGTGTGTGCGTGCGCGTGCTCAGACACGTTTTTTACGTGGATTTCTTCCCTTTCCCCTTTTCTCCCTTTCTCCGGCCCTTTCTTTCTTCACTTTTCATTTCATCTAATACAAACTCTTTTATGAATCTAATCTTGACTAGAATGTGGCATTTGTTAAGCATCATGTTTCAAAGAATTGCGTACCATTTTTAGAATATTAAGCCACATTTATTCATAAACACAGTTTTCTGGAAAAAAATACAGCATATGCTACCCATACACATCAGACCATTAATCAAAAATTGATATCAGCTATGCTGTGAGAACATAAATTTCACCACCGTCTTCCTGTTTTGGCTCTTATAGTAGAATTTGATTTCTTAGTAAATGCCTATTTTCACGCCCACCCTTGGGTGAGCAGATCGCCTAGGTGACAGAAGCAAGCACTTCATAGGAAAAGTGGGAGCACGAGAAGGTGAGGTTATTCCCAGTGTAATGTTTTCTCTTTACGCAGCGCGATCATATTAATTTTCTGTCATCTCTGCCTCTTTTCCAGACTTGCTCACGTGGGCAGTTGTTTATGCTGCATCTGTCATTTTCTTTAATTGATATTCATCTGTGGCAACCATCAATGCCTTTGTGGATCGCTCTCAAAGCAGCTGCGTTTTGGCAGTAAAGTGGCTCACAGCAAAACTACACCGTTTTCATCTGGGCTGTAGCAGAATTTTTAATGGTTTCTTGATTGATTAAAGCTGAAGGGCCTCACAAAGCCACCAGAAAACTACTCCCATCCCCACCCCCTTCTCCTGCAACACTGATTCTGGTTTCCTCTTTGGTGGGCTTTAGTGGGGTGATGCAGATTAATTTCTCTTCTTCCCAAAAGCGTTAAAGGATTTTACTTCCACCCTTTGTTCTGTGGTCTTGAACTAGCCATGCAGGCAAGGCTAAGCAGCAAAGCTCTCCTTGACTATCATACTGCAGGCCCTTTTCAGTATCAAGCATCAGTTACCTGTCTAGGGGAGGCCTTGGTGTGACTCTTTATAAAACATCTTGAGTGGGAGGCTTCAGGATTGCATGAGGCAAAGACCTTCCAAGGTGTTACTCGTACTCTTCTTTGTTGTCTGACAAGGCGGGGCAGCACTCACGTAGGACCTGCTTAGCTGCTGAGTACTGGATGACAAACCATAGCCGGGCTTTTCGTGGATGAGGCAAATGAAGCCTTCAAACAGCAGAGGGTGTTCAGGACTCTGCCCCTCCCCCTCTCCCCTTTATAACACCTCATGGAACAGAAATGAAGGGCCATCGTGACATTGATTTGTAGTTCTATTAACCTCATTTGGGCAAAGTCAACCATTGACTTTTCATTATTAGGTAAATAGTGGTGAGTATGACTTCTGGGTTAAGATATTGCTCACAGAAATATTGCAGCATTTTACATTTTCTGTCTTTTTCAGTGTACACAGATTTGGAAATATTAGGTTACTGGTACAGCTTACTAATGGTATTTTGTTTCCACAAAACAGGAAATGCATGGCTGTCTCTAAAGTGGAATTTAATCAGAAGTCTCTCATAATATGTACCAAAGTAAAGGGTTATGTATCAGTGTTACCAGCAGGAGTAAGAGGATTGCTGGGATTCTAACCCAGGACCCATTTCATGTGTTTTTCTTGAACTGACTTATAAGTGAACATACATAGTTGGCGAATACGACGAGGAGGAGAGATTATCTTCATTTGAGTTTCTGTGTCTCGATACCTGGGCGGAGGCTTCAGGTTCTGGAGGTTTGTTCCCGCCTAGAACTGTCTAGTCCTGAAGCCTCGGGCCTTATGGTAAGGCAGGTGCCATCATGGCTAGATGAGCCCTGTTAGCATTTATATGTCAATACGAGTGTTAAGTGAATTGGGGTTCCATCCTTGTGGCAAGAACATGGGGACAGGTACTGGTGGAGGATGTGGTGCTGAGAGAGAGTTGAGTGTGGTGTTTAGCATCATAGTCTCTGAAATCAGGTTCCTTACAGTCCAGTCCTAGGTGCATTACTAATTAGTGGTGCAATTTGGGTAGGTGACTTAACAATTTAGATGTTACGATACTCGTGACCTCTTTTAGTTTCTTTTTCTTCTTTGGAATTACTATATAGAATTCACCTTCCATCAGGACCATATTGCCTAAAGGGCACACAAGGCATATGTGTTTTAGAATAAAGGACTGTGTGTGCGCATGTTGCACGCATGAGTGTGTCCTTGAACTTTAATTGGAATAAAAAAAACTGAGACTATTTTTAGCAAGATCATGGAAGGCCTTTTCTGTTTGCATTTTTGTTTCAAAGAAAGCAAAGCAATCTACTGCAAAGACATTAATGTCAGTTTGAATTTGAGAATATAAGCATTGGAGAGCTATGTATTCCAAATTGGACTTCCCAGAGGAAATATGAACCTGCCATGTATTTATATGAGTCAAATGCGGTGAGTTGGATTTCAGATACCTAGAAATTTTCCCCCCGATTCAGTCAGACCTTCAAAATTATATGCCCAGACTGGATCGTATTAGTTCCCAGTAGAATTGCTTTGATTGAACTAACTTTTGGCAACATCCGATTAACCTATGTTGAAGGACATTGTGAGAAATGCCCTAGAAAGCAAGTTGCCATATTTAATCTGAGGAGTTAAGGCGTCGTCTGTGGGTGTCTGTGAGAACCAGTGGGATAGTTCTGTTAGGCTGGAGGCAGGTACTGTGCCGAGGAAAGGTTTTGTTTTTAACTCAGATACTGTGACTCAGGCTGCTTCTTTGCATTGGCCGATCTATTTAGGGTCAGGCGTGTGTCCCACCCTAAAAGAATGTATGTGTAGATCTTTCTAGCAGGCAATCTATAGCCTGTCCTTTACTCCTTAATTTAGCCTATGACCCTTTTGTCTTGTTTATTTCCCTTTTCATTATTATTATTATTTGGTTTTTATCTTTATTGTATGCAGACTCTTGTTGGGCACTAGAGTGGAAGTGACAAAGAATATGTGTTGTCACTTTAATTCCTGTGAACTGTTTACATCTTGGTTTTGATAACAGTTGATACTTCATGCCTGATTCAATGATTTCATTAGAAGTTGAGAAATAGTAATTTTCTAATTTTATCATTCCTTCCTTCTCTATTAGCTAGCTTTCTTCTGTGAAGTAGATCTTCACTTATCACCAGGGCCCACTTAGATCTTCTGAAAAGTCAGGATAAGTGCCCCCCCCCCTTTTATCATATTTTTAAGGTAAGGAATTGGTTTCATTGTTACTTAAAATGATGACAGATAAGTATTTTTTTTCCTGGCATTTTATTTCCTTTTTATTCTTCTTTGATTATTGTTAACAAATCATGGAATTTCCTGGATAAGTATGCTTTAGTCAACTACAATCAGTATTCTTTCTGATTTACAAACTCTCAAAATTTTGTTTAGTGGTTTTTTTCCCCCTACCTGTAGCCCTACACAACCATATAAATCTTTTTTTAAATGTTTATTTATTTTTTAGAGATAGAACGAGACAGAGTGGAAGAGGGTGAGGGGCAGAGAGAGAGGGAGGCACAGAGCCCTATGCAGGGCTCAAACCTACAATCTGTGAGATCATGACCCGAGCTGAAGTTGGACACCTAACCCACTGACCCACCCTGGCATACCCCCCCCCCCCCCCCCCCTTTTTATTTTACCTTATAAATCTTTTAAAACCTACTTGCTCTCTGCTGGAACAAGATGTCCTAGATGCATATTGAACGTTTTCTTTCTGAGAGTTGACATCAGCCGTCTCTTCACGGAGCTCTGGTTCCTGTTAGTGATGAATGGTGTTGATACCAACCTCTGAACCCTAGGGTGCTCACTGCTGCTGGGATGACTTCTCAGCCATTTCATAAGTGCAGTCTTTGTATTTTATTTCAAAATTATGTGTTTTCCCTCAAATGGAAATCTTGATTCCTAAGACCATTAACAAATTATTTATATGATTTATTGTATTTATTACTCATTTTATTTTTTTGAAAGTTTTCAGGACAGCATTACTCATATCAGAACTAATAAAAAAATTAGGAAGCTTAAAATAAATTTCTAGGTCTTTGTTCTCAGAATGTTAAGGAGGGTTTGTAATCAGAGTGCTGCATTATAAATTTACCTGAAATAATTGTTTACATGGTTATATTTTCATTTTGATGAGTACTTGAATTCATTTATTTCAGTTTATTTTCAACTTTAGGATTAAAAAACTTAAATTGTGTTATACATAAAGGTGTTACACATAAAGAATATTGTATATTTACATATATGTATACATATATGTACTTATGCATGTATGTGTATGTAATATTAAATTTGTGCAATTCTACAATCTAAATCCTTATAGAAAGGTATACAGAGATAAGTCTTAGTTTTATTCTTGTCCTTGTAGGTAGCTATTTTTGTTTTTGTTTATCCCTCCAAAAGTTTTTCTTTTAGAAAGTATGAATACATGAATATGCTTTTGGAAAGCAATGAATATATATTTTTATTCTCCACACTTGTTATACAAAAATAAGACAAGAAAATATATACATTTTCTACATCTTTTTATTCATTTATTAATACCTCCTAGTTCTCCTTAGAGATTTTCCTCATTAGTTTTTTTTTTCCCTAACAGCACAGTTATTGTGTGAATAGATAGACTATCAATTGACCCGAGCTTTCTCTACTGCTAGGCATTTTTTCTCTAGTGTTTTGAAGAAAATGTTTTGATGTCGTAAGGAATAACAATAATGTGTGTGTGTGCAAGTCATTTTGTACTTTTTCCTGTGAATTCATAGAATAGAATTCTAGAGGTGAAATTGCGGAGTCAAGGATAAATTAATCTATAATTTAGGAAGGTATTGCCAAATCTTTTCCATAGAGGTTGTACTGTTTTGCTTTTCCTGTAACCTCTCAACAGAGTGTATTGTCCTAGTAAAATTTTACCAGTCTGATAAATCAGAAATGGATCATGGTAATTTTGATTTGTATTTTTTTTTATGAGTGAAATTAAGAGAATATTATATTTAAGGGCCAGTTGGTTATATTTTCTTTTCTGCAAATTATTTGTTTCTATAATTTTTTTAATTTTACTATTGCCTTTTTGTTTATTCCCTTCCCTGAATTTCTAAGATTTTTCATATATTAACCAATTGTCAGTAAGTATATATTCCAAATTTTTTTCCACTTGATTTTTAAATTTTAATTTGTGTTTTTATTATGTGTTGTATGTATGTTTATACATGAATTATGTAGACGTTTGTATTTGGGTTTATGGGTTTATTGGGTTATGGGTGTACATGAGTGTGTGTGTGTATAATATAGTCAGAATAGTTTTTATTGTCAAATTTATTAATCTTTTATTTTGTGACTTCTGGATTTTGAATCATAATTAAACATTTTCCACTTTGAGACTATAAAGGAGTATACTTTTTCCCCACAGCATCTCTATAGGCTTATATTTTACATTGAAATCTTTGATCCACTTATAGTTTATCCTGTGTAAAATATGTAAAGTTATGGAGTCAACTTTGTCTTTTTCTTAAACAAATTTTTAAAAATGTTTTTGAGAGAGAGAGAAAGGCAGAGAGACAGAGCTTGAGTGGGGGAGGGGCAGAGAGAGAGAGAGGGAAACAGAGAATCCAAAGCAGGCTCTGTACTGAGACCAGAGAGCTTGATGGAGGGCTTGAACTCACAAGCTGCAAGATCATGACCTGTGGATACCCAACCGACTGAGCCACCCAGGTGCCCCGAGAATGTTTCACTTAAGGGCCAGTTAATTGTACTTCCTTTTCCATTAATTATTTGTTTCTATGTATTTTTTTTTAATTTTTCTATTGGATTTTTGGTTATTCTGCTTCCCTGAATTTCTATGAGTTTTCATATATTAGCCAATTGTCAGTACATACACATATAGTAAAACTTTGGTTTTCTTCTGGTAATCTGTTTTATGTTCATTTAATTCTCAAACCAGCTGGAAGACCTTGAAAGGTAAAAGAAAAAGTATTTCCTCCCCTCCTGCACTGTCCAACTGTCATACTATGTACATTCATAAATTGATCTTTACCCAGATGTTTTGATAGGCCATCAAAAACATCAAATGTATTTAGGTTTGTTTCTGAAATTTTAGACTTCTCTTTTGTTTGCCTATTCACTCATCTATGTCACTGTTTACATGATTCAATTCTGGGTTATTTAATGTCAAGGTTGTAACCTCTACACTCCTTCGGCTTTGCATTTATCTGCTATACTGTCTCAGCCTAGGCCAGGTCCCAGCGCGCTCCTCCCAGCGTTTGGCGGTACCTGTCTCCCAACTGCCGAGAATCCGAGAATCCGCGTGGGATCTTTTCCTGAGGGAGGGAGAGAAAGGGCAGGAAAGGGGGCGCAGAGAGTGAGGACAGCACACGGAATCCGACCAAGCCTCTTTTCTTTATTCTTCTTCCTCTCCTTCCTTCTCTTTCCAGAAAACACTCTATCTTATATATGGTTTGGGGCGGGGAGCTGCCCCAGGTCGGTTGCCAGGTAACAGAGTTAAATGAATATTAGAGAAAGGGGAAAAACCGAAAACGAAACTCCAAACTCCGGACACAGCGTCAAAGGGAAGCGCGCGCAGACTAGCGTCTGCAAACGCTGGGGAGGGGAAGCTTAACGCTGCGTTCCCGAATGCGGATTGATCTTTTGTGCACCTTGGCCATTCTACGTCTGGCCCAGCATGACCGTCGCCAAAATCTTGGACCAGGAAATGGCACTCTCCTAGCCTCCAGATGCAAATCTTGTTTTTTGGTTGCTCCCTGGAGAGCGATATATCCTTGCCTGAGGCGGCCAAAAGCTCTGCGGCTCCCACTATACCATTGCTCCTAACTTCATTTCTAATCTTCCTAATTCATTTTGTGTTAGTGTTTCTGTACTTGGCACAGAAAAAAGTTTTTTTTGTTAATCATCCTGAAAATCATTGAATTAAGCCCTAATATATATATATATATAATTATATACACACACACACACATATATACATATATATATATATGTATATATATATATATATAGCTAGCTAGCTAGATAGATAGCTAGATAGATATAGATAGATAGATAGATACAACCAGTGCGATTGGTTTAGTTTTGTGATACTGACTTATGCATTGCTTATGAATGTGTGTGTGTGTGTCCACATTTTTAAAGTATCTTCCCTATGTATTCTGTTTGCTTAGCAATGTATTTTTTATACTTCCAGTGTTTAGGGAGATAGATATTTGTGCATTGGTAGTTTTATGACAATAGAATCATGAAAGACTCAGTCTCTTTTCCTTTAGCTTAGACCACATCCGGTGGTCTCATGCAATGGACAACAATGAAATTAACTTCTTATTTCTTCTTCTAGTTTCCTCTCCTTCTCTTCTATCTACACTTTTGGTCACTTGTGTGACATTTCTTAGTGTTTAACTTTGTATCCTTAAATGAGACTTAGCAGCTTAAAATGCCATCCTTTCTACCTTAGCTGGTACCTAGGAGGTGGGCTATGAGTTGCACCATTGTTGAATTGTTGGTGCATGAATATTTCCATGCTATCCAGTCATTTTTACCCCCACGTTTATTAAAATCTTAGTTCTATAGTGACATATACTTATGAGTCTCCATCAGTCCTTGCTGAGGTTTCTCTCATCTCTTGGTTAGACAAAGCTTGTCCTCTGGTAGATTTCTCTGGAAGAACTCTCAGGAAAAACACTCCCTCAAAGCATGCTTACATCTGGTTCATTCATTCTTTCTTTGTATGTACTGCTGTGTTATTTCCTGGCATCAAATGTTGATGTTGAAGTCAGTTGCCAGCCTGATTTGTTTTCCCGTATAGCTGACTTGGTCTTTTTGGCTGGCTGCTCAAAAGATGCTTCATCCTTAAAGTCTCTTGGTTTTCCAAGCGTATGTCTTGGTGTTTCCAGGTATATGGTGTACCTTCCAACTCACAGTTTAGAGCAGGGGTCCACCAACTCTTTACATAAAGGTCCAGAGAGTAAATGGTTTCAGCTTTGTGGGCCAGGTGTTCTCTGTCACAGCTACCAACTCTGTTATCGTGCTGCGAAAGCAGCCAGAGATGGCACTTTCACAGATGCCTTTGCTGGATTTGGCCAGGGGGCTCTAGTTTGCCAAGTCCTGGTGAAGAGAGTAGTGCTTTATTTCAGAGACCTTTGCTTGCAGTAGATTTCAAAGGCTTGATATGTTCCTTTGTTTTGGTTTTCTTGTTTGGATGGAGAAATATATTTTGTTCCTTTGACTACTTTTTAAAATATCTGTCGGGGCACCCTGGTGGCTCAGGTGGTTAAGCGTCTGACTTCAGCTCAGGTCATGATCTCGTAGTCCGTGGGTTTGAGCCCCATGTCGGGCTCTGTGCTTACATCTCAGAGCCTAGAGCCTGTTTTGGATTCTGTGTCTCACTCTTCTCTTTGCCCCGCCCCTGCTCGTGCTCTGTCATTCTCTCTCTCAAAAATAAATAAACATTGAAAACACAGTTTTAAAATAGCTGTCACCTTTTGTCTTATCTTTCTTACATTTGATCTTGACTTCATTTTCAGAGGTATCTTAATTTTTTCCATTCTTCACTGTGCTTTCTAAGGATCTCTGTTTTCCTGTGCGTTCTTTGTACTTTAGTCTTCATTTCCTAATTACTTTTTTCTCTTTATCCTCCCTGAGCTCTGTCCATTTTCTTCTCCCTTCCTTCTATTGTGTAATCATGTCTTTGAATTCTTGAAATGTTCCACTGTAACTTTCTAGCTTTTGGGACTCTGTTTTTCTGGCGAATTTTCTTATGCTGAGAATTCTTTGCCTTTTTTCTTATAGCAGATACAGCAGTTTTACTTGCCTTTTTGTTCCTATTTGAATTATATGTATTTTCCTGGAATATCTCTAGTTGCAGGGGTCTGTGAGGGCAGAGGACTTAGGGCAGCCCTCCTGGTTTCTCAGCTTAGCATCTGCTCTGTGGCTGCTAGTGGAATGGGGCACTGTCTCTGCTCCATGGCACTGGCTCTTTGCATGTTTTTTACTTTCCATGCCTTTTCTTTCTGCCTTCCCTAGTACTTCCTGCTCTACCCATTTTCTTCTCAGACCCTACTAGAGCAGTTCCCACAAAGGGTGAGCTTCTCTCCTTCTGGTGGTGAATATTTTTCTGGTGTTTCCTTGGTCTGTTACTAATAAAGCCCCTTACCCACTGCCTTCCCGTTCTTCCTGGTTATATTTTCTCTCTTGCACATGGCTGTCACCTCTCGTGCCACTGGTTTTCCTGGTACAGGTTTACCCCTGCATACGTTATTTGAAATAGGCACCAACAAAAGGCTCTGTTTATTCTTCTAGTTGCTTTTCATGGTTTTTAGGATAAGTGAATAATCCCCATAATTCCCACCGGAACCTGGATAGAGCCCATTTATTCCTTTTAAAGTAGGTTCACGTGAGATTATTTTTAAAATACAGAACACTAAAGTAAATGAAACCAAGGCCTGACCAAAAAATTTGGCTCCCAACCCTTTCTGTAGATGATGATGGGAAAGTTTGGTGTGTTTTGGGCATGGAATCCTCACCAGTACTGGATAGTGTGGACATGAGACAAGGTTTGTTTAATAATCTCTTCCTTTCCTGAATTCTGGTTGTCAAGTTCACAAGAGAGGGCTTTAAATGAACTTGACCAAGATATTCTGAGAAACCATGAATTGTTTTTTTTGACATGGTGGTATTTATTTCAGTGTAATGGAAATGGCATAACGATCCAAAGAAAGAAGACTTCCAGTTACTTAGGAGAGCTATTTTGGGTCAGTTATGATTTACCAAGAATCACCACCAGTATCCATTTAAATAGTGAGCGAAGTGCAGTTGTGTATGCCTCATAAACTTTCTGAGTGGCTAGAGGAGCTCCATTTTTCCCCCTGTTCCTCATTATTCTATGAAATGTGTTTCCATGTCTCCCGAGTCTAGCAGCATCTTGCGTTTGCTGCTATAAATGTCTCCCATCAGAAAGCCAAATAAGGAAGTTACAATTATAGAAATGTTTTCCCTAAAGACATTAGCCACATGAGATGCTAAATGACTTATGCTATTTCAGTCTTTCTCATTTGTAGTTTTTCCCCCCCTCTGTGAGCTTGGAAGGCAGCTTGCAGAATATATGCTGACAAGTCTATTTTCTGTGTAATGTGGAAGAAACATTGAGAGAGTGGTTGTGACTGACCCAAACCTGTCTGAGAATACGCAGGAATTAAAAGGTGACATTGCTGTCAGCCTGCCGCCCAGCGACCCATTCCCGCTCCCACATTACTTGTCCCTTCAAACAAATTGCCGTATTTTTTGGTGTGGAACCCAATAAGCTATAACCTGCTCACTACACCCTACTATTTCTCTGCTTCCAAAGAGTGAGCCTGTTCAAGTGTCTTCAGAACTGAACTCCTGTCCATCAGAATATAGATGTGAAGTCCGTCTGTTTCCACATGTCCTGTGTTTCTTCCCATGGAAAGCTCAGCCCAGCCCCACATTGTTTGTGGAGCATGTGCTGGGTCCCAGGTTCTGTTAGGTGCTGGGCTTGCAAACTGAGTGTGAGGGCGTCCTCCTCAGACAGCTCAGCCCAGTGCGTACAGTGCCGTCCGCCGGGAGCAGCAGCAATGGAGCGCGTGTAACGGAGTGCGTGTAATGGAGCAGAGGAAGAGCCTGTGGGGTGGGGTGCGCGTGTGATGGCAGATATGGGCACAGCGATCCAAGATCCTCTTGGCTTTCCTGTCCTCTCTCTGCCTCATGCTGGGAAAGCTTCTGCAGTAGAACTTGACCAACTTTAAACCAATAAATCCAGTAGGTTGATACTTTAAACTGGAAAGACACCTGATGGGTCTTTGAGCACTGTGTGCAAATGTTTAACGGTAGAGTTGGGCTTATGTGTTCATTTCCATTGTGGGTCTAGACCCAGGTTGCACACACCAAACTCAGGTGTGTGTGGTGGAGGTGAGGGGGAACAGAGGTATTCATGTCTCTTCTAGCTTTGTATTTCCTTTGTGAGCTATGTTAACAAACATCTATAAAACTAAAAAAGGTTAAAACTTAAACACAAGCAAATTTTACCATAGATTAATACTAAAGCAGGCTGGATTGTATTTAGAATTTAAAAAAAAATCCATTTCCCTTACTTTACCATGGCCAGAGTTCCACAGTGTACCAATTAAACACTTGCTCTTCTGGAAAGTAGAATTATCATTCTTTTCTTTTTCCTCTTAATTGTTTCAATTTTCTTCTAGTATTTATGCTGTTCATCTCATTCTCATTAGAAACTGAGTTTCCAGTTCGCCTTCATGTCCTGTGGTGTTTTGTTCCTGGAGGTACTCAGTAAGTGTTGGTTGAACCAAATTATGCGAACTAGGTTCAGTTTCAGCAGCTATTTTTCTGTAATTACCTCACCCATCTGCTATCCATTTTACTGTTGCCGATGTAATGAGAGGTTTTATATCCTATTATTAATAATTTTGTTTAATTTACCTCTCGGTTTTGACATTTGCATTCTGCTTTATAACCTTATTTCCAACAACTAATAAGAGTCTTTATTTTGGAAAAAGTTTTATTGTCATTGACACACAGTGTTACGATAGTTTCAGGTGTATGGCATAGTGATTGGATGAGTCTGTATGTTATGCTGTGCTCCCCGCAAGTGCGGCCACCATCTGTCACCATAGCTGTTCCTAGTGACTACCTTCCCTGTGCTGTTTTATTCTTGTGACTTCCTCATTCCGTACCTGGAAGCCTGTATCTCTCACTGCCCTTTGCCCATTTTACCACGCCCCACCCCTCTATTTGAAATGGTTTCAGTGCTTACTGCCCCCTGTGCCCACTCCACCACTGGGTGCTTTGTTTAGATCATCTCTTACCTCATAGCAGTTGTTTTCAGAGCGAGTTTGCAGACCATCTTTTGTTGCTCATGATACTTTGGCAGGTCGAAAGTCATGTGGGTACAGAATTCTTTTGGTTTTGAGTTTTTCCCCTTCCAAAGCTGTGAATGTCGCTTATATTTTGGATTTCTTATTGCCAAGGGAAATTCTTATGTCATCCTAATATTTTTCCCATTTGTAACTATTCTTTTCTCTTGATACTTACAGGTTTTTTAATTTTACATTTTAGTTTTTATTTTATTATTTTATGAGAGAGTGCACACACTTGAGGGGATTGGGGGGATAGAGAGAGAGAGAGAGCGCTTAAGAGGTAGAGAGAGAGAGAGAGCACTTAAGAGGTAGAGAGAGAGAGAGAGAGAGAGAGAGAGAGAGAGAGAATGAATGAATGAATGAGAATCTTAAGCAGGTTCCAAGTTCATTGTGGAGCTAGATGCAGGGCTTGATCCCAAGACCCTGGGATCGTGACCTGAGCCAACATTAAAAGTTAGACACTTAACTGACTGAGCCCCCCAGGCTCCCTTACATTTTGATATTTAACATAATTCCCCCTCCTCCTCCTCCTCCTCCTCCCCTGCCTCTTCCTCCTCTTCTTTTTTTGTCTTCCTCCTCAGAGATTTTTTTCCCTCATCAGATGCTGGCCTCTTTTCAGCTTTTCTTTCCATTGACTCCCTGTAGCTCTCTCTCATCTCTTCTCTTCCTCAGGAGTACCTGTTTCCTTTCATCTAGATTTTCCATTTCCTTCCTCTGTGTTGCTTACCTGTCCCCACATTGTTTTCATCCCTTCGTTCTGGACACTTGGCCTTCTATGACTGCGTCCTTTTTCTGTCTCACTCATCTGGTTATTTGGAGTGCAAGTTTTATTCTTTCCTCTTTTAATACAGAAATTAATTCTGAGTTTGCACTCACCTCTCTGGTGTGTCAGTTCTATGTCTTTCAATTCTCTCTCCCCCCACCCCCTTATTTTTTAGGTCACATATTCTTGGATTAGCGTCTGTTTCTTATTATAAACAGAATAGAGCAAAATATTTTATTTCTGGTATCTCAGATATACAATATACCATCCTGGAGAGTCCCTCTTGTTGACTCTTGTGGGCTATTGTCACTTATTGTTTAAGTTACTAGTGGTTGTTGTCTGTTGTTTTGTGGTCAGTGAGGACCGTTGATGTCTGTTAACATTGTTGATTTTGTGTTTGCTTATGTTTGGGAACCTTGTGCTTGTTGTTTGTTTTTGGTCCCCAACACTGCTTTCCTTGCTGCTTGTTAGAATTCTTTGCCAGGCCACAAGCTGAAGGACTGGTCTAGGTGGGTTGCACTTTGCCAAATTCTTGGTATCTTTTGGTCATTTGTTTAGCTCAGCTTGCTTTTTTGACGAGGGATGGTCTGTTGCCATCATATTTTATGGGTTACTTGAAGATTTATTCATAATAAATAGAAATATTTATATTTCTTTTTATCTTGGCATAAATGCAGCATGAGAAACATCTTAATAGGATGCTCTGTGGGTACCTCCTGTCCTTCTCCCACCTCTTGTTCCCTCCACCGTGTGCTAGGACACAGCGTGCAGTGGCTTGTGCCTTCCATCCTGTCTGTGAGTGACAGTCAGTATAGAAAGAGCACTAGAAAGGGATGATGAAATAGTGTAGGCTACTTCAGAAAGGCGGTTCCTCCTGTCAAGAATTGGCACCGGGGGTCTGGGAAGGCACCTTTCTGGCTGACCTTGCTGTTTTTCCTCAAATACTCACCTGTCTTTGGTTTTATTGTAAAAAGTGTCTCTCAGGATGTGGCGCATTATCACCAGTATTACTAAATGCCGAAGTGTTTGTTTGGTTCCACTGATTTCTGTGTTTTTATCAGGGTTTCAGTGTGGACCTAATTGAGGGTAGATCAGCTACCACTGGTTTTGGGAGTTGCCATCATAGGCCAGAGCTTCTTATTAGAGCCTTTAACTTGCATTCAGTGTGGGGTGGATATTTCCAATGCACTTCTCCAGGGTAAGTTTCTAGCACAGCTTTTCTTTCGCTAATGAAATTGCAGGCCACCCTCTAGGGCCCTTCACCCCTCTTCTCATGATTAGTGAAGTTGGAGGCAGGTCTCTGATCTCAGTTCAAGAAGGTGATCAAAAACGTTGGAATATTTTTCATATCGGAATTCATCTCTGTGATTTGTTACTAAGCCACAACTCCCTCTGACTGTCTAATTTAAGGGTAGACTTTTTAGGTCGTAGTGAATCTTTTAGAACAGGAAGGAAGAATGAAGAGATGTTCTAAGTGGTCCACATCTAATGTAAATCAGATAAGGCCCTAAAGAGAGGTATTAAACTCTTTCCTCCTTTCCTGTTTCCAAGTGCAGTCCATGATTTGAAGGATTTAAAGTGCTCACTTAGTTTGCGGGGGAGCATTCATTCCGTGTTTGAGTGTCTGCCTGTGCTGGAGCTCTGGCACCACGTTAAAAAGACAGGTTCTTGTTCTTAAGAGGTGATAGGGGAATCGGGTTGGTGAGTATGGCTGGATTTAGCCCAGTTGTGGGGGTTTTTCTTTTGAGTCATAATATTTTCTCAAGTCCATCTCTAAGTTTTATATAGGAGCACTTACTGTTCAGTCTGTAAAGTCTTCAGAAATCCACTCTTTGCTACCTAGCTTGCCTACTGATGTTTTAAGGTGAAAGTGATACCTAGGATTTAAAGAGTATGGTCTCCAGAAATTAGATGAACATTTTCCTTGTTTAGCAGTTAGAATCCATGGACTTTTTAGGTGATTGAAGTCTGGTAGCTATTTTATATATACAGATATATGTACATATATGTATGTGTGTATGTGTATATATAAGGAATTGTTCTAATTTTGTAGATTTCCATTACTTAACATTTCTATATTTTAATTGGCCTAATAAAGCCTAAATTGATGACATTATCAAGGCATATGAGGATGCAGACGTAAACATTCCCGTAGGGAGGTGTTAATGGAATCAAGATGGTGCAGGAGAGCTTGCCACCCGGTTCACTTGCAGCCTCGAGTTATGCAGTGACATTTTAAAAATGTCTCCTGAAGCCAGACAGTCGGTTCATTAGATTAATTAAAGTACAAACTAACCCCGATCTGGTGTTTTGATAACGGCCACAGGGCTGTTGAAGTTGGAATCGGCCTGTGTTTGACAGCACTGTCGTGAAAACCACAATGGCATCCCCTCTATAGTTTCTCCTAAACTTCTCAATTTCCCTTTTTAACAAAGAAGTGGACTTTCAGCATCCCTGATTGTTTTCTCAATGTTTAGCTGATATACATGGGTAAATCTGTTTATCATTAAAGGTGACAGCTTCCTGTCTTTTGTCTCGTCTCCCTTGCTCATTGTGGGGCACTTATGACATCAAAACAGCGACATCAGGCTTCCATTCTCCCACAGGCTGTCCATTCTGGCAGAATTAGGCAGGAAGAAGAGGTCGTCCACACTGCCAGTGGTCACATGCAGGCTTTTTGTTTCTTAAATTTTAATCCTTATGCACTGAAACATCTGTAAAATACAGTAATAAAGGTGAATTATTAGAATAGCAAAATGGAAGACAAGATACACAAAAATACAAGTCCCAGTATATTTTTTAAAGATTTATTTAAATTCCAGTTAGTTAACATACATGTGGTATTACTTTCAGGTGTACAATAGAGTAGTTCAACACTTCCATACATCACCCAGTGCTCATCACAGCAGGTGCCTTCCTTAATCCCCGTCACGTATTTCACCTACCTCCCCTCTGGTAGCCATCAGTTTGTCCTCTATAGTTAAGAGTCTGGTTTGGGATTTCTCTCTCTCTCCCTCCCTCTTTTTTCCCCTTTGCCTATATGTTTTGGTTCTCAAATTCCACATATGAGTGAAATCATATGGTATTAGTTCTCTGCCTGACTTATTTTGTTTAGTATAATATTCTCTAGCTTCATCGATGTTGTTGCAAATGGCAAGATTTCATTCTTTTTTTATAGCTGAGTAATATTCCATCATATATCACATCTTCTTTATCCATTCCTCAGTTGATGGACACTTAGGCTATTTCCATAATTTGGCTATTGTAGATAATTCTGCTATAAACATCAGAGTACATGTATCAGTTTGAATTATTTATTTTTGTATCCTTTGGGTAAATACCTAGTAGGGCGGTTGCTGGATTGGAGGGCAGTTTTATTTCTAACTTTTTGAGGAACTTCCATACTGTTTCCGAGAGTGGCTGGTTCCCACCAACAGTACAAGATTTTCCATTCTCCACATTCTTAGCACCTGTCGTTTCTTGTGTTGTTGATTTTAGTCATTCTTAACAGGTGTAAGGGGATAGCTCATTCATTGTAGTTTTGATTTACATTTCCCTGATGATAAGTGCTTTTGAGCATTTTTTAAATATGTCTGTTGGCCATCAGAATGTCTCTTTGGAGAAATGTCTATTTATATCTTCTTGTTCTTTAATTGTATTATTCATTTTGGGGGGTGTTGGGTTTTATGTGTTCTTTTTGTATTTTGGATACTGTTTATCGGATATGTCATTTACAAATATCTTCTTTCATTCTGAATGTTGCCTTTTAGTTTTATTGTTTCCTTTGTTGTGCAGAAGCTTTTTATTTTGATGGAGACCCAATAGATGTTTTGTTTTGTTTTGGGTTTTTTTTGCTTTTGTTTTCCTTGCCTCAGGAGACATATCTAGAAAGAAGTTGCTATGGCAGATGTCAAAGAAGTTACTGTCTGTGTGCTCTTCTAGAATTTTTATGGTTTTAGGTCTCATATTTAGATCTTTAATCCATTTTGAATTTACTTTAGTGTATGATGTAAGAAAGTTGTCCAGGTTCATTCTTTTGCATATTTACAGATGATATGATACTATATATTGAAAACCCGAAGGACTCCACCCAAAACTGCTAGAACTGATGAATGAATTCAGTAAAGTCACAGGATAATAAATCAATGTACAGAATCTGTTGCATTTCTGTATACCAGTAATGAAGTAGCAAAAAGAGAAATGAAAGAATGAATTCCATTTACAATTGTACCAAAACCCATTAGATACCTAGGAATCAACCTAACCAATGAGGAGAAAGGCCTGTACTCAAAAACTATAAAATACTGATGAAAGAAATTGAAAATGACATAAAGAAATGAGAAGACATTCTATGCTCATGGATTAGAAGAGCAAATATTGTTAAAATGTCTACACTACCCAGAGGAATATGCACATTTAATGCAATCTCTATCAAAATACCAACAGCATTTTTCACAGAGCAAGAACAGACAATCCTAAAGTTTGTATGGAACCACAAAAAGACCCTGAATCACCAAAGTAATCTCATAAAAGAAAAGCAAAGCTGGAGGTTTCACAATTCTGGGCAACAGATTATATTACAAAGCTGTAGTAATTAAAACAGTATGGTACTGGCACACGAAAAGACACATAGATCAGTGGAACAGAATAGAAAACTCAAAAGTGAACCCACAATTATATAGTCAGTTAATCTTTGACAAAGTAGGAAAGACTATCCAATGGGGGGGAAGCTATCTCTTCAACAGATGGTGTTGGGAAAACTGGATAGCAACATGCAAATCCCAGTATTTTATTATTAGATTCAATGCTCATAAAATTACTTTGTCTGATTGCTCTTAAAGTTTCTGAATACTTGCATTTAATTTCTGTACTTATTGTGCAATGGTAGCAAGGAGACCCAAACTCTGACTCACTGTGTTACCACGTAAACACCCTGTGATTTTGTGAAAAAGGACCTGATACACGATTCCCCCGAAAGTGCTGACATGGGCAAAAATGTGACAGGACATTGAAGCCCTCATTTTCTGGAAAGGGCTGCCAAAACTGCTTCTTGGTTGTGACATTTGAGAAGACTTGAAATTCTAAGCCATTTGTGACTTTTGTTATTCAAATTGCCCACTTAAAAGTATATTTAAATTAGTTCTTGTCAAGTTCTTGGTTGGAATGACTTCACATTGAGAGTGAGGAGGGCAATACACACACATATATAAATATACATATGCAGTAAGAATAAAGAATAAATATATGTGTGTATTATTTATTCATCCTTATGCCCAACCTCCCAAATCTCTAATGAATGCACATTGTAATTACACTTTGTATGGTTGGCTCCTGAGAACAGGCAGTTTTTGGCCACAGTTTAGTATAGAATCTAGTTCATTTAGAGCCCAAGTCCCCAGGAAGATTTTTGAATTGCTTCTGATGTGTAATGAGAAGCAATTATGAATGTCTATCCACCCCTCATCCAGCACTAAGAGGTTCACTGTGCATGTGGTGTTGCTCATCTCAGCGCTGTTGGCAATCACTGGTGATGAAAGATTCTGAGAGCCACTTCAATGCCCGTGAATAGAAGACAGGTTAAAGGAGTTAGAGTGTATTCACACAGTGGGATTGTTCATAACTCTGTAAAACCTGAAGAAGCTCTTCATATACTGATACGGAATGAGCTCCAAAAATACTAAGTGGGGGGAGAGAGAGAGAGAAGAGGGAGGGAGGAAGGGATGGGGGAGAGAGAAACAAGGCGCAGAGTGGTGTGCACTGTGCACTGTTACAGTGAGGAGAGGCAAACCCCCAATACTGTGCCCACTTGTGCCTGTGTCTCTGCACTATTTCAGGAGACCCTCTGGGGAAGGGTCCTGGTTGTCTTCAGTGTAGGAGCGCGATGGAGTATACTCCTTTTATACGGTTTGAATTTTATTCTGTGTGAATGTATCAGTGATTTTAAAAAAAAGTAGTTGAGGTGACACAATCTGATGATAATTTTAAAAACAGACCAGAGGCCATCAGCCTTAAAATTGTGTGGGCTTGTGTCTCAGGCTGGTCAAGGTTGTGGCCAAGATGATTGCTCCATCGCAGGGGAGAGAAATAGTTTTCTAAAAGCTGTTTAGATCAAAGTATAATACCTTTTTCCATTCTCTGTGCCAGGCGAACATCTTTCATTAATTCAGTGTTGAAGTAAGGGATGGGGTGGGAAGTAATTGGTTGTTGTAACGATGAAGATATAAATGCATAACGTTTGCTGAACTCTTGCTTGGTCCCAGGCACTGTTGTAATGGACACTGAAATGCTTTGTGCATACCATCTTGTTTAAACTCAGTTTAAATAAGATCTAAATTCAGTTGACCTAAGTACCCTGGTTTCTGTTTTCAAAAACAGAGATAGCAAGGTTAAGAACTCAGCTAAGGACAAAGCTATGTATGTGTAGGAGCCCAGGATTGAGTCCAGGAAGTGGGATAGCAGAGCCTTGCCTCTCCTGGCCAGGCCAAGGTGGAGTGCCTGTCAACAGAGACTGTAAAAAGCCCCAACACCCAGCAATTCTCAAGTTCAACTAAGTTCTGGGGAGATTCCCACGTACTGTGCAGAACAGAACACAGCACAGCACTTATTGAGTCCAAGGTCTGTAGTAAATGATGCAAGAAGACTCAGTGCCATATTGTCCTTGCTCAAAATAAACAACAACAACAAAAAAAACCCAGAAGAAAATAGCTAGTTTCTTAAAGGAGAATGTTTAGACTGGCTGGCTAACAGTTAGTCCTACTGATGTTATTATTTGCCATGTCTTATAAGCACCCATCGTATTCATCAAACAACAATGAAATGACTACTGTGTGGGCCAGAAACCACAGGTAAGCAAAGGTGTATGCAGAATCTCAGTCTCAGTTACACACCATGGGAATGAGTATCCGTGGGTAAATCTTTGTCGTCTTCCCGGGGCGTGGTAGAAGTATGTTCGTTATGAAGCACAGCACTGCGGCTTCTAGTGGGAGGAACTCAAAGCTAGTGGAGCCATCCTTTGTTTTGATTGGTGAATGTGTAATGGATTGTTGTTATTGCTTCTGTTTTGCATAATCTTCCATTTATTCATAATTTTATGCATAAAACGGATGAAGAGAGTATAATACCTTTTTCCATTCTCTGTGCCAGGCTAACATCTTTCATTAATTCAGTGTTGAAGTAAGGGGTGGGGTGGGAAGATCAAACCCTCTAATCCACTGATAACAGCGCCCCCTTAACACATGCCCCGGCGTTTTGCTACCTTAAAGAAGGAAGGATGGAGGGACTAAGGAGAGAAGAAGGAGGGAAGGAAGCAAAGGAAGGAGGAAGGAGGGTTGAGAGTATTTTTAGGATAGGCCTGATGAGAGTTTTAATCTATTCCTGCAACTGAGTATTTCTTCAGATATTTTGCTTAATTACCACTGAATAGATATATGTGTATAGTTTTCTTTATTGGTAGAAAATAAACTTAATAGAAAAAAATGGAGTTAATTTTCCTAATGGAGAAAAAAACAGTTTTAGCTAGTATTAGTTCTGTGAAACTTAAGATTTTAAGTGCCTCAGAAGAAAAAAAATAAGTTTTTAAAGTTGTAAATACCTTCATGAAGTAAACTTTCTTCTTTTTTTGTGGGAGGCAGAGTGGGTAACCCCAGATTCCTGCTCTCTGCTGTGCATACATTATATGACCCCTTCCCTCACATGCAGGTAAGACCTGTGAATATGATAGGATGTCACCCCCATGATTATGTTACATATATAAGGCACTCTCACAGCAGACTAGAGAGAGTCCCCTGCTGGCTTTGAAGAAATGAGCTGTCCTATCGTGAAGGCCCATGGCTAGGACCTGAGGAGCTAACTCGTAGGTGCCTACAGCCAGCAAAAACCAGTGGGGACTTCAGTCCTACAACTGTAAGGAACTTGAATGGAACTGAATGAAAGAGAGCCCTGAGTCTCAGATGAGACCACAGTCCTGACTGACATCCAGACTGCAACCCTGCGAGACCGCAAACAGGGAACAGTTAACCTGTGTCCCAACTCCTGGCCCCATAGAAGCTGAAAGGTAATCAATTTGTATTATTTTAAACCACTAAGCTTGTGATAAGTTGTTATACAGGAACAGAAAACTAATAGTTTTATTTATTTTTTAATTAAAACATTTTTTTAAAGTTTTATTTATTGGGGCACCTGGGTAGCTTACTTGGTTAAGCGTCCCGCTTCAGCACAGGTCATATCTCAAGGTTCATGAGTTCAAGCCTGTGTTGGGCTGTCCAGGCAGAATCTGCTTCAGATCTTCTGTCCCCTTCTCTCTCTCTGCCCCTCCCCCACTTGCCCCCCCTTAAAACCAAACATTAAAAAAAAGTTTTAATTAAAAAAAGTCTTATTTATTTATTTTGAGGGAGAGAATGAACACAGCAGGGGAGGAGCAGAGAGAAGGAGAGAGAGGATCCCAAGCAGGCTCTGTGCTATTAGCATGTAGCCTGATGCGGGGCTCGAACTCAGAAACTGTGAGATCATAACCTGAGCCAAAATCCAGAGTCAAGACACTTAAGCAACTGAGCCACACAGGCACCCCAGAAAACTAATCGTTTTTAAATTTATGTATACTTTGGTTTTTTACCTTTGGCAAAATTGCCCACGGTGATAGGTCAGTGGTAGGAATTCCCTTCCTGATTGTTCAGAGTCTACATTATCCCTCCCTATTGTGAGTGAGGCATTTGCTCTAAGTTTCTGCTTTCTGGGTTATAGGAGTTTACCCCTTAGAGCAAAGAAATACAAATTACCCATTTGGCATGGACTTTTTTCAGAAAATAGATAACACACTTTCCTATCGCCTTAAATATGGCATAGCAGTAGAACGGTGCCTTAAAACTTTTCATTGCAGGATTTGTTCCTGGGGTTGTTCGGAAGAATGAAAGAAGTCCTGGAAAGGGAGGTGATGCCTTGGCAAGGGCAGAAAATGGCCCGGCCTCTGGCGTGGCACCTTGGAAGAATGCTCTCTCCTGGCTTGGCAAGGTGGGGTCATTAAAACCAGAGCCAGCTGAGAGGCGACATGTGAGACGTCACTGTGGTGTAACGGAAGCCTCAGTGTCCCTTAATGACCCAGACGTCATCGTTATGAAACTGGAGTCGATGTTATGCCCCATACAGGGATATTTTGAGGCCACACTAGAACTGTGCTCTTTGGTGCTACGTCACAAAAGTCACCATTATTCCGATTTCTATCTGCATAGACTGGTGTGCCTGTGTTTGACCCTTAGCTACGTGGAATAGTGCATCTTTTCTTCTCATCTGTCAGGCTTCTTTCCTCCACATTAGGTTTCTGGTATTCATCCATGATATTTTCTATGGCTGCTGTTTGTGCATTCTCGTTACGAAGTATTATTCCATTGTCTGAATAAAGGGCAGTTTACTCATTGTGCTCTTAATGGGCATTTAGGTACTTTGCTGGGGTTTTGTGGGAGTACTTTGAATGGTGCAGTCATGAACGTTTTCGAGCATGTCTGTTAGGGAACACCTATATGCGTTTCTGTGGTGCAGAGGTCAGCAGGATGCTTTGGAAGAGGACTAGGTAGTAAAAAGCCCCCTCCTCCCTCCTTGCAGATTGTAGTGCCCGTGTCGCACCTGCCTACACCTCCTGTGTGGTGCAGAAGCAGCCATAGACATTATGTAAATGAATGATCACGGGCATGTGTATTTTAATTAAACTGTGCTTACAGACAGTGAAATTTAAATTTCATACCATTTTCATGTCATGAAATACAATTTTAAAAAAATTTTTTGTTTTATTTATATTTCAGAGAGAGAGAGACAGCATGAGCAGGGGAGGGTCAGAGAGAGAGGGAGATACGGAATCTGAAGACAGGCTCCAGGCTCATGAGCTAGTTGTCAGCACAGAGCCTGACGTAGGGCTTGAACCCACGGACCATGACATCATGACCTGAGCTGAAGTCGGAGACTCATCCGACTGAGCCACCCAGGCGCCCCATGAAATACAATTCTTTTGTTTTTGGTTTTTCAACCATCTAAAAGTGTAAAAATCATCCTCAGCTCACAACTGCGTAAAGAACCAGCAGCTGGCTTGATCTGGCCTTCGGGGGAGTTGGCTGATCCCTGCCACAGGGCATGTACCTAAGGGGGAATGCTGGGTCTTGTGGCATGCATATTACTCAACTGCAGAAGGTCCGTCCTGGTTTCCAGAGTAGTTCTCTCCATGTCCGTACACCATGTGAATAGTGTTTGTTATGAGTGAAGCACGTGGATTTTACAGTTTGGGTTTTGCGATGGCTCAGGAAAGCGGTTTCCTTCCTTTGAATCCTGATGGCTTGTGATTGTGAGAAGTCAGATGTGGAGATAACAGCTGGCACTGCACTTATTAAGAGAAGTGATTGGAGTATGTACTTGGACAGTGTTGCTCATGTACCTTTTATTTTGTTTATTGCCTTACTATTAACAGACCATATAGGAAACACAATGTAATTTTTATTTTGAATTTCATGTTTCCTTGAACAGCTCTGTAACCTTAGCCACACGTGCTTTATTTGTAAAAAGCTTTCAAATGTTAATTTCTCTTTTTAAAATGGATTACATTTCGTATTTTAATAAACTTTTGGAGCCATGTGCAGTCAGCATTCAATATTATATTTGTGTTTTGAAAGCCCTCCACTTGCATAAGTTGAGTGAATGTGCCCTGTTGATTTACTGGGCAGTTTATCTTGCTAAAGGTATATTAATAATGTTTCAAAGTGTAATATATCACTTACAGGAATACTTGCGTAAAATACTGTTGGCCATGAGAGTATTTTTAACAACCAAGACATATATTTATACTCCTGCTAAATTGATTGGGGGAGAAGGAGCTGGTCTTTTGGGATTGGCGCTTATATCAGGTGTTGTGATGTAAATGACTTGAACCCTCTATGGGACAGGATTTGAGCAGCAGACCTTTTGAGGATAGTTCATCTAGTTATTCATGGAGTACCAGGGTCACATCCCTCTGTGCTGAGTGTCCTTGCTGTTCCCTATGTTTCCTGGACAGGCGGGGTGGAAACTCACCTCTACACTGAGTGCGCGGTCTGAACAGTGTGATTCATCAGACTGATTCGGTTTTAGTGTTTGCGGTGGATGCAGGTTAATAGAAGGAAGAGGGTTATAGTCTCCCTGCTCTGTTAAAAGCAGGTTTTATTACTAACTAGGAGACGGAATGAGCCCATTCATTTGGGATTGGGTCTTCACGGACTCACCAGCATGTCTGGAGTGCGCACTTTCCAGAAGGAAATCTTGAGAAGCCAGAAGTGTGCCCCTGTCTTTAACTTTTCCTCAGTCTCTTCTTTTCTCTGTCTCCTCCTTTCTTAGTTTTCTAAGTCCCTTCGGGTCATGATCAGCTCATGTGGCTAAGAAATGAAATCTCTGCACCGAGTCCAGGACTTAAGTTCCTCCCTTCTTTCAGCTATTAGAGAAGACCCCTGGGACTGTTTCCCCCCTGTATGCTCTCCCATTTTTGTGTGAAAGAGTGATGAGAAAGCAGCTGACCAAAAAAAGGTGAACTGGAGGATCTTTGCTTTTGTATTTGTTTATTTCCTGCTTAATTCAGATCTGGGAATCCAGATACATCCTATGAATTCCCACATAAGGTTTTAAATTTTATTATCATAATTGTGTTCCTGATGCCTATGGAAGATGGTAGATTTTTACTGCAAGCCTTAATAGGTTTTTCAGGGGTGATTTCTGCTGATAAAGGTTGGCTGAACATTCCTTTGGCTTCCAGACATCTGCAGATTTTCCTTATCTCTGCGCCCTCTGCCTTACTGAGCTACAGCTGGCACACAACACTGGCTTAGTCTTGGTGTACAGCATGATGTCCTGATACGTGTGTTTCTTGCAAAATGATCACCACAGTAAGTTTCGTGAACATCCATCACCTTGCAGAGTTACACATACATTTCTTTTTTCTTGCGATGAGAACTTTTTAAAGACTTACTCTCTCAACAACTTTTAGTTATACCATATAGTATGTTAGCTTTAGTCACCAGGCTGTACATTACACCCTCATAACTTAATTTGTCTTCTAACTGGAAGTTTGTACCTTTCAACAAGCCTCACTCATTCTGCCTCCCTCCCTCCAGGCCTCCACCTCTGGCAACCCCCAGTCTGTTCTCTGTGTCCTTGAGTTTTGCTTTTTAGGTTCCACATAGAGGTGAGATCATACAGAATTTGTCTTCAACTGTCTGACTTATTTCACTTAGCATAATGCCCTCAAGGTCCATCCATGCTTTGCAAATAGCAAATGTGACAAAGGTGAGGTGGTTTTGATTGGCGTTTTCCTGATGATGAATGATGTTGAGCATCTTTTCACGTGTCGACCACCTGAATGTCTTCTTTGGAGAAATGTTTACTTCATTCCTGTGTCCATTTTTTATTCATATTTTTGTTGTTGCTGTTGTTACTGGATTGTTCTCAGGCTCTTTATATATTTTGGGTATTAACCCCTTACAAGGTTTGCAATAGTTCCATTCTATAGATTCCGGTTTCATTTTGTTGATTGTTTCTTTTATTGTGCCAGTAGCCTTTTGAGATTCATGTAGTCCCCCTTTTTTGTTTGTTTTGCTTTTGTTGCCTTAGCTTTTGGTGTCAAATCCAAAAAAAAAAAAAATCATTGCCAAGACTTGAGGAGCTTTCCTCTAGGAGTTTTATAGTTTCAGGTCTTATATACAAATCTTTAATCCGTTTTAGGGTTGATTTTTGTGTATGGTGTTAAATAGTGGTCCAGTTTTATTCTTCTGCATGGGGGTGTCCAACTTTCTCAGCACCATTTATTAAAGAGACTATACTTTTCCCCACTGTATTTTCTTGTCCGGATGGGTTTATTTCTGGCCTCTCTGTTCTGTTCTATTGATTCATGTGTCTGCTTTTATGCAAATCACTGTACTGTTTTGTTTACTGTGGCTTTGTAATATGATTTGATGTTAAGAAGTACGATGCCTCTAGCTTTGTTATTTCCCAAGCTTGGGCTTTTCAGGGTCTTTTGTGGTTCTGTGTAAATTTTAGGATTGTTTGTCCTATTTCTATGAAAAATGCATTGGATTTTGATAGGAATTGAATTCAATTTTTAGGTCACTTTGGGTGTAATGGACATTTTAACAATGTTAATTCTCCCAGTCAATGAGCATGGAATGTTTTTCCATTTGTTTGGGTCATCCTCAGTTTCTTTCATCAGTGTCTTATAGTTTTCAGCATGCAAGTCTTTCACCTCCTTGGTTAAATTTAGTCCTAGATATTTTATTCTTTTTGATACAATTGTAAGTAAAATTGTTTTCTTTTCTTTACAGTTTTTTTAATGTTTATTTATTTTTGAGAGAGACAGAGTGCAAACAGGGAGGGACAGAGAGAGAAATAAGAGACCCAGAATTCAAGACAGACTCCAGGCTCTGAGCTGTCAGCACAGATCCCGTTGTGGGGCTTGAACCCATAAATCATGAGATCATGACCTGAGCTGAAGTTGGAGGCTTAACCAACTGAGCCACCCACGTGCTTCTAGAATTGTTTTCTTTATTTCTCTTTCTGGTAGTTATTAGTGTAATAGACATGCAGCTAAATTTTGTGTATTAATTTTGTATCTGGCAGTTTTACTGAATTTGTTTATTCTAACAGTGTGTTCTAGTTTATATAGAGTTTGTATGGTTGTCTCTATATAATATTGTGTCGTTTGCAAGTAGAGACAGTTTTACTTTTTCCTTTCCGATCTGGATACGTTTATTTCTTTTCTTATCTAATTTCTCTGGTTATAGCCTCTAATACTATGTTGAATAAAAGTGGCAGGAGTGGATGTCCTTCTCTTATTCCTGATCTTAGAGGGAAAACTTTCAATTTTTTACCATTGAGTATGATGTTAGCTGTGGGCAGGTTTTCCTTACTGAAGACTTTTGGAGGAATGGTCTCTTGGCTTTCATTTTCAGAGGATATTTTCATTTTTGGAGGATGAAATTTTGTTTCATACAATAAAAATACAAAAAGATAATAGCCTTGGAGATATACTTAAGATTAAATAAAATATATTTTAAATAAAATAAATTGAAATACATTAAGTTGAAAATTTTTTATAAAAATATGTTCCTAAATTTATAAAAATTTTATTACATGTATTGTATTATTTTGATTACAAGTGTGTTTATCATAGAAAATTTAGGGGCACCTGAGTGCTCAGTCGGTTAGGTGTCCAACTTTGGTATCTGTCTTGGCTCAGGTGTTGATCTCACAGTTTGTGAGTTTGAGCCCTCCATCAGGGTCTCTGTTCTCAGTATAGAGCCCTCTTTAGATCCTCTCTCTGTCTGCCCCTCCCCTGCTTGCACAGTTGGTTTTTCTCTCTCTCTCAAACATTTAAAAAGTTTTTTGAAATGTAGAAAAGTATAAAGAAAAAAATACCAGATATAATTTGCTTTTATCTTGTAGTATTGCATGAGATATGGGTCAGGCTCTGTCTGTCCTTGTCTTTTCGCTCTTTCTCATATTTATTTGTTGTATTTATTATATATTCCAAGTAGGTACATAACATTTCACTCACACACACACACACACACACACACACACACACACACCTACACACACCTGCTATGGATGGAATTATTTCCTTCCAAAGTATAATATATTGAAGCCTTAATGCCCAATGCAACTGTATTTGGATACAATACAAATACAAAGAGCCTTTAGAGAGTGATTAAGGTTAAATGAGGTCATCAGGTTGGGGTCCTAATCCAGTAGGACTGGAGGCCTTACAATAAAAGGAAGAAAGAGAAATATGTCTGTCCACCATTGCTTGCATCCTCAAAAGAAGGGCCATGTGAGTACAGGGGAGATGGTGGCTCCTGGAAGCTACGAGTGGAGGCCTCCGAATAAAACCTGCTTTGCTGGGACCCTGATCTTGGACTTCTCAGCCTCTAGAACCATGAGAAATAAATTTCTGTTGTTTAAGCCACTCATTCTTTGGCACTCATTATGGCCATGCCAGATGACTAACAGACGCGTACAAACACACACATGAATCATACATATAACAGACACCCACACATTTTAAACAGAAATTGAGATCATTTTCTATGTAATCTAATGCAGTTTTTTCTGATTACCATTAGCATGAATCACACTGTGATATATATATTTTTCTAATATATGCCACATGCTTTTCCATATTAAGTCAGCTGAGACTAGTTGAGCTTTTTGTATTGTGATGTAAAGCTTCATTTTGTTTTAAACATGGCTGCTATATAGTGATATGTCTGAGCCTGTTGAGATGTGAAGTGCCTTTCATGGGAGACGTAACTGAAGTTACTTAAATGACCAGTAGTGCGGAGGTGGACGTCACAAGGGCAGGTGTAAAGCCTAGGAAAGATGAGGTTTTTTGGGCAGGCTTTGGAGGGCTGCAGAAAGAGGTACGGCAGCATGCAGCTTAGAGAACCTGTGTTCTGAGTTTCAGCTATGTGGTTTCAGCACATGATGTAGTCTCCTTCAGGTTCAGTTCTCCTATCTCCAAACCTGGGTGGAGCTTGGAAGGAACAGCTGCTTAACAGAGGTGTTCTGAAACTCAGCCGTGAAGCTCTTGATGCACCCTTCCTCCATGACATCGGTGGGTGTCTGCACAGAGCCCTGTTTTCTTTCCTGGCTCTGGACCATTCCAGACTACTGAGTCTGCAGCATAACTGTGTGTCAGGTCAGGGAGGAGACACTGTGTGCCTCTGGCATTTGCCTTTGTGAAGTGGATCTGCTGGTACTGTTTCCCTTGAAGAAAGGATGTCAAATTAATTTATTACCGTAGTCCCCTCCCTTTTCTTCAGTTTCACTTTCCACAGTTTCTGTTATGTATCTTCAGCTGTGGTCCAGAAGCCGATGATCCTCCTCCTGACGTGTTGTCAGAATGTCAGTAGTAGCCCAACGCTGCATCACAACACCTGCATCATTCACCTCACGTCATCTCATCATGAAGGCATTTTATCATCTCACATCATCGCAGGGAGAAATATGAGTGCAGTACAGTAAGATATTTTTAGAGAGAAAGACCACATTCACATAACTTTACTACAGTATGTTCTTATATAATTGTTCTGTCATAATTATTGTTAACTCTCACCATGCCTGTTTCATGAATTAAACTTTATCATATGTACATATATATTGGGAATAAAACCCAGGGTACATAAGGTTCGGTACTATCTGTGGGTTCAGGCATCCACTGGGGGGTGTTGGAATGTTTCCTGTGGATGGGGGCGGGAGCTACTGTACGTTGCCCAAGGAAGAAAAGCAACCTTTGTTACTCATGACATTAACATGGAGGCATGTCAGTTTTTCTGTGGCCCCGCGTGTTATTTACTGGCTTGTGATGCTGCATTATAAAATGGAGCTCAGGAGGAAGGATGTGGAATGCATGACTAAACCCTCCTAGCCCATCAGTGTCCAGCTTGATGCAGTGGAGTTGAATTTTGCTACAACTCTGATAGTCTGTGCAGATTTCTCACAGGCAAGACTTTTGTTGGATAAAATATTATTTGGAATAATTCTGTCCATGTACCAAGGCCTTGAAATTTTTTGGTGAAAGGGACATGCTAGTTGTGAATTTCAGGGGTTTTGTTTACTTTTGGAGGGTAATACTAATTATTTATGCTAATGGAGGTTAGCAAAGATGAATGTTAATGGTAATAGCTACCATCTGTAATCCTGATAAGTAGACACAGATAAATCTATTTAAAGATTAACAATTGATACACAGATATAGCCCTAGGTATGTTTATATAAGAGATATGTCTTTACATATAACACTGATATAGATTCATATTAGAGACAACAAAAGAGAGACATAGATGATATATAAGGGGGTATCTGTTTATTCCCTCCTTCCTCCCTAGCACATACTAGCATCTGGCAAGTAGCAGTTCACTAAATATTAGTTGAATGAGCTGCAGAAGCAGCTAACTGGAGGATGAGGGGGTTGCAAGTTGATAAACTGTAGCACTTGGTAAATCCTCAAAGTGGGCCCCAAATAAAGATGTCAGTCATATGGGGTAACATAGAAAATTATGGCACAATCCTGGATGTGAAATACTGGGAGCTTAAAAAAAATACTCATGCTGGGGCGCCTCGGTGGCTCGGTTGGTTAAGCATCCAACTCTTGATTTTGGCTCATGTCATCATCTCATGGTTTGTGAGATCAAGCCTCATATCAGGCTCTATACTGACAGTGCAGAGCCTACTTGGAATTCTCTGTCTCTGTCTCTGTCTCTCTGTCTCTCTGTCTCTCTCTCTCAAAGAAAGAAAGAAAGGCAGACTTAACAAAAAAAATACCCATGCTTGAGTCCTGCCCCTGAGATGCTCATTTAAGGGTCGGTACAGGGCTCAGGCATGATACTTTTTAAAAGTTCCTTGGGTGATCTGCGGGTCTGGCAGGAGAAACAACCATAGACAGATGTTAAGGTCAGCTCCAAGCAGTTAGGCTGCTTAACTGTGATCAGTATAGAGGGAGGGTCTCCTGTGGATCTGAGTAGGCTCTAAATGTTTCCCAAGGCAAGGGGAACGATGGGTAAGATTCAGACTGAGGAAAGGACTGCAAGGCTATCCCAAGCAGACATTATCGAGCAAAGGCTGAAAGGTGGATGTGAGTGTATTTTCTGTGGGTAAGAAAACAAGAGTAAACCAGCTTTACGTGACCAAAGTGTAAGGCAGACATCAGAGTGAAGCTTTCTAGGTTACAACATGCCACTTAAAGTGACCCTTTCACTTAGCTTTCTTACCTGTGTTCAAATTTGTATTCTGTAGAAATGCCCTTGTAGTACTTTCTGATGAGTCCTCCTGAGTATTTTAGACTTCCTTTTAGGTCAGATACACTAATGTACTTGTGATCACAAGATACTGCTCTACTTAAAAAAAGTCTAGTTAAGTATTAATGTGGGGAAATTTGCTCTTGCATATTTTCACACGTAATTTCTTTAATTGGTATTATGCATTTTGCATAATTTAAATACCAACATCTGGGTGATTTGCTCAGCCAGCAAAGGACCGCTTCATCAGAAAGATCTACACAGCACCGTCCCTGAACTGCCTGCCAAGAGTTAGCTGTTTGGCGTTTAAATAAAGAATGTTTTCTGTAGTGGGAAGGGTAGTGGAAATTGAACTGCCCCAAGAGTTTCTGTTCATTAAAAGCACAATATTAACTCTATTTACTGTTAGGGGCTGACTGCCAGTAATGCCAGGAAATTTAGGTTTGTTAGCACCATGGAGTAGTTGGTGGCCAGATTCTCTTCCTATTGCTGCCCTGGTGAGTCTGGGACTGTTTACCATCTGTTCTAAATGTATTGCTTTTGACCACAGATACTTTTATGTGGATTACTTCAAAGTCCTGTGAAAAGCAAGGTTTTTACATTTCTACCCTAACTGTCATGATGTAATAGGTGCCAGTATGATATCAGCACCATGGAGCTAGAGGTAGAGATGTGTTACACACTTCTTAAATCATTTATGATGGTAGTCGTTTAGAATCAAACCTTCACAGTCAAGCAAGATTCTCTTAGAAGCTTGACTTATTCTGGCCATTTGAAGTATTCTTTTGAGGTTCAAAAACTGCTTTTGCCTAGCAAGGAGCATAAAAATAGGACTGATCAGAGACAGTCTCAGTCCTGGGATCGAAAGTCATGATAATGTTAAGAAGTTTGCCTTTCACTGATCCCTGGATTCTCTTTCTCTGGGCCTTACATGTTGTCCTAGATCCACCATTTGCTTTCTGGAGGGACAGACACACAGTAAATGTGTGTAGTAAATGTATGTAATTTTGGTAGCCTTGAGTGCTCTGAAAATATTAAGCCCAGTGGAGTGATAGAATGCCTGGGAGTAGGGGGTGGGGTCTAGTAGGGCATAAACTTTATCTGAGTAGGGACCTTCTCCATTTACTCACTAGAGTCTTTGGTTTTGAGAGACTTTATCTGAGTGTGGACCTTCTCCGTTTACTCACTGGTGTCTTTGATTTTGAGACAGCAGGCAGATGTGTGGTCAGAGCTGATTGACAAGAAGGGACAAGCCACAAAGATGTCGGGAGAGAATGTCCCAGGCAGCGAGAATAGTTTGTGCAAAGGCCCTGCAGTGGGCATGAGGAGGCATTATGGCTGGAGCATTGTGAGTCAAGTGAAGAGTGGAGGGCGGCGAGGTTGGAGAGGTGCACTGGGGCCAGATGTAGTGAAGTAGTGAAGTGTGGGGGTCATTTTATTCTAAATGCATGGGAAACCATTGTAGGGTTTTATGCATGACCTCTTGATATTTGGAAAAGGTGGCTCTGGCTCATATGCCGAATAGATCATAGGATGGCAAGAGAGGAAGTGAAGGACCAATAGAGGATGTCAGAGACTCCACATGGGATATGGTGGTAGCCAGATCACGTCAGTAGCAGTGGAGACAAAAAGTTGTGGATGATTCAGACTTTGTTGTGCAGGTAGAGCTGATGGACCTACTGATGATCTAGCCAGGAGATTTGAGACAAAGAGAAGGAGCATGGGTGGCTTCTAGGTTGACCCACTTGATTCTTCCTTTCTTCCTTCTCACCCCCCACCCCCCAACCATGGATTGCTAATTCTGCCTTCCCACCTGAACCTCCTCCTTCCTGGAGCCTCATTCTGATTAAGGCTGATTGGCAATCCTGTCTTGATTCTAGGTCTCTTGTTATCTGCCAGACCTTTTTAGTTATGGGAGATTTCCAGTCCCTTATTAACTTCCACAGACTTCTTTCATGTGTGTGTGTGTGTGTGTGTGTGTGTGTGAGAGAGAGAGAGAGAGAGAGAGAGAGAGAGAGAGAGTGTGTGTGTGTGTGTGTGTGCGTGTGTGTAAATCAGATTATGATTCAAAGAGCATAATTAAATAGAGCTCTCACAAGAAGGATTACATATTACCAATAGCCTTGTAGGGTCATAGAACATGCTGTTAGGCACCCAGTATTATTTTTATTCACTTCTCTCTCACATTCTCTCTGGGAACACAGCAAAAATAAAAAGTTACTTCCTGAAGGAATGTGAAGGAGATTCTTACCTCTTTTCATCGTAGCTTACTCAGGCTGCATGGAGAAAGAGTGAAAGAAGACAGAATGATAGTTGAGGCCATTCACATGTACAGCTTCATTGATTTCCTGGTAATCTTGGCAACTGTTTCCTTTCTCTGTTAGATTTCTTTCTGTGTGTAGAAGACTGTACAAGAAATAGTAGCTTTTGGGTGAATGTCAGCTTGTGGTATACTTTCAGGATTTGAGAGCTAGTTAGTTTGTGTTACCAGTGACTGTTTATCATTTTCATATTATACAAGAAACATGTAAATTACCTGAGAACACTTGCTAGTCAAATTGGTGAGTGATTTTCACAAGTCACCAGTACCCACTTGCTGAGCTATATGCAAAGTATTACTAGTAAATGTCAGGATTTTTTTTTTCTTGGCAGTATAAATCTTTTGGATACTTAACAGATATCCGCAACTCGTGCAAGCTCTCCGGTTTCCTTATGTCTCATTAAGAAGAATATGTAAAATAGTTGAGAAGGAGGTCTTAAGGTCAGTCCATCTGCACCGATGGTCACAGAGTGCATGTACCTCTGCATTGTCCTTCTCAGTCCTGCTTTCCCATTCTTCCCACGCATCCTTGCCAGATTCATCTTCTAAAGCATCAGCCCATTCCTGCTTTCAAAATTCTCATTGGCTTCCTGTTTTCTGAATCAAATAATGACCCATCTACCTGGCTTTCCAGTCCATTTTTCCAGGTTTACCAGGTAAAGTGAATTTCCAGGGGTCCCTTGTGGATATACCCATGTTTGCCGTTTGCATGTCTTTACACAAGGAGTCCTGCAAACCTGGAGTACCCCTTATTTTCTTCCTTTTTGTAGCCTGTTGAATCCTACTCTGTAAGAAAGAGGCATTTGGAAATGACATCACAGTTTCAAAGATGGGAGGAAATAATAAGCAAAGCAAGCATCCCATGCAGAAGTACCACTGTGAACCTATGAATAGGGAACAGATGACAAAGTCACAAGCCGGCTGCCGAGGAAGAGGGAAGGTTGTGAGACAGCATTCCTAAACCTGTACATCAGAAGCTGAGTCAGTGAGGGTTCTTAAGGAATTAAAAAAAAAATTTAATGTTTATTATTATTATTATTAAAAAATTTTTTAAACATTTATTTTATTATTATTTATGAGAGAGATAGACTGAGTAAGGGAGGGGCAGAGAGAGAGAGGGAGACACAGAGCCTGAAGCAGGCTCCAGGCTCTGAGCTGTCAGCATGGAGCCCTATGTGGGGCTTGATTCCATGAACTGTGAGATCATGACCTGAGCTGAAATTGGATGCTCAACTGACTGAGGCACCCAGGTGCCCCTAATGTTTATTATTTTTGAGAGAGAGGGAGAGAGACAGACAGACAGACGACAAGCAGGGGAAGGGCACATGGGCAGGGGTGGGATACAGAATCCGAAGCAGGCTCCAGGCTCTGAGCTGATGTGGGGCTCAAACCCATGAACCGTGAGATCATGACCTGAGCCGAAGTAGGATGCTTAACAGACTGAGCCACCCAGGTGCCCCTGAATCAGTGAGGGTTCTAAAAACCCTTTCTGGAGCCCTCCAGTCTGGGGAGATCCAAACTGAGTTCCCTGTTCTTATTTGAAGAGCCATAGGAGTAGCTGGCGGTGGTCACTGGGAGGAAGTGAAAAGTGGAGCTGATTCTCCTTGTAAGTAACAGCCTGGTGACATGGTGAGGGACTGGGAGCAGGCTTCGCCATGGGAGTGGAATCTCTTCTCAAGCAGGAGGAAGGAGCACAGTAGAGGATATTTCATGACCTTTACTATGAGAAGGCAGAGCCCTGGAATTCAAACAGAGCCTCTAGGGTGCTTTGTTTGAAATGTGGCTCTCTGTCATTACATCTGGCTAGGGAAGAGTGATAGAATGCAGGCTACTCAGTCTTTGAACTTGGCAAGATCACAAAAACGGCAAGACAAAGGGTCAAGGAGTTGCCCATTGTGTATTAGAGCATATACACCTGAGCATACACAAGATGAGCGAAAAAAGGGTAATTCTAGAAATATAGTTGTAACGAGGGATAGGTGGACAGATGGGCAGACAGAAGGGGAAAAAAAAGGAATATAGCACGCAAAACTAAAAGGTCCAGATTTAGATGAAAACATCCCTCAAGTCATGGGAGGGAGTTCTTGACAATTGTTTCATTATGTGGAACTAAAGTTAGTGAGAAATGTGAAGTCAATAAACAAAACAAGATGGTAATAAAAAGCAGAATGAGGTTGGGGGACAAAAAGAGAAGATTGCAGACCTAAAGAGAGTGTGAGGTCCAAAACAACATCCGGTACATCTAATACATAAAATTAGAAATACCAAGGGAAAGGATAGATGGCATTGGAATCAAATTACTAAAAGAGTAAAGGCTTAATAATCTCAGTGAACACAAATGAAATACTTAAGGTATTAAGTAATCAGAAGCTAAAATATAACAAGGACAAAGACAGTATAATATAAGGATAATTGGTATCCCTGAAGTAGACAGTCCGCAATTGAAACAAAATGTGTTAGAAAACAAGACAATTTTCATGAAATGAAGAAATAAACAAAGGAACTGGGTCTGCAGATTAGTATTGTACTCCAGGAAAATTTGGAGTATAGAAGGTTGACCACTGAAATCTATCTGATTAAGCTGTTGGATTTCAGAGATAAAGGGGAAGTTCTTTGTACCCCTCCCTGGGCAGAAAAGCAGATTGTCTGCCATGGACTAAAAGTCGGTCTAGGTTCGGGTTTCCTGAGTAGCTCTCAGTTTCTGAACCTAGTGGGGCTATGTCTTTAGCATTCAGAGGGAAAGGAAGTATGACCTAATGGTGGCCCAAACTGACACAGCTAAGGTGTCATTCAGGTGTGACAGCAGGATGCAGATATTTCCAAACATATACAAACTCGAGTAAGAGTGCTTAAAATCAAAGCACATATGGAAAATGTATATACGCAGCACTGTTGAACCGCTAAATATGCTTTATGACGTTTTAACCTAGAAGGATATTTTGGGAAATCGCTCTTGTAGTGAAGGAACATTTGGTTGGAATTCAACAAATACTTTAGTTTCTTTTCCTTTTGTTAAATTCACATAAGTCACATGTGGTTTTTTTAAAATGAAAAAAGTAGCTTTACTAGAGGCTAATTTTATTTTTTATAAAAGTCTTTCTGCCTGCCTGGTTTCCTCCCTCCCTCTTTACACACACCGTGGGAAATGTGCCGTTCCCTCTCATCTTCTGCTAAGTCTTGTAGGCAAGTTGGCAGAAATTAAGTGCACTTTATACTGTGAGGCAACTCTATAAAAGTCTACTAATGAAATGCATAATTCTTCATAGGCTACATGTCCTCAATAAAAGGATTCTGACATTTAATTTTTGGCTGTTGAAAAACAATCCACTTAAAATCACTTTGCTCCCTACCATGGCAAATAATCAGCAATTATTGAGTGACTACTGTATGCCCTGTGCAGCTGTGTGCACTGGACATAGTCAATGTGAGGAAAGGTAGTTTCTGTTTGTAGACAGCTCTAATTTAGGTGGGACAGATACATCACCAGTTTCCCTAGTATTTCCCAAGGGAGATCCAGCTCTCAGGAGGCTTCTCCAAAGGGGGAAAAAAAATGGTTTTGTTGTTGGTAAGTTCTTGGTTGGGTTTTCACTTAGTCATTTATTGAGGAAAGCTGTTGACTTCTATCAGAAAATGCTATCCTGAGGATATGGTTGTGACTGAAAGAGGTAGGACCTCTGCTCAGCCTTATAAACAAGTATGGTGGTTACATGGGGTGCTCCCAGTGAATGAAGTCCTTGTATGGTCTTCTTCCTTGGAATTGGGCAGCCCCGCCTATAACTCACCTAAACCACTGGAATGTGCCAGAAGTGACACAGCGAGCATAAAAGCACTGGACCCATGTTTTAGGTTCAGAGAAACATATTGAACATATTATTTGCAAATGTAATGAATGTAATGTTTAGGCTGATAGTATGTTTTGACACTCTTGGTCAGGCTATGGTTTCCTTTTATACAGTTATTGGTTGCCAGAAGCTTTGTTTCAATACAAAATAAGTGCAGCTCTCTATATCTTCCCATTTCTTTGGGACATGGCATTCCTAGAGTTGGGGGAGGAATGGCCAACTGTGCTATGTTAAATATTCCATCTTATCAAAGAGGTGTTTCATAAATTATGTATAACAGTAGATGCCACTCAATAAATATTTTATATGTGATAGATATTTTTGTCTGAAATTACTTTTTCACTTGAGCAATGATTTAAACCCTCATTTTTAGTTTTATGAGGTGACACTTTTATAATATCGTGTAGTGAATGCAGCTTGAATGTCATAGAGCTTTAGAGCAGCATTAATCATAAATTCGTCTGCCCCCACTCCCAGTCCTGAAAGACTGTCTCTTAATTCAGCTGTTACCCATTCTGTGTATGGGAGTGGATGTGAGAACATGCTGGTGTGTGTGCATGGGGGTCGCGGGTGGGGACAAGTAATGCTTTTGACCTAGTGGCTCCAAAGTTATGAATTTTAAATGATTTTCGAAGTGTATGAGACTTATTTCAAGGAAGGGAAATAGAAAGTATTTTTCAGAGGTTAAAAAAAAAAAAAGAATATGAAACTAAACTGGGATGTAGTCCAAAACAATTTCTCCAGTTTGAGTGGGAGCTATTAGAATTTAAAGTATTGCCTTTTTCTCAGGTTATTGTCCACTTTTATGCCGAAAGAAAATACATACGTCTCTGCACTTCTGTGAACAGTCACTGTCCTCTTCACATGGACCTAGAGGTCTGGAACATTCATTGGCAGGTGGCTGCCTAACCACATTTGTCGTGCTGTCACAGTTCAGAGTCACCAGACCTTCCAGTGAGGACATCGTTTTATGAAATAGAACCATGTGATTAAATTCTCTCTAACATGTATCTATATATCATTTTTTTTAAAGCACATACTTTCCGCTTCTGCTTGAATTCTACAGTCAGGAGGAAAAGAACACATCCTACCAATATCTGAGAGATAGGCGTGGAGGCCGGTTTATTTAGCGTGCTCATTTAGCTAAGATTTGCAAGGGCCTTGGTACAGTAAATCAGGCTTACTGAAGTCTCTGACCTGGGATCCCAAGGTTCTGAGCCCTACAATGGGAGCCTGGCTGATAAGAGGAGTAATTGAAGAACAATGATATGCTTCATTTCCTTTTCCTGAATTGAAGTTATGCATTGGTCATTTTCTCTGCATATCTATTTAATGGTTGTTAAATTAAATTGCTTTCTTTCAAGTGGTGATTTTTATGGTTTTTTTTTTTTTTTGGGCATTTCATTCTGTCACCCTCTTGCATGACTGCATTTCTTGGGTGTGCGTTTGAGATTCAGATGTCTGCAGAGATGAAGGCCCAGGGGACTTCTCTCTTCCTGCTGCCCTTCCCCTGACCCTCTTTGGAACTCCCTTGTCTATAAGGTTATGGAGTTCTGAATCCTTCACCTAGAGGGTGACATCGTTTTAATATTTAAGTGACACGAAATACATTTATTCGTTCCAGGAATGTATGGTGTACTGATTATGTTTCAGACACTTCTCCCATTGGAGATCTAGTACTGTGCCCTGGTCACAGTGTCCATTCTAGGGGTGGGGGCAGGGAAGAGCTCTGCTAGGGTGTCTCTACCAGGAGCCTGGTTAGTAGCTTAGAGCTTTCTTCCTGTTGCTCACATTACATCTAAAATCATAGAGCACAGCATTGTGCTGTTGGACGTGACTTGGTCAGAACTCAGCATGGCCCAGCCTCAAAGCTGGAATTTTCACCTTCAGTCTTCAGAATTTATCTCCGATTTGTTTAGAAGCCTGATTTTAGAGCTCTGTTCTCTTGGTACAGATGGGCCTGATGTTAAGATAGGGGCCCATGGTCTCTTGCCTGACCAGTGCTGTTGATGTTTTCCTGCATGTCTCTGACCTCTGTGTATCTGACCACTCATTCATTCATTTGACAATACTGACCAGTTACTATGTGTCAGACATGAAATGAGCCACTGGCTTATATCCTAGTCCAGATAAGTAATAATCTCATATATAACATATCATATAGTAGTAATTGCTAAGGAGGGAAACAAATCAGGATAAATGAAGTTAGTGATTACTGTTTTGTATGGGGTGATGGGGAAGGTGACTTTGGAGTGAAGACTTGAGGAATTGGAGGCTATGTTATTTATATTTGTGCGTGCGCACATGCGCACACACACACACACACACACACACACACACACACCTATACATATGTGGTAGTTCTTCTCAACTGGGGTTGATGTTGTTCCCCAGGGGATATTTGCTCGTATCTGGAGACTTTTTGGTTGTCACAGCCTTGGGGAAGAGGTGGGGTGCTACTGGTATCTAGTGGGTATGTAACCGATTTCAAGGGTTTGCTTGGGGCACAGCAGGCTGAAAGCAACCCAAGCAAGTACTGAAAGCAAAGAACTTGCAACAGGGAGATAGGGAGAGAGCTCTCAAAGCACTGTCTCCCCGTGAGGTTAGTACCGGAAGCCTTACTTCAGTGTATTAGGGGGCAGAGGCAGGGAGCTTGCATAGGCCTGCAAGGAGCCTTGCAGGGAGTGTGCATCAGGTTCAGTTGTGCCTGCCTGGCATGTTAGCATGCTAGTACATACATCCCGTGTTTGAAATGGTGGAAAACTGTACTCACAGGAGGGGATCCTGATACTGTAATGAGCTAAAAGTAACGTCAGGACAACTCAGGGGTTTCTGTGTAGCTCAGGGGGTCCTCAGGTCCAATCTGGCTCACACTGGCTTCTGTAAAGGGCTATCAGGTGAGGCACACCTAGCAAGGGACTATCAGGTCAAATACCTAGCTGGGCTTCTCCTTGGCTGGAGCTGTTGGTTCTATAACACAAAGCAAAACACATTCCTTCCCTACTTTTGTTCCTTCCCTTCCTCCCTTCTGCTGATAGATTTTAGCCCTCTTTTGTATGATGCCTCTCACTGCGTCATAGCAACAAGGAGAGGCCAGGCATGCTGCTAAGCCTCCTGCAGTGCACAAGGCATCCTCTCATAACGAAGAACCAGCTGGTCTGAGATGTCAGTAGTGCCGGGGTCTGTAAACCCTCTTTTAGGGGAAGGGAAGGAATAGATGGTGACAGAAGAAACAGCAACTGCAAAAGCAGAAGGAACAACCACGTCTAAAGTCCTGAGTTGGGGACAGGCTGGCAAGTTTGAGGAGTGGAAAGGAACCTCTGGACCCCTAGACAGGAGCAAGCAAGGTGGGGGGAGATGAGAACAAGAGATCAGCAAGGGTAGGGATCATGTAGAGCTTTGTAGAGCCTTACAAGGGCTTGGGCTTTCAACTCTATGAAATGGGAGGCCAGGGAAAGGATTGGAACAGGGGAGCAAACTGCCCTTGTATCCATCTGGTTGCTGAGCAGAGCACATGCCCCAGTGCGGCACCAGTAGTGGAGGCCTCGATTGTTGTGGTGATCCTGGTGAAAGATGATGGTGCTTGGGGTTCAGGAGGAATATGGTACAGGTGGTTTGATGTTGTCATATTGGGTCATATTTTGAAGGCTGAGTCAATGCGAAGCTCACAGGAGTTAGAGAAAGAAAGGAGGAAAGTGTAGCCATGGTGTTTGCTCTGAACAACTAGAAGGAAGTTTGGCATTTACCGAGATGGTATGGTGTGCAGGTCTGGGATGCAGGGGAAGTCAAGCGTTGGGTTTTTCTTTTAATGTTTGTTTATTTTGGGGAGAGAAGGTGGGTGAGCACAAGTGATGGAGGGGCAGAGAGAGAGGGGTACAGAAGATCAGAAGTGGGCTCTGTGCTGACAGCAGTGGGCCCAATGCAGGGCTCCTGCTCACTGACCCTGAGATTATGATCTGAGCCAAAGTTGGATGCTTAAGCAACTGACCCACCCGGGTACCCCAAGAGTTGGCTTTTCAACGTGTTAAGTTTGAGCTACATTTTTGGTATCCCCATAGAATTCATTGAGGTCAGTGAGTGTATGCATGAGTGTAGTGTCAAGGGAGAGGGCTGCCTGGAGAGTTAGATTTGACTCATTAGCGTATAGATTGCAGGTGAAGTCCAGAGACAGGATGGGGTCATCAGGGAGTGACGGGTACTCTGGTCCCAAGGACGAAAGCTTGCATGGAGTGGGCTCAGGAGAGAGTGGGAGGGGAGGAATTGGAGAAACCACTAGTGTAGGGAAGACTTTGGAGGCAATTATTCCCAAAGGGACACAGAAATTGTTAGTAGCTGGAAGAGATGCACAGGCCAGGGCAGATGGGGGTCGTCATGGTGGTCGTGTTGCTGGGAGAATGTGTAGCAGATTTTTATCTAGGTAGGAATGACCTTGTAGGTAGGTCAAGTACGTCTGGTACAGAGGTTGCTAATTCACTGGAAAGGGTTGCTTTGGGGAACATTCACAGTTTGACTATAGTAGACGGTGAGAAGAGACAACAGATCCGGAGACACCTAGATATTAAGTGAAATAAAGATTCTGAAGAGGGAGAAAGATTACTTTGTAGTTGGGTGGTCCTAGGACCTTTCCTGAGGAAGGCAAGGTCTGAGCTTGGTTTCAAAGAGGTTGTATTCATCAGGCAATAAATTTGCCTCATTTTATATTGAGCTTTTTATAGATTTCAAGTTCACTTTGCCTGCCATATGCCAGGATCCCAACATGAAGGTTTTCCATTTTTCTTGCAGCTTTTCTGATGAGAAATAAAATATTGTTCATTCTTTTTCCTCTAAGTAACCTTTTCCTTTTCTTTCCCTCCTAATTTCAGGAACAGACTCTAGCCCTTAGGAAAGAAGGGATTGGAGTTGTTTTGGATTCTGAACTGCCCCATTTGATTGGCATTGATGATGACCTTCTGAGTACTGGAATCATCTTATATCATTTGAAGGTAGAGATGGCTTAAGTGGAACATATAGTTTTGTTTCAGTTTCCTCTTTAGACACTAGTAGGGTTTACTGTAATACTCTACATACCTGATGAACACAGCACTTACATTAGAGAATACACTACAAATCTTTGAGCCCTTTGGGGATTTTCATTGGTTCACTGATGTTCTGTGGTATTAAAAGTTCCTATATTTATGGAGTTCTAAAGCTAAATGAAGATCCATTCACTTTGCCTGCCACTTTGTAGAATCAATGAGTAGGGGGGTTGGGGGGACAGTAAGGAACAGAAAGGCAGGCTGACCAAGGAAGGAAAGTTATAACCACCTGGAGCTGGGATTTGCTAGGTGTAACTTTCTAGTCCCTCAGGCTAATGATAAAGCATATCTCCTGCCTACATTATTGGGCCTGGTCCCAAACTGGCAATTTGTGTCAAGAGAACAGAATTACCACATTAGTGTCAGCAGTTGCCTCTGTAACCTTGACTTAGGATCCTCTCTCTGATCCACAACTTAAAATGAGAATACTGTTGGATCTGGGCTTTGCAGGCTCTCATAAGTTGTATCTTTAGAGAGGAGAAACCCCTGGCCCCTAGAGGAGAAGCTTGCCAGGAAGGATGAGGAACCTCAGTGGGGTTACCCTCACGGACAGAGTAGTGATGCACACACAAAATAGGAGCCTCCCCTTGTTGAGCAGGAAGCCTCAGGAGCGGGGCATTTTCTGGGCAACCTGGGACACTGTTACAGAGTCTTAGTGAACTCTGATTGCACCAAGGCCATGGCCTGCCTGGGACATTGCTTGCCCATCGGCCATCAGCTTGCTTGGGTTTACATGACAAGTGGAGAAACAGGCCATTCCTCATGTTCTTGCTAATAAATTCTACTTGACTTTTCTTCGTAGGAAGGTCAGACATATGTTGGTCGAGAAGATGCTTCAACAGAACAGGATATTGGTGAGAATCTATCCATTTCTCATTCCCAGTGATTTTTGAAAATCATTTAATGAAGAGTTTTTTTTCGGGTGACTAACACTCAAGTGATTATTTAAAAAACCCCTCTTTTTCAAATACAGTATTGATCAGTATGTGCGTTTCTATAATTTTGAGCTCGAATGATGCAGAACAATTAATTTAGAGAATAAAGTGGAACCTTCTCCCCACCATATATACATTCTATACTCTGTTCCAACTTTCAAGAATAATTTAAATTACACTACTCTTGTCACAATGGAATAGTGATATATATGCCAACGGACACAGATAGAGGGTAGCAGACCCCTCAACAGGAAGGATATAGACACTTACCCATGCAGTGATGATGGAGAGTGTGCACAGTACACACACGTAGGAGGTGTGACTTCTGGGTTTCCTGAAAGTCTTTGCTGAGGCCCACAGATAACCAGTGATTGAGCCCGGGAGCAGGGTGAGGTCTTGTTAGTCTTTAAAAGCATACCTGGATGACCACTTAAGTAGTGGGGGTGTACGTGTGTGTGTGAGACAAGGTGGGAATTGGCAAGGGAAGGATTCTATCTTCTCAGCTGTTTTTAGAATTGCCAGCAATGGACTTGCTTTCCTGCCAAGTGTAAGCTATTCATCACGCCAAAGCTAGCATAGTTCTATGTGTTTTACTATTTGCTGTGAAACTGGGAGAGCTGAAAACTAGTTCCCAGAAGTCCTCAGCTTTGGCTGTTTTTGAGGAGAACTAGGTGTCAGGCCTCGTCTTCTGATCATTACATTATATGTTTGACCTTTGGGGTTGTTATAAATGATGATGAGTGACAGGAACACATGTTTTCTGTGCACAGAAAAGTTCAGTAGTATGGTTCTGTAGAGAACAGTGGGAGCTATTTGATTTGTACTTGTGAGAAGCTGGCCAAGAACTGTGCCTAAAATTCTGTAGGTTGTTTTGACAGGCATTCATGGCCATGCCCGGCCACTCACCATGTAAGAATAGCTCAGGATAGTCCTACAAGAATAGGTATATTAGCAGCCTCATGCTCTAAGAGGTCAGTGGAGGTCACATTCTCTCAGATTTGGCACAGGCTGTGGTGGTGTCCATCCCACTACAGCTTCTGGAGACTTCCTTGGGCCTCTCAAGATCCATGCCAAGCCAAGTTCACCTTTGGTTTCAGCTCCTGGAATGCAGTGTCTATTAGTGCAGAGGTTGTAAGAAGAGCCTTGACCCACAGAGCCCTTCTGTTGCTTCCGTTTTACAGTGACTTTTGGGTGGCTGGTGGCGGAAATTTATTCAGCATTTAAGCCACACAGTGGTATTCAATTAAGACAAATTACTCAACTATATCCTCCTTGAAGATGAGATAAATTAGCATGCGAGAAATTACTTCCTTACACAGGTGATGTCCAGACCCTTTGCAGTAACATTCAGCACTCTATCAGTTGATGCCATGAACTCCGGAAATTCTCTTTTCTCACTAAACATAAATGTTCACTTCATAGTATCTACGTGGAAAAGGAAGGGTATTTAATATGGAAGAAATAAAGGTTGGGAATCACTGCACTAGATAACAAAGAAGATACTATGTTTGTTTTTTGTTTTTCCCACTTAGTTCTTCATGGCCTCGACCTGGAGAGTGAGCACTGCATCTTTGAGAACGTCGGAGGGACGGTGACGCTGATACCCCTGAGCGGGTCTCAGTGCTCTGTGAATGGCATTCAGATCATGGAGGCCACACATCTGAATCAAGGTATCTGGTTTCTGGTTTTCAGAGTTCTTTGTATATGTCGTTGCTGGAGAACATGTTGACCAGGTAATGCGGGAATATGTGCATCTTAGAATTAATTGCTGGTTAGTCATGAGAAACATGCAGACTGTTCGGTTCATTATGCTGTTTCCTGTTTTGCCAGAGGACTTCTTTATAATTCCAGTTGTCTCGTTGAATTAAACATATATATCGTCTTGAAAATTATTGCTTTTATGGAAATAGGACTCGAAAGGAATTTTTTAAGTTAAGAAAGCACCTTTAAAATGCAAAACCTTAACACAATGCCTGCTGTTAATAACTTTATTACCATATTTATATTCTTTCTGTGGATAGCTGTAACATACATATGGGATCTGGTATCATAGCTTTTGTTTTCCTCTTGAAATACTTTCAGTTTTATGGAAAATTTGCAAGTATCATACAAAGAACTGTTTAGTTTCAGAAGTATTTGAAAGTAAATCAGTAACATGATGCCCCACCACCCCTGAATACTTCAGTGTTTATTTCTTTTAAACAGTGGCATTTTCCTATGTAATTACGACATAAGCATCCAAGTTAGACAATGAACACGGGGACATTCCTGGCATCTGATTCTCGGACACCCTCCAGGTTGTCATCGTTTGCCCAGCAAAGTCCACTGTGGGTCCGGGATTCAGTCCGGCATCATGTGCTGCATTTAGTTGCCCCACCTCTTTCAGTCTTTGCTTTCCTCTGATGTTTAGGCTTTTGGCAGGTCACATATGTTACAGAATGTCCCTGTACGTAAGTGTAGCCTCTATCTGCTGCTTCCTCGTGATGACACTAACACTGTGCCTTCTTGACAGGGCTCTCTGAGAAATGATGCCCTGTTTTTCTCCCATCTCATTACGGAGGAGATGCTCACTGTGATCATTTGGTTAAAGTGGAGTTTGCCAGGCTTCTTTACTGTGAAACTCCTCTCTTCCTCCTTTTTATTAATAAGGACATTGGGAAGGATTCTGGGATCATAAATATTCCATTCTTTGTCATACTCTCACCCCGTTTTGGAACCATCTTGGGGGGGGGTGGTGTCTGATTGAATTTTTACTTGGATGGCTGCCACGTGGTAATCGTCCTCCTTTTACATTAGTTCGATTTGTGTTGTAAGCATCAACAGGGTCACATGGCTTGCTGTTTTATTTGGTAGGTCTTGGTTTGTCTATCATTATTTGTTTCAGTACCCAAATTGTCCCAGGTTTGGTGAGTGGGAGTTGCGCCAAGCTGATTTCTGTGACCTTGTGTCTTGTCCCCATCAGTGATGAGCACTTCCTTACATTCTGACACGATAAGATGTTCCAGGCTTATCTGTTGTACTTTCCTGGAATCAGCCAGTTCTCCAGGGAGCCTTGGTTCATCTCAGTGGAGAATGGGATTTAGAAACTAAGATCTGAACACTAGATGTGTTTGTTGCTCTTGTGGTGTTGCTGCTCCCAGGTCCTCTCAGTCAAAAGAGTTAGGGAAAGCATGTGTCTCTGTCTGTATGGACAACACATACAAACATATTTATGTCTGTATCTATTTCAGCATTTTAGTATCTATATTACTGACCAAGAGTTCATATCAGTACCTCTACTCCAATGTAATACCATAGCATTCTTCCTAGTTTTTTCCTTTTTTCTTATTTGTAGCTCCCTTTTCTGATAGTGATAAACCTGACTTCCACTATGTAACCAGTACCCGTCACTTCTGCCACCTCCTCCTGCGGGGAGCCTCTTCCTCCCGTGCAGGCTTTGACACCCGATGCCAGATTGCACCACCACTGCCCTCACTCTCCTAGAGCAGCACCGAGCTTCCTCCCATTCCCATGCTGATACTTGCTTTGCTCAGTCCCACCTGCTGGCTTTTGTACTGAATCATGCAAGAAGGAACAAAAGAGTTGATATACCTTAAGCCCCCCCCTTTTTTTGTATATTATACATAGTTTTTATGATAACAGTTTTTCGTGGTTACATACTATAATGTTGTATCTACTTTGACATAGGAATTGGACAGATGGGAAGCATATAGTTCATTGGTGCTAGTGAGTTCATGAGCAGAAATCAGTTGTAAGGAGTTATCTCAGAAATGAAGGACATGTGGTATGGACTAGGACAGTCATCCTTTTGTAGGACGGGGGTAGAATCTATTGAAGACATTCTAAAAGCAACTAATGGAGTACCCACCCATGAGCCTACCACCAAATCATCCACTGATCTCTTCATCTGTTTTCACACTCTTAGTATTTGTCAGTGCAAGTTGAACTGGGGAAGAGAAGCATTTGGGTGCCTTGGAGCTGGCTGGGAATGTCAAAGTTCAGCAGTAGCCGGTGACTAGCCCAAACCCAGGGCACTGCAAGTGCCAAATGATCGTGACCAAAACAGCATTTTCTGCTTTTTTGTAAACAGGACAAGCATTCTGGCGATATGGGTTGGAGTAGCTGGTTCTTGCCAGATAGCAGAGTCATTGTCATGGTGAGAAGCTGTCTCTGCCCTGAACTCAGAAAGTTACCATAATTGGCTGGCAGACAGGTGGTCACTACATAGGGTTTTTCAGTGACACTCCTGCTTGTGAACACACACGCCCAGCCCACCTGTTTGTTTACCCGTAGGACCTCAGGTGGAGGACCTGCTGCTCTTCCTCTAGGTGGCAGGGGTGGTGCACAGGTCATGGCGAGAGGTGAGAGACAGGTCCCCTAGTCCATAAAGATCTCTGCACGGGCTCCATCCCCAGCACATCAGGTGAGGTTGACCTTGCTGTGATGACTGTGTATTGTTACCAGATTTTACAAGAGGCTTGTACTGGTTTTCAATATCATTGTTAATACATGAGTAGAACTTTGGAATTCAGTTTGAAATATTTATTTGTTTAATATGTCTGGGGTAGACCTAATTTAATTTTAACCATATTGGTGTAACATTTATTATAACTTTACCTCATGCATGCTATGTACCCACCTCTCTTTTGAAGAAATTCACTCTACCAAAAATGAACACTGACACATAGCAACGTATCGATTTCATGGCTTTCTGCTTTGTTCACGTACCATTTCTACTTCTGTACAGGTATCACACAATTTTAATGTTTGTTATGTTTTAATATGCTTTAATTTCTCTTTCTACTTGAGTGTTTTGTGCTATTCATGCCTATTAATTTTTTCAAAGAAATTTTAGAATCACTGCTTCTGCCATTTATGGGTCAAAAATCTCTTGTGGATTTTCTTGGAGGTTAACTTCTTAAAAATTTTTTTAATGTTTATTTTATTATTGAGAGACAGAGAGATGGAAGGGAGAGGGGCAGAGACGGGGGAGACACAGGATCTGAAGCAGGCTCCAGACTCCGAGCTGACAGCTCAGAGTCTGATGCAGGGCTTGAACCCACGAGCCGCCAGATTATGACCTGAGCTAAAGTTGGTGCTCAACCAACTGAGCCACCCAGGAGGCCCTGGAGGTTAACTTTTATGTGTAATGGTGTTCCTGTGAGAAAATCAGCCTGAAGGTCCAAACAAAACACTGTAAAAGGAACTTTTAAAGCACATACTGTTTATAATCGGGAAACTGCCTGGAATTTACTATTCAATATTGGGGTTATCTTCTACCCTTTGCCCACCCCACCCCCAGAAAAGATGATTAACTTATTTATTTAGTTCAAAGAATTTGCTTACTATTCCATTGCAACCTGCTTCTGTAGCTATGATTATATCTCTAATTCTCTTGTGAATTGAGCCATTGTCATAGGTAGGTAATAATTATATCTCCCATATAGTATTTTTATCAAGTGTATTTTTTAATCTTAAATTTTTACCTTAATTGAAAATCCATTTTAAAAATATGGCTATTTAGATTAGTGATGGCTGAAACTAAATTTTTGACTTATCCTAGGAAAGTAGTGGTACTAATTGACATTTAAGGTTAGTGGTCAGACTTTTCTTTTCCTGTGGGATGTCTCAATTGTATTATGACCACGGTGCCGTGATTTGGGCTTGAGCCCCTCTGGTGTGCTGCTGTGCTACCGATGGAAAAATGCCACGTTCCAAGGCATTAAAATATCCGTGCGCTGAGCACAAATGTCATTAATAAGTCTTAGGGCAGTGAAATGCAAGATGACTTTGTGTTTCAAGGCATTACATGAAAGAAGCAAAAGAATACCATTTTTATAAAATGCACATGGCTTTCAGACTGAAACATCCAGCTAAGGAAAGCATGTGTACACTCCCTCCAAATCAAGGGTTAGACGTCTCTACTTCACATGCCTTAGTTTTTGAGGATTATTAAAATGAGAACTGGAACACATTTTAAAAAACACAAAGCATGCAGTGTGTTGTTTTTGGTTATGAAAATTTGTAAAAACAAAAAGATGTGGATGGGACTAACACATGCCTACTTTGGAGAGCTGTTAACTTCTGGAAAGGAAAGGAGGAGGCCCTTTCTACGAAAGAATTTCCCACTGTATTTGTAAAATTTGATTCTTTAACAAAAAGAGCAAGACCAAAGTGAAAAAGAGAAAGAATATGGACTTTATTAAAATATAATAATAATTGGGAAACAAAATTAAACATAATGGTATATTCATATCCCAAAGATTATTTGGTTTTTGCTCATGAAGCATTTTAAATAAAGGTATCGAGAAGAGATGGATGATTAACCCAAGTCACAGTGATCTGACTGTATTAACTCTGCATTTGATTGGATTACCAGTTTACCCTGCATCACCAGCAGCTTCCTATCTTTTCACTGCCAGTTTCCAGCTTATTGCTGATATTTGGTATTTAAACAACTCTTTCCACTAGTAAATTACTTCATTTGGAAATGTGTTAGGCTGTCCCATTAAAAAGCACAGGCAGTAATTACCACTTCCTTATCTCGATCATTTAAGATACTTGTGAATGCCAGCTAATAGGAGATTTACCTGTATTTATCAGATTTTCACCATTGTGGGGATTTTTTTGTTTTTTACCACTATCAGTTAACAGCCTTACTTCTTTGAGATTGCATAAACAGTACTTCCCCGCCTTAAATTATAGGAGTATTATCATCTGGCAACATCACTATAATGAAAAACATTTGCTAGTGCTGTGGGCATTACATGAAATGACATACAGAATGTATGTTGCGTAAAGCCCGGCACATGAAACCTCCTCTTTCTCCTCCTCTTCTCTGAGTCCGTCCAGAAACCATGTGTGGCACATGCAGCATTGCATCTGACCGTGCTCTTCAATTGCTCTGTTCTCTGGAGCTTAGCGTCCCTCACTCCCACAATGCCATAGAGTGATTGCATAGAATAATTCCATGGTGTGATTCTGTAGAAAGACAGACAATTGCTAGAGAAGAAAGCATGAATTTAACCATGGTATCTAGTGCATAGGCCTTGAGTTGTTCTTGGTAGTTACCTTAGGCTTGTCTTCTTTTTTCCAAATACTTAGTATGAAATGGTACAAAAATCAAGTGAGTTACAAGTCAAAAAGTATTTCAGCATTTTCTGTACAATTGCTAGGAACTAGTCTCTCTCATGTTAATTATTCTTTTTTTTTTTTTTTTTTACTGTAAAATGTTATTTTAAAGCTGATAGTCATTAAAAGATAATTTATTTTCCCATTCACATCAGTGGACGCCTTTGGTCATCTTGTGAGATTTTCAGAGCCATTGAACGTTCATATCTTCTTTTAGACATGCTGCAGAAACTGTATCTGGGGACTTTACACCTAGGTGCATCTGAATGTGCTATGCTTGAGTGCCAAACTGTATTTGCATCTATTCAAGCACTCAGAAAGAGGTAACAGGTGACTGTCTGGGGAGTGGAGCTGAAGAGGCTTTGATAAAATTTTCATTTGCTTAAGCGCTGCTGTGAGTTGTTCAGTGGCAAATTAAAAAAGAACTTTAGTGGAACTAGCAAGGGAAATGGATCTTCCAGCAGCTTAGCCAAGGTATCTACTGAACAGATCTTTTATACACTCCAGGCAGCCAGCAGATATCAGTGGCGGGCTGCCCATTTAACTCACCTGAACTTGCTCATAAGCACTCATTATCATTACATTTTTTTTCTCAGACTTGAGATCTGTACATCTGATCCCTGTCTCTCATACAAAGATGTTTCAGCAGATGCTTTTCAAAAAGCCCTGACTCTTCTTTGATTTCCTGAGCTTCTCCTTCTGTGTCAACACTGAAGAATCTCTCCTGTTCTGTCATCTGGCTAGAAATCTGGAGCCTTATACTACTCTTTCATGTTCTTTCTATGCTTGGACCCAAGTCTGTGACCAAGAAGGAGGAGGGCAGAGAGAAAGAGAGAAGCTATGCCCCACCCTCATGGAGATCACAGCTTCTCTGATTGGAGAAAGAGTCCCCTTCCTCCTAGGTTTAGGCATCTGTGGGCCCCCTGCTGCTTCCTCTGTTGCTGCCAGGGGACTCTCTTGCTCCACCTCGAACCTGAACTAGAGGGCTTCTCCTGGAGTTCTTTCATTTGTGCTGATGTCAGCTTTTGGGTCTCCTCCTAGATTAAGCCAGGGAACGCTGGAGGGTGCAAATGGTACATTCTCTGTCTGTCCTTTGGTGCTTCAGATCCCTGTCTCCTTCAGCCCGCCTGCTAATGTTTACTTGTCAGGTCCCTTGAGCAACTCCTGTCTGCATTCTGCCCACACTGTAGTGCCATTGTGGGGCAGACAGGGCAGGGTGTGCTTATTCTGCCTGCGCAGAGCCAAAATTTCTCCCATAGTGTGACTGTAGACTGCCAAAAATGGAGAAATTTACCCAAAGCTGAATTCTGAAGTAGATGATCCATTTATCAAAATGGCACATGGTGAAAAAGTGATGTAGATGTGCTTTGCCCAAAGTGTGAAGAAGTGCCTGAAGCCTGGATGGTAGGGGAAGAGGAAGACAGGAGCAGTGAGGGACCAGGGCTGCTGACTTGTGGCAGGCTCCTAGGGCTTGGGACCTGTGGACCAGAAGGTGCTCACCATTCGGTAAATGCATAATGTGGTCGTTGACTTGAAGGACAGGGCAGTGTTTGCATAGCCCAAGGGAGCTTGGAGATGAGCAGTAACAAAAGAGGACTGATGGAGGGAAGAGACCGCTGTTGCTGCTGCTTGGAGAGAAGGCAGGCATTTTGGAAGAACTATTTTGGAAGGAACAATAAAATATGACAGCTTGGAGTGTGTAGGAGGCTAGAACTGAATAGTTGAACTTGTTAACTAACAGAATAAATGGTATTGTCGGTAACAAAGAGTAGGAAGTAAAGAAAGTTACTAATAGCCCTGACCAGTTAGTATAATGCCTTTCATTTGATACCTTAGAACTTGTCATTTTATATTCTGCTGTCTGGAATCATCCTCTAATTGTTTCACACACTTTCTGCATTTTCCTTCAAAAGGATGAAACTTGTTCCATATACTCTTTTTGCATGTCCCCTCAGGCTTTCAGAAGAAATCTACACATTTCTTTGGGGATGGGGCTGGGGCATCTTGGAATTTTACAGTATCAGCTCATGCACACAGTTGGGCAAATAGGTCTTGATGGATTATTTGGCTGGAAACCTCAATAACAAAGATTGAAAATCAATTTACTTCCTTTTCCAGAGTCTCACAATGTAGGCTTGCAATTTTTACTTTACCAAGAGCAAACAAGGGTTTAAGTGATTTATCCAGGGCAGGAAATTGTAAATCTATATATGATTTATAAATGTTGAAAGGGAGAGGGCCAGGCCTATGTGGCCTTTTGATAAGGTGTCATGTGTACTTATATCCTTCACAAATACTGGCACACGACCCGATGGCATGCTTTGATACTGACGTCTGTTACCCTTGATGCTGAGTGCCTGTCACTGATCCAAGCTAGCTGTGAACCCCAAGCCACATGTCCTGTTTGAATGCATCAGTATTCATGTGAAATTTTTTCACCACAAGCACCATATCAGATCTTAATCTTGCCCATCTCATTGCCTGAAGCCATTTTGAGAGAGAAAAATTACTGTAACCCAAGTGTCTTAAATAATAACATCAGTGTCACAAGAGTCCAAGACCTTCGAACATATTTCTTAATGTGTTCTCAAGTATTGGGATATATTAGTGGGAATCAGACTTTCTCTTTATCAGGTCCCCCAAATGGTGCCACATCATAATTTATTTTAATATAAATATTTTGAGGATGTTTTAAATCAGAAGGAAAACTATCCCACACAAGCAAGTTTTAAGAACTTCACCCATCCTACCTTACCCTGGCCTGTATCTCAGTACCATTCTAGAAAATTACGTTCCCTGGGGCACCTGGTTGACTCCGTCAGTTGAATGTCTGACTTCAGCTCAGGTCTCACGGTTCGTGGGTTCGAGCCCACGTGAGGCTCTGTGCTGACAGCTTAGGGCCTGGGGCCTGCTTCGGATTCTGTGTCTCCCTCTCTCTCTGCCCTTCCCCTGTTTGTGCTCTGTCTCCGTGTGTCTCTCAAAAATAAACATTGAAAAAAATTAGAAAATTATGTTCCTAGACAGAACTTTGCTTTTCTGACAATTGTATCCAAAATGAAACTTCTCTTTCATTGAGCATGCTTTAGCCACATGTTATATCCTGTCTGTGTGTTTGGTGGCATGGGGGTGAGGCTTTCTAAAGTAATTAAATTTGAAATTTGGAGCCTGAAGCATAATTCCACTGGACCCCTTATTTTTTGGCCTCTAACCCCCTGTTATGTTGGGCCATTCACTTTTGGGAAATATAGTTTTCTTACATTTTTGTGTTAATTATAACCCAGAATGAATTAATTTGTATTTCATCACCTCAGAAATATTCATGACAACATTTAATAGGATAAAAAGAGTTGATTTATTTGTGCAGCAGCAGAATTAGAAAATCTCACATGAAATTTGAGCATAATTAATAGTGATATTAATGATTATTGTCACTATACTGCTTAGAAATCCTTAGAAATGTTTACATATTTAATTTCACTTTTGGGGCACCTGGTGGCTCAGTTGGTTAAGTGTCTGACTTTGGCTCAGGTCATGATCTCACGATTTGTGAGTTGGAACCCTGTATTGGGCTCTGTGCTGACAGTTCAGAGCCTAGAGCCCACTTCTGATTCTGTCTCTCTCTCTCTGTCTCTCTCTCTGCCTGCCTCTCTCTCTCTCTCTCTCTCTCTCTCTCTCTCTCTCTCTCAAAAATAAATAAACATTAAAAAATTAAAAAAAATAGTTTTGCTCTCAGTGGTTTCATTCATAGAGATTTAAGTGAAGGGTGTTTTTTTTTTTTTTTTTTTTTTTGGTGGTTGTTAACAAGTGCCTCTGTGTACCCTTTTACAATGTCATTTCCCTTCCATTTTCTTTTAAGACCATCTGGAACTTGTCTACCTTCTGGTATTTAACAGGCTCTGAAGTAAACTCAAAGAAGCCATCATGTATTTTAAGAAGGCTTAGATACATTCTAAAAATTACAAACTAAATGCATCAGAAAAGTCCATCTGCTGTGACTAATCATGTGAACCTCAGATCAAGGAGTAGTTCATAATTAAAGAGAGTTTAAGATCTAGAAGGAACCTTAGAAAGTATCCAGTTTGATGACTAGATGAGGAAACAATTCTGGAAAGGTTGAGCTTAACTCACCCTTGGCTACATCAAGAGTTTGTGGCAGGGCATTTCTTCTGGGTCTTACACAGATGTTAGGTAGATGCATACATATACATATGTGTGTGTCTGAGTGTGTGTGTGTGTACACACATATACATATATATATGCATATATATATGTATATATTCATGAGTCAGTAGATTTGTAGATAGGTTGCTAGATAGACTGCTTGATAAATGTCCCAAGTTTTTCTTCTAGAGCTTCAGACCCGTATTTTTGCCTGCCAAAGGCATCACAAATTCATTGTGTGTACAACCAAACAGGCTTTCTCTCCCAACCCAGTATGGGTCCTTTTCCAGTGTTCTCAGTTTGTGTGAACAGCTCCCCATCCTACTGGCTGTTGCACGCCAGTACCCAGGAGCATCTTCCTCACCTCCCTTGCCCCATATCCAGCATGTCATGGGGTCCTATTGATCTTATCTTCTACCTATATTCCTGATGTATTTATACTCTTTCTCTTCTTATCCCATCCCCCCAGTGCTGAACCACCATTGTCTTTGGCCTGGACTCGCAATAGCCTCCTACCTTATTTATCTGCATCTACTCTTGCTCTCTTTGATTCCTTCTTCAAATAGCCTTAAGAATGAACTTTCTGAAACTCTCATCCAATCATGTGATGCTGCACAAAGCCCTTCACCATATTCTTTTGCACCTACATGAAATAGAAGTTGCTTTACTGTATCTTGAAAAATTCTATGTGGTCTCTTCGCTTCCCTCTCTCAAGCTTCATTGTGTGTACTTTTCTTCCCTGCTTCCTCTGCCACAGGCATTTAACTGTCTTCCAGTCACTTGGTATCATCACCACCACCACCACCTGCCGAAGGACCTTTACACATGCCACTCCCTCACTGCCTCTGCTTCATCCTCAGAGCTGGTCTTAGGCACCGCTTCCCATCTCCCTCAGGGCCTGTTTCCCTAACCACCTCTAAACCCGTTTCTTATGTGCCATTTGAATACTGGGCAGGATATCTCTCTTGTAGGTGTAGCCTTGCATCTCAGTACTTGATTATTCACCTCTCTCTCTTACTTATAAGTTGCATGAGGGCAGGGCGTTATGTCTGACTTGTTCAGCTCTGTATCTGCAATGCTTATGCATGCAGCCAGGGTTCATTAAGTACTTGTTGAATGAATGAATGAATGAATGAACAGCATAATGTAAAAATGAAGTAGATTTTTTAGGTCAGTAGGTGTGTTTAGTAAAGGAATAAAGTGAAACAGAAAGGAACCAGCCTTAATAGAGCCTCTTTTTTTTTCAATGTTTATTTATTTATTTTGAGAGAGAGAGTACACACGCAGGAGAGGCAGAGAGGGAGGGAGAGAGAGAATCACAAATGAGCTGACGTGGGGCTCGATCTCATGAACCATGAGATCATGACCTGGCCTGAAATCAATAGTCAGATTCTTAACCCACTGAGCCACCTAAGGGCCTCTAACAGAGCCTCTTTTTATGTGCCAGGCAGTTTACACACATTATTTAGGTAAAAACAAAGAATGGTTTTCTTTTAAAGCTCTTAAAGGGATTTTTATGTGTATTTCATGCAAATACATGGGTGGCAAGATTATTTTCAATGATTCACTATGATATGAAATCTGTCTCTGCAATACCATTCTATTTTCCCCTTAACATATTTTAGCAATTTTCAACCTGCATGGCTGGGCATTTGATTAACAGGAAAAAAAAAAAAAGGAATTGGATTAAATGTAATTAGCACATCGAATATGATGGCCTTATTAATCTCTAATTTCACTTCTAGAACATTAAATATACATATATCCTAGACATGGCTGCTTAACTTCTGACTTCTCTGTGTGGCACACAGTTCTGAGTCCTGGTTATAAAAAGCATGGAAAACACCTTTCTTAATTATGGTAATGGTGCCTTACATAATAGGAAAATACACGAATATAATTTTACATGAGGGGGATAAGCAGATTGTAAATTGGTTAATATTCACTGCTCTCCTTCTAAGTCTCTAAAAACTGTGTTGTTCTTTTCATACTGACTTCGTCTCCACTCAATAGTGACAACTGCCAGAACCCACCCTTTCAGTAGCTCCCTGGGGTTATGGTCTAAACCCATTAGGTTTTAACCATATTGAATTTGAGAATCCGAGGCAATATGTTGAGCAGGCAGGTGGCTAGACTGGTCTGAGGCTCCAGAATAGCTCCCTGGCGCTACGATATGACTTGTGGGGTCCCAGGTGGAGAAATAGTAGCCAAGCGAAGAGGTCAGTGACTGCTGTTTCCCCACAGGTCACATGCCTTGTCCAAAAGGGGCAGCCTTCGGCAGCCCAGAGATTTTTGCCAAGTGGGAATGCAGATCTACAGATGCCCCCCTTCTGTACTTTCTAGAGAAATCAGAAAGGAACTCAGAGCTTTGTGTGAAAACTGCAGGTATTTTACTGGCAGCTAATAATTTAGTTTTTAAGGTTTCACAGGCACACAAAACATCTACGAGCTGAAGTGTCTCTCAGGCCATGGGTTTGTGACATTTGGTGCCACTTGTCTTCCTTGGCTCTCCAAGTCCTCACAGTATGTCTCTATGTCATCTACCCATGTCTGTTCTGTTCCAGTGCTGTTCCCAGTGCCCTCCATTTTGGGTGTATGTGCTCCCTCCTCTTCCACAACAGGACAGGCCTATTTCCCTGGCCAGGCTTAGCCCTTTCCTGTGGTTACCCCAACCTGGAACCACCTCTCTTGTCCTTGAGCTGCCAAGTGAGACCCAGCTGAGGTCTTAGCCCTGCACACATCAGTTAGACGCTTGACCCCTCCTCATGTGTCATCTTCCGTGGCTGACGTCAGCATGTATGTTCTGTCCTCTCAAAGAAGTTGCTCTACTTTTCAGGGCAGGGATTGAACATGGGGAGCTCTTCTGATGTGTGGTAAACTCTCAGGTGCGGCCAGACAACATAGTCAGTCTCTTCTGGAACATCGCTTCCCTTAGATGCCTCTGGTGACAAGGAGCTCAGTGCCTTCTATGGCAGCCGGGCCATCTTTGAGCAGTTCTGAGTTTACAAAGTGTTTGTTTGCTTATTTGCTTAATCATGCTGAAATTTACCCCTGCCCCCGTCTCACATTCTTGTTACCTTTGGGCATTTGGTTGGAATTGTGTTGCCTCTTGCACCATCGTTTTCTGAATAAGCAGGACCCTGGTCCATCCGCCGGAGCCTTTCTTGTGTGTCTCATGTGACCACCCAAATTTTAACAGGATTTTAACAAGAAGCAGTGTTTTTGTACAGTAATAGACCCTACGTGTGCACAGTTTCTTTCCTGCCAAACTCTGAGGTAGATGTTAGTAGTGGTTACCTGTACTCTGCTGATTATACCATGTTTTCTATTGAAAGCATCTCCCTTTGGGATTTCTCCTTTTACTGGCATTAATAAGCATTTCCCAAATTTGTGACCATATGCTTTGGTTTGTATTACAGCATCCCTTTGCAGAACTTAACTGCTTTTTTTCCTTCCTAGCAATCAAAACTATAATCATCTGGATATTAAGTTTTAAATCTTGTAATATAATGCTTGGATCCATCACTTCTGCCTTGGTAACGGGAGTATTGTGACACTCAGCTATAAAAATAAGGATATTTGCAGATTTAAAATGGGCTTTCCCTATTATTATAACTGTATCGAGCACTGCCCTGGAAATTCCATTTCAGCTGTAGAATTCCATGATATGATGTTGTCAGCCAACCAGGTTGCTTACGGTGAACTCATTACCGTTTTGTGTGTTCTTAGGTGCTGTGATACTTTTGGGAAGAACCAATATGTTCCGCTTTAACCATCCTAAGGAGGCTGCCAAGCTCAGGGAGAAGAGGAAGGTGAGCAGCCTAACACCTCCTGGGGCCAATTCTGATTCTGGTGGGGCTGAGGCCGTAAGGAGCAGTTTGATTTTTCTGGAGTACGGAACTAGAAAAGTCACACGGTGGCCTGCGCCGACTATAGGGAGTTCTTTCTCAGTGGATGATTGGCTCATGAAGTAGGAGAGCAAACTGGCGAAGGCCAGAACAGGAGGGGAAATGGCTCCTTCTAGACCCCTTCTCTTCCCCCTTCCACCCCCAAAAAGGAGCTGGGCATTGTTCTGCATTAAGTGGGGAGTGACTTCCACTTATGAGGATCTGTTTTAGGAGTTAGCCCCATATCAGAATCACTTTCATCCAAAAGCTTGCCTGCTTTTTATTTTGAGCCATAGCAAATTAGACTTTGGGTTGGGGGTGAAGCAGAGAGGGGTGAATTAAGGACAGCTAGTTGGAGAGGGACATCCAGAGGGCACTCTGAGTGCTGGATGGGGGCGGTGGGTGGAGGGCCTGAGAGACTGGGGAAGAGATGAGAGAGAAATGCCTTGGGACAGCGTACTGTCCTTAGACTGAGGAAGGCACAGGCCACAGCTAACATTTGTACGAGCCAGGCACTGTACGGACTTCTACAGCATATTTTACTGCGTTATCTGTGCCACAGCTGTTACTACCCCCATGTCACAGATAATCCAAATGAGAAACTGAGGCTAACTTTTTCCCTAAGTAGCACATGGCCAGCCTGAGCTGCCGCCCTGACCTGCTCACCTAAAGGGTTTGCCCTTCACCCCAGAATCACTGAGCCCTGCCTGTCAGCCTCCTGTTGTAAAGGCTGCTGCCCAGGGGTGCCAGTGCCTTCACTGGGAAACAACAAGAAAGCTGCCAACCCCAGCCTTCTCCATGGTTGCTCGTTCCAGCCCTCAACGCCTCTTATCTGGTCTGGCCCAAGGTCTCCCTGGAGGGTCCTTTTTGGTTGACAGTTGCAGAGGAAAAGAGGGAAGAAAAGATATTTGCCAATAACTTTCCATGGAAGCAAACAGGTTAAGCTCTTCCTTTATTGGTCTCCCTTCCCCTCTCCCTCAATACATGTGAGTGCTGCTGAGAATGGGACCTGCTCCTGCCAGGGATGGAGGGTGACCCTTCCCTCTGCTTCGATGCAGCCTGGGCATGGAGATGCCCATGGTTGTGTACTTCCTGACTAGCTTTCCCAGTCCAGGCGTGCCGGGGCCCCGCTATGGTTAGCTGAGGTTCAGGTTGGAGTGACATCCGTTGCCCAGCTGTTCCTGATTTGCCGTCCTCAGGTAGACCAGTTGGCCTGTGTGCTAACGAGGGGTATATGCACCTCATTGTGTCTCACAAGGTGAGAGCAGTGAGCCCAGGGCCCTGGCCCACTCTCACCCACCACAGTAACCGCTCTGCCCTGTGTCTGCTCTTAGAGTGGCCTTCTGTCCTCCTTCAGCTTGTCCATGACTGACCTCTCGAAGTCCTGTGAGAACTTGTCAGCGGTCATGTTGTATAACCCAGGGTGAGTGAACAGCAGTGTCTCCTTCCCTGTGACTGTCACTTTTGTGCTGTTTATTGTGTCAGCCCTATTAAAGTCACCAGATAAAAATAAAACTTCTGCAGTCGTGTCTCCTTAGCAAATCAGCCATAGTCATTTTCCAAGTCGCTTTTCAGCCTTTGGTCTATTTATATATAATTCTACTTTGTTGTAATCACAGCACAGATGAGATTGTGTATTCTGATTTTTTTTTCCTTAACAGCATAAGAAGCATTAGTGAGGGTTGTTACAGCCTTCGTTATTATTTTTGTAATTGTCTATTATTTTAGAATTGGCTCTTTGATTACTTAGTGCATGATCCCCCTGGTTTAGGCACTTGCATCTCATGTTATAAATTTATTGTAATAACAGACAGTTTTGATTCTCAGGGCATCCAGGAGTGAAGGAAATTATGTTCACTGCTTCCGAGCCTTGGGGAGGACCCCTGAGGACACAAAGGACTTTGTGGCCAGGCTGCTCAGGTCCTTCAAGGTTTCAGTAGTGACGTGGTGGTTACAATGGAAATGCCTATAGGATAGGGAACTGGACGAAAGCACTTTGGCGTCCTTTGCTGTTTTGTGAGGTCCCACAGTTTTATCTCTTCTGCAGAGAGAATCTCATATAAAGCAGTGAAGGTAAATCTAACAGCTAAAGAAGTAAGATAAAACTGACAATGACTTCTTTTGGAACTGTCCTGTACTGAGGAGGAGCTGCATTCCATGCGGGCACTGTGCTCTGCGTCTCATTTCCATTGTCTTAATTCTCTCCAGGACTGTCCCTGTCTGACATGCAGAGAATTTCTAGCCATTTGCTGGCCCATGCAAGGTCTCAGCCCAAGCGGTGACTGTGTTAGTCCCTGCTTATCTCCAGCTGGGGGCCTTTTTGGACCTGGGGCCAGTTCCCTGCTCGAGCCCCCACCTCACCTGGGCAGTGCTCACAGAGACGCAGCCTGGAGGCTCCCTCCTCTAGCTTAAGTCCCTTCACTGGTTTGTGAAAAGCAGGTTTGCCTGTAAGGGATTTCTTCACTGCCGCAAGAGTTTAAACCTGGGAGGGACCTTTGATCTTGTTTCCAGGATTTCTCATCTCATAGGCTAGCTGAAGCCCAGATTTCACACCTTGCTGGAGCCAAAGCAAACAAACAGAAAACCCAAAGGAAAAAGCAAACTAATAAAAAAACAACCACCTAGTACAACATCAAAGCTGCAGGCTGCTGGGCCTCTCCCACCTTCCAGAACTTCTGCAGGTTATGAGCCACGGTTAACTTCGTCAGCCTTTGTCTTTACAGGTCGGCTCGCCCATCTTATTACATAGCTGATGAGACTTGTGCTAGTCAATAAATCTGTCTTGAAATAAGCCGTGCTGATAAAGCCCTCAGAGCACCTGGCTTATCGCTGCTTTGGAAGGCACATTTCGTTGGAGGTCTTGGGTGCCTTGCAGTAGCGTGAGCAACTGCCTTTTATGGTGGCTGGGATGGAGTCATTCACATACCCACTTAGTTTAATATAAGATGCAGGTCTTTGGGGTGAATTTCAGTTAAAGCATTGTGATCCCATCTGTTCAGTATTGTTTGACTACACTGTTCTGGAATGCGTAGCCTGCTTGCTCGTAATCCTCTCCCAGCCAGGACCCGGCTCTCGTCCTGGAATCCAGTTTCCAGCTTCTTTATCCTTGATCCTGGTGCCTTTTACTTTGAAACCATTTGGGAATGTTATGTGGCTGTTCGGTGCCTTTGAAAACCCCAAGACTCATCTGCAGTCAGCTCACCCTGTTGGGGACACAGGGTCACCAGCTGGGAGCCCCCTTCTCCCTTGCATTTCCTGATGGGATCCAAGTGCCTTTTTTTTCCCTCCTCTAAACATAGGTGAATATGCATAGTCCTCTCAAAAGTGAAGCCAGATTTGGTTGTTTGCTGGTTTTGAAGTTACAACAGTTTTTCTCAATGTTTATAAAATGCAGGTCAGAGTATACTAATTTTTCATCCTTCAGACTTTTCGGTGACTTTTCAAGGTCTCAAAAAATAGAATGCCAACCCCTTACTGTGTCTCTCAGGCTCTGCACCATGCATGCTGTCCTCTTAGCACGTCCCTGTGTGTGTTGTGGGTTCCAGCCATCTCAGGGACCATTTCCATTGCTCAAACCTACCTGGACTAGCTGTGCCTTTGGAGCTTGTCTTTTGTTAGTTTCAGAGCCCTAGCATGTGTTTTGGGATGGACCTTCTTATATTCTAAACTACAGTGCATGCTATCTCTCTTCTGGAAGCTATTCCCAGCTTTCCTCTCCCGGTCAAAAGTAAGCGTTCCTTCTTCACTGTACATTTCTCCATTTCTGTCATCCTCATTTTGGGCTTCTTTGTAATGGATGCTCATCAAGCAACAAGCCTCTCCTGCATGCCTCCTGTGGGGGAGCATAGCTCTAGCCCAGGTGCACAGTTGCCCACAACCCTGACAGGGTCACTTTACAGCTCGCTGGAGCAGAGAGGCAGGCACAGGGGATTTAAAATAGGTGCAGAAAGAGCCCAGAAAGTTCTGAGCGGTATTCGATGGAGTGATCAGGGAGGGCTTCCCTAAGAGGGAACATTTAATTCAAGACTCTTGGAACTACAGAAAGGAGGAGAGAGGAGCATCTTCCAGGCAGAGGACAAGTGCAGCTGCTTCTCCCCGAGGAGCAGCAAGAGCTCAGGGTGGAGGGAATACAGTCATAGGAGCTGAGGCTGGTGGCTGGATGGGGGCCAGCTGTATAAGGTCTCTTAGGCCATTGGCAGGAGTTTGTCTCTTTTCTCAGAGGGCTGGGGGACTCTTCGAGGGCTTTCAGAAGGAGAGCAGCCTGATGATGTATGTACTTCCGACTAACACTGGTATGTGTCACTTGGAGAAAGTAGCATGGAAGCAGGAAACCATTTAGGACTCTTGTTCCCTTTGTCTACATAGAAGTAACAGTGGCTTGGATCTGGGTGGTAGCCCTAGAGATGGAGTGCCATGGAATCAAGGGTCTTCCAATTTCAGATGTAAATAGCTGGGCAGATGGTGTGTCAGTTCCTGAGATGGGGGAGGGAGGAGAGGCCTGCGTGAGCTGCCGCTTGCACAAGAGTTTGGCTTGTCTGAATGTCCTTCCTCTTTGATTGGAAGTCTTTTGAGGTCAGCGGCTTTGTTGTATTCATTTCTGCATTTTATTTTAGTGTATTTTAAAGTTTATTTTGAGAAACAGAGACAGTGTACGTGGAGGAGGGATGGAGTGAAAGGGAGAGAGAAAGAATTCCAAACAGGCCTCATGCTGCCAGCCTAGAGCCTGGCCTGGGGCTCGAACTCACGAAACCATGAGATTATGACCTGAACCAAGACCAAGAGTCATACATGTAACCGACTGAGCCACCTGGGCTAATTTCTGTAAGTGTCATTCATGTAACATGCTTAGTAAATGTTTAGCTAACAGATTAAGAGGGAAATTTAATAGGATATATAGATCCTTTTGGGAAAGGTTTTCTGCTAATTTCTCTGGGCACGGATATTCCAAAGGGTGGGAAATGGCATATTATGGAAAGGAATGTGTTTCTGTCACGTGGGTCAATTCCTAAATGACACTGCAGTATTGTGAATAATCTCAAGGTCATGTTCAGGATCCTCTAACAAAAAAATGGGAGGATGGTCTTAAGATGAAATTAATTAGATCAAGGCAATCTGAGAATTCAAGTGAGAAACAGCATCTGTGTTAGACTGCAGTGCACTAGGCTGAGGAGATGGTGCTAGATGCATCTGATACTGCCATTACACATCCTGCTCACCTGGCCTCAGTTAACAGGCACATTTTGTCTCTGCCACCCTTGCAGTACTCATTTGTAAAAATTTATATTAAAATTACTCAATGCTTCACCAGCCCGACTTCATGCTCCCTGACGTCTAAGCCCCCCCCCCCCAACTTGCCACCTGGTGTATAAAAACGATGGCCCCTGAATTAAGGCATAATTGGAGAAAAATTTCCTGCTCTGATTTATGGGTATCACGAGGTGTCTGCTCTAGCAACTCGGCAAAATTAAGCAGAATTATAGTATCGCCATGTTGTTTATACATGTAAATACCCTCGGCTTAAATTAAGTACCACGTTATAAACTGGAAGGCCACTGGAAGAAATGTTTTCTACTTGGATCCTGACTACATGGTGATTTAGATATAGATATTGAGCTGCTTGGACCCGAGAGCATGTTAGTTTCTCAAGATGGAAAAGAAGCCCTGAGATGCTTGCACCGAGCAGCACCAATTTATTGAGCGTCTTCAGTGGGGAGAACCTAGAAGTATCAGACGAATGTTCTTTCTGCTCCGGAGCACAGGCACATGCCCATGAACCCATTTTGAGGGAAGGCCAGGCAGCATGTGATTCAGGGGAGAGAGTGGTGGGTGCAGACAGCTCGCCCCTGGGAGGTCTGGGAAGCGATCCTCTTCATGGAGCCATGCCTTGTAATATGCTGGGTAACTTAAAAAACCAGACACCTCCAGAAGGAGTCTTTCCTGACATTGAGATCGCCTCCAGCCAACATCGTGGAATCTGAGTCCTAACGCTAATTCACAGGAACACTTTTGTCCACAACCCAACTTTCCCTGTCATAACATCTCCCCATTCCATCCTGTTGTGCTCACTCTAGTGCCATAGCGACACTCTACCTGGAATAAAGAGCCAGAGAGCATCTCTGGAGAAGGGTAGTATGGAGGGGATAGTGAGGGTTATTTGGAGCCTTAAGTGAAAAACAGTATGAAGCCTCTGGTCTAGTGCTTTCTTCTCTGTAGTTGAGGATAGGAAGCTGTTGGAAGTCTGTAGTACTGCCTCAGTTTGGAGGACAAAGTGAGGAAGCATATTAACTGAAGATTTGGTCCCGGACACCCACCCCTTAGAAATCCCATATCACTCCCCTCTGTTCTTCAGGAGGATTCTCTCCAAGATTTACAAATGAACTGGATTCTGTACCGGGCCTTGAGAGGTTTGCAAGTAGGAGAGGCAGGCTAGAGAAATGGGATTCTGGGAGAGGGACATTTTGTGAGCCTACCAGAGGAGTGCTGCCAGGAGAGAGTCCTGCTGAGGGGAAGGGGGCACTAGAAGAGTCCACAGGCTCAGGCCTGGCTGGGGAACATTCTGAAAGCCAAGCGTGGGTGAGCTGTCCCTCCGAGAGATGCACTGTGGGGTTTGGGCAGGTCGGAATAGAAGTAGGAGAGGGACGGCAGCTCACCTTCTCTAGGCACACCCATGGTACCTGTGTATGTGTGATACTTGTATAAATTTGATTAGCAGGTCCGGAATTTATGACCATGATTAAAGTGTATGGCCCCAAATGCAACAGAGAATGATTTTCCATATATCCATAAGCATTTGGTAACTCATTTCTTCCCTATTTTAAGTTGTGATAACATACACATACATACATATAACGTACACATACACATAACATAAAATTTACTACCTTAACCACTTTGAAGTGCACAGTTCAGTAGTATTCAGTGCATTCACGTTACTATGCAGCTCATCTCTAGAACTCTCTCTCCACTTTATAAAACCGGAATTCTGTCCCCAACAGGAACTCCCCATTCCCTCCTCCCAAATCCCAGCAATCACCATTTTAGTTTCTGTTTCGGAAGTTTGACTACTTGGGGTGCCTCACATAAGTAGACTCCTGGAATATTTGTGACTGGCCTATTTCACTTAGTGTAATGTCTTCAAAGCTCATCCCTGTGGTAGCATGTCAGAACTTCCTCCTTCCTTTTTAAGGCTGAGTAACATTCCATTGTACCTATGTGCTGCATCTTGTTTATCCACTCATCTGTTGTTGGGTGCTGGGGTTGCTTCTACCTTTTGGCTGTCGTGAATAATGCTGATATGAACATGGGTATGCAAATATCTGTTGGAGGTCCTGCTTTCGGTTCTTTTGAGTATATACCCAGAAGTGGAATTGTTGGGGATGTGTTAATTCTGTTTTTAGTTTCTTGAGACACTGCCATCCTGTTTTCCACAGCAGCTGTACCATTTTATGTTTTCACAAACAGTGCACAAGGGTTCCAAATTCTCTATATCCTCGCCAGCACTTGTTTTCTGTTTTTTTTTCTTTTTTGTTTTTAAATTTAAATTTTTTACTTTTTAAGTTTACTTAGAGAGAGAGAGGGTACAAGAAGATCATGAGCAATGTGGGCTCTATTCCATGAACTGTGAGATCGTGACCTGAGCCGAAACCAAGAGTGGGACACCTAACTGACTGAGCCATCCAGTTGCCCATCCTCTGTTTAAAATAATAGCCATGCTGATGAGTAGGGGGAGTGTTATTTCTTTGTATTTTTTTTCATTCATTTTTTTTTTATTCTCTTCCATTTTTTCAAGATTGTTAGATCTGGAAAGTCATGTCTGGAAAGGTAGAAAGAAAGAAGATCTCAAAATGCAGTTCCCCCAATAAATATAGTAAATAAATGATGAATATACATCTAACATGGATTGATTTCCTGGTGACTTCTCTCAAGCACTGCCGCTTCAGTTTAACCAGCTCATTGAGATTGGGTATCTCAAAACCTAACTGATGGCAGGAATCCAAGAAGTTTTTCTAGCCAAGGAGAGATGTGGTCATCTTTGCATTGACAGGGATCACTCTGGCAGCTGAGTAACAGGGGTACCAAGGAAGCTGTGGGAAGGTTTGAACTGAGACAGTGCTCAAAGGAACCTAGAAGAAGGGGTGGGCTCCAGAGCCATTTGGGACAAGAAGTCATGAAGCCTGGATGATTAATTGAATGTGGGACGTAAAGATGTTGACTTCTGTTTTTTGGCTTAAATCATTGGTTGGGCGTTGCATGCTGAAATACAGGTACAGGAGGAGGAAGAGCAGCTTGTCATGAGGCAGGGAGAATAATGAGTATAACCTTGAAAAACTGAGCCCCAGGCCTTGGACTTTCTCCCATAAAGGACTGTGCATTTGAGTACTCTGTCAGCCACCGCATAGCCCTGGACAAAGCTGGAGTCTCTGTGGCTTGTCAAAACCACAGGATGAAGGCAGTTTCCCCTGCTGAGTAAAACAGATGTTCACAGCATCTACGACTTTCCCTGCATTCCTTTAGCTGTTGTTTGAGGGCCATCACTTGTCTAGCCCTGTACCAGGACTGGGGTGAGTAAGACAGATAGGGGCTCGGTCACCTTGGAGCATAACTCATTGTACAAGGAAGACCCTTGTAAAGCCTGTCAGAAATCAGGGCACCTGTAGCATTGTCTTCTCACTTGCCAGGCTAAGAATCCCGGGATGTCATTAAATTAAGGAAAGCTGTGCAGTTCAGCCCAGATCCCACCCCTCAGTACGCTGCATCGCATTGAAGGGGGTCATTGTCACAGACGTCTCTGATCAGCAGGTGCTCAAGCCCTGGTGATTAGTGCAGAATTTGGTGTCTCCTACCTCCTATTTGCCTCATCTTTTCTCTAGATATACTATTCAGCCATTAAAAAAAGAAGAAGAAGGAAATCCTGCCTTCATGACAACATGATGGACCTTGAGGACATTATGTTAAGTGAAATAAGTCAGAAAGAGACAGATAAATACGTATAGTTTCACTTATATGTAGAATCTAAGGAAACGGATGAACCAAAACAAAACAAAGAACTAAGCTTATAGATACAGAGAACGGATTGGTGGTTGCCAGAGGGGAGGAGGGCAAGTAGGTGCAGGTGCTTAAAAGGTACAAACTCCCAGTAAGTAAGTAAATAAGTAATATAATGTGTAGTAATGTACAGCATGGTGACTATAGTTAATGTCATTATATGGCACATTTGAAAGTTTCTAAGAGAGTAAATCTTAAAGGGTCTTATCATAAGAAGAAAATTTTTTGTAACTATCTATGGTGATGGATGGTAACTAGACTTATGGTGATTCTGTTGTAACGTCTACAAATGTAGAATCACTGTGTTTACTTGAAACTGATATATGTCAATCTTACCTCAGTTTTAAAAAAAATAATAAAGTAAATGGCCAGTGTGATCAATACCCGAGGAGTGACAAATGTTTGAGCATCATTAAGGTGACTGTCATGGCTCTGATGGTGATTCTTGACTTCCTCTTTGCAGTGGCACAGGACAGTCTCATTGACCTGGCCCTGCCAGCCTGTTCCAACCTTGAGTCACACCTCCTTAGCCCTTTGTAGTGATTTCTTTCTAAGACCTCTCTTCTTTTCATCATTTGGTTCGGCCCCTCAGTGCCCGTGTGATGATTTCTAAGCCCCAACACAATCATCCATGATTCTGTTCTCCAACACTGTCTTGTATCCCTTTTTACCTTGAACTTGATGCCTTGGTTTAGGCGGACAAAACAGATATTTCAGCTCTCTCTAGGTCAAGCCTATCTATAACACCTCTCCATAAAACCATTAATAGAATCTTCCCCCTCTTTTTCTTGGCCAATCCTCTTCATCATTCAAGCCCAAGTATCAGAATTGTCTCCTCAAGAAAGTCTCTGCATGTTCAATTTGAGCTAAATGCTTTCTGTTTATTCACTTGCAGGCATTTTGTGCATACTTTTAGCAGAGACTCTTCCAAATTCATTTAATTGATGTTTATGTCTGCTTTCCCGGTAGGCTTGTGGACAGGGACCATTCCTTACTCATCTTTTAATCTCCAGAAGCTCCCACATAGTGGGCACTTAACAAATGTTCATCGAGTGGTAGGTTTTGGCCAGCAGATGTGCTTCCAGCACCAAGCATATGTCTGTTTGTAGGTCTTCAGGGTGCTTCTTGCTTTGGATGGGTCCTGTGCCCTTTTTAATATCTTTTTAGCTGGCCCTGGTCTTTTTGAGTTTTTCACTCATGCAGGTATACTTTTTTGTGGCTTTCTTAACTGTTATAAGTGCCCATATTTCTTTGGTATCATATAGACCTGAGTTTTCATTTTTATTTTTTTGCAGTAGACTAAAAATTACTACTGATTACTCAGTTCCTCCTATAGCAAAGCTCTCTGAGAGAAGTATATCCGATTTACAAATCATTATATGCAGTTGAGATCCTACTTATCTTCAAAGCAAGAAAGCAACCAGTTTGTTCATTTTCCTTTGTTCAGCAGATAACCTACTGATTCTCCACATTGCCCATGTCTAAAAAACCTCATGCTCTAAATCATAGTAGATTTGGAGTTTTTGGAAGTGAAGTCTTTGCTCCCCATGAATGTGTAATAAGTCAAAGTGGGCACATAAAGTTGGGTGTATCATTTCTAACAGAGTTTTGGAACTTATTCCTGGCCTACATCTCAGGCTCCCTGGAAACCAGGATTTGTATACACACATGCGTGGTACTTGGTGCCAGGGAAATTTTGGATGAGGCAAAGGAGCCCAGTGACTTCCTTTGGGATTTAGTTCCACTTTGGAGTAGTGCCCAGCAAGGGTCTTTGCCAGGAAATAATTTCACTGCGGGGGAAACATTCTTTCTCGACCAGCACAGTCTTAATGGAGAAACCAACCCCACTGCTTAGGCATCCTCTGTCTTTCTCTGAGACTGCAAACAGACAGCTAATTTGGCAGGATGTGGAAGCTTTTACAGCTTCTCAAAAGTGCCTTAAGCAAAATTATATACATTCCAAATTTATTTCAGTCTTGAAAAATAAAGAGATTTTTCACTTGTGCATTAGCATCCTTTTATCACTCACCAGTGGCGAGTTGATTTACATGGATGTATTTGAATAATTAAATTCTGATGAGGTGAAACATCTGGCTTTCAAATCCATTTGGACCAAAAAATATCAAAATCAAAAATCAGACATGTCCTCGGTAAGCCATCCAAGGAGCTTCCTGGAGTGTGGCACTCTTGAGCTGTGGTTTGGTTGGCATCAGGGCCGCAGACCTCGGTGGCTATGAAGGCTCCTAAGTGGGGACGGTCTGATGTCATCAACAACCAAGGAAGGAAGATGGACAAGTGAAAATTATTTTTAATCTAAGTTTTCAACATGTTCATTATGGAAAATTTAGAAATTATAAGCAAGCAAAAAAGAACTTACAACATAGTCAACATGCCGCTGTATATTCTAGTCCATACTTCAGGCTCTTCCACTATGTATACTCTTTTCTACACACACACACACACACACACGCGCGCACACACACGCACACACACACGCACACACACACACGCGCACACACACGCACACACACACACGCATATATTATTTATATGTGTTTTTTTACCAAGATGGGTTCATGAAGAGTTTTTGCGCTTACTTACCTTTTCTTTTCATAAATATTTTCCTACATTATTTTAATGTCCATCTGATACTGCATTCTTTGGATATTGTGTACCTTACTTCTTGTCTGTCAGTAGGCATTTTGTTGTCTAGTGTTAAGCTATCATAGGCGATTGGAGTGAACATATTTGTAGCAGCTAAATCTTTGTGTTTCTCCATGATTATTTCCACAGGGAGAAAAAGTAGAGATGGGATTCATAGAACAGAAATGTAAATCGTTTTTGTTGTTGTTTATTGGTTTCTTACTTCATCATATTTATTTTTTTTATTTTAGAGAAAAAGGGAGAGCACATGGGGGAGAAGGGGAGAGAAGAGGAGAGAGAGAGAATCTCAGGTTCCATGCTCTGCACAGAGCCTGACGTGCGACTCGATCACATAACTCTGGGATCATGACCTGAGCTGAGATCGAGAGCTGGATGCTCAACCGACTGAGCCATCCATGTGCCCCTGGAAATATAAATAGTTTTAAGGCCCTTGACAAATGTCCACAAATTGCTCTGTAGCAATGGTTGCACACATCACCACCATTTTCCACCAAAACTGTATGAGAGTTCCCGATTGCATACAAACTAGAAAGAGATCCTCTTGAAGTATTGAGTACCAATATGAATACACCTTCCTGAATGTAGCTCTAAGCTGGCATCAGGGAAACTAGATTCCGGGGAATCTTGCTAATCTCTGGAAGCTTGTCCTGGGCATCCTGCTCATTACCAAGGATTCATCAAGGACCTAGTTTGTTCTGTGTGGAGCTCATGCTATATTAGAACGCTGTATGCACAAAGCTCCAGCCTTCCTGGTCCTTTCAAGTCAAGCGTAGGGATGACAAATCTGAATGTAAAGCTGAAAGGAAGTAGATTCTGAATGAAGAATTCTGGGATTTGAATCAAAAAAGCTGGAGGCACCGAGATGGCAGTGAGGACTTTTCCCTGGCTGACAACAATTATGGGGGAAAAAAAAGGTAGAGTTGATCCTGGAAAACATGGGTTGTTCTTTGAACATCACATGTCCATTTATATGTATATTTTTTCTTTAAAACATTTATTTTAATGTTTATTTATTTATGAGAGAGAAAGAGACAGCATGTGAGTTGGGGAGGGGCAGAGAGAGGGAGACACAGAATCCGAAGCAGGCTCGAGGCTCCCAGCTGTCAGCATAGAGCCTGATGCAGGGCTCGAACCCATGAACTGTGAGATCATGACCTGAGCTGAAGTTGGACGCCTAACCAACTGAGCCACCAAATGTGCCCCATGTAGATTTTTTCAGTAAATACAATACACTACTATGAATGTATTTCTTCTTCCTTATGATCTTAATATTTTCTCTAGCTTGTTTATTATAAGAAATCTGTATATAACACATATAACATTCAAAGTATGTGTTCACTGACTGTTTATGTTACCAGTAAGGCCTTTGGTCAGTAGTAAACTTAATAGTATTCAAGTTTATGGGGAGTAGTGAAAAGTTCTATGTGGATTTTTGACTGTGTGATTTTTGACTGCATTTTTCAGGGGTCAGCAGTAATTTCATTTTCCTTCCTGCCTGCACCCCCTTCCTTATTTCTTCCTTATGTCTACACTCCCCATTTCCTGCTTTCAACTGAAAAACTAAAAATGTCACATTAGAGAGAAAGTACAGAGACATCAATAATATGGTTACATCCTGTGGCTTATTGAGCCTTAGCCTCACCATGGATGACTGAAAGCTCCTAGAAAACTGGCCCAGAATCTAATTTGTTGTTCACTCAGTGCCCAGTATCGTACCTGAAACTTAACAGGAATCTGAGAAATGGGAGTGAAATGAATTTGCTTCCCCCGCTTAATTCATACCAGTGTGGAGGGGGCTTCAGAACCAGAATCTGGTCATGGCTGGATATACTCTTGGTGAGATTTGCATCTTCAGGAGAGGCCAGGGTCCCCACTACCTCTCCTGGGAGAGAAGGTCACGTTGCCTGTGAATACATGCCCTGCAAGCTCCACCGTTCTCTCTTCTTCTCTGCACTTGCCGGTACTTCATCGATTCTCGATTCTCTTATCCTTTATTTTTTCTTGTTGACCTTGAGCATGGAAGTTTTATGCATGTAGTTGGCAATATTTATGTTGCTGCTGATTTGGTAGTTAGCCTGTGTTTTAGCTGATGGTTATTTACTGTGTTTGTCTCTGCTGGTTTATTTTATCAGGCCTTACCATTTCTCAAAAGTTTGCTTCACTGCAGGGCTGATTTCTTCTCCAGTTTTTGGTCTCATTTGTCTTGCTTTTTTATGGACCATTTACTAACTATACAGTTGCTGTAGAGTGCCTTAAATAGCTTGTTAAGATACAGTTTTGGGGACCATGTGATGAAAGCAACTGGAAGAAGTGGGCTTCTTCTTTCCACTAATGGAGAATAGTGTTAATTACTGACTTTTTAATTTAATTTTATTTTTTTTACTTTTTTGTCCTTGAATGGTATTCCACGGTGAGCCATTTTAAGGGATGAGCTTCCTGTGTTTTCTGTTTTCAAAGTAAGCCTGAAGGTGAGCTGTAAATTCAGAGAAGGATCTGCCTTTATTCAGTTACTTTAGATTTGCATTGTCCGTGTAGGGGGCTGCATTTGCTCCCCCTTCATTTTATAATTACACCCTTGAAAGCTGAACTATAAAGGTCATCTGGGGAACTGAGGCTTTTCCTAGTGAAATTATGAAGGGTAGTTGTGGGCAAGGATGGAAAACAGCAGATTTCCTTCGTCCTACATGGCAGCAGGATTTGCCTTTGAAGATACATATTGTATTAATCTGAATACATGGCACGAGCTCTCTGTAATTTGTTAACTCACTTGATGAGAGCTTGTTGCTCGTTCAGTCGAGGTTTCCAGTTGTACATATCCGTTCTTGCTTTCGGGTCTTTGCACGTGCTCTTGCCTTCTCCTAGGGCACTCATCCATGTGTCCACCAGCTCCTCATGTGGCTGAGTCCCACATAGTCTCTGAGATCCCAGTTTAAACGTTGCCTCTTCAAAAAGGCCCTACCAACCTCCATTTAAATTCTATCTCCTCAGCTATTCACTGAAAGCACCCTCTGTCTTTCCTTCGTAGCACTTGAAATGGTTGGTGATTGTGTCTCTTGGTCTACTTTTGGTCTACTCTTGGTCTATATATTTAGTGGTAAGTGAAAGGGTCTGATTTTCTTGATACCTTGTCCGTGCTCCTAGTAGGTGTTTGAGAAATAATTGTTGTTAGAATGTGTGTGTGAATTTTTGTGCTCCGACAAGGCAGTTCCATCCCCTTCTTCTATCACAGACCATAATTCTAACCTTGAGAAGCTGTGCCCATATCAGTGATATTAGCTGTTTAGTTCCCAGACATTACGATCTATTCAGGTTAATCATCATTGCCGTTGGATAAAATGGAAATGAACCAGAGATTCATAGACACAAAAAGGAAGTAAAATGGTTGCTGTAATCATGGTAGATTAAGAAAAAAATTTGAAACAGGTAGTTTGTCTCATTATAAATGGAAATGCTTATTACAAAAAAGGAAAACATTCAGAAATGAATAAAGTAATCACAAGCATTCACAATCCTCCCACCCCAAAATAGTGATTAGTTTATGTTTGTAATATTTACTTAGATTTATACTATATGTGTTTTAATTGTACATCAGTTATTGTAATTATGCATTATAATGATTGCTTAAAAAAACAAATTGAGATCAAACTAGATATACAGTTCTCTATCTTGCTTTTTCTTTGAACATGTTGTTGTGAACTTCCCCCATGCCATTGAAGACGTGTCTGCATTCTGTCTATATCATAATTGTAACTCTTGCTTAATCGTAAAGGACTTTTGGAACCCCTCTCTCCCCTCCATAAATTGTTGATTACATTGCAATTAATCTGCTTATATAAATCTTCCCCACTTTCTTTTTTCTTTTGTCAGCTAAACCCACACTCCCTTGAATTCTTTATTTGATGGCAGCTACTGCTTATATTAAAGCAACAAGGGGAGGAATGAAAAGAGGTGTCAGAGAGAAATAAGGAAAGGAAAGGTTGATGACCCAGACCATAAGAGGCATGACAGTGGAGTATTGGGAGTGGGCATGCAGGCCGGCGGGGGTACGGCAGGTGTTCCGGGGACCGCTGCTCACCCTCAGCCTGAGACAGAGGCATGCAGTGCAAGCATTGCTGGTGAGGTGTGTTAACATTTTGTCTTCCAACGGGTGATATCAAAGAAGTACAAATGTGTAAAGCAGATCTGTAACACTAAAGCCCTTCACTTCAGTGAAGGGAGAGAAGCTGTGGTGCATTTCAAGTCTTTCTCACATTTTCAAGCTTCCCTCTGTGCTCTGTTTCTTTCCTCTGCTCAGAAATAGGCACAGTTTTTCTGGAAACTAGCCTCTCTTGGGCCCCCCAGCATAGATGGCACCAAAGTGTTTCTCATGTCCACTGTCATGTCTCTCTCCAGCATGTGATTGCTTACAGTAATCGTGGCATATCTGTATTACCGAATTGCACGCTATTAAACTATGTTAGTGATCGTTAATGATCTGGGGATTTGTCACAAGTATTCATTAAGAGGAAAAGATCACAAAATGAACTCTTGTTGGCTCTTGCCTTGTGTATATGTGTGTAGCTGTGAAGGCTGTAGGCCGGGATGAATTGTATAGGTATTTTACTTGTATTTTGTACATTTGTTGCAGTTAATGAACTTCCATCTTGAGAAGGGTGGAAAGCACCAAAAGTTGTTACTTCTTATGGCAAAGGGAGCTCTGCATTGGCTGACACCATCCCTTCTGGCCCAGGGATTCTGTGACTGTCATTGGGGTTTGGCTCTGAGCCTCTTGTCGATGACTTCAAAGCACTACTCCTAGCAGCCATTGGTTGAACGCCTTACTGTTTGCCTCACAGAAGGCCCTCAGGATATGCAGTCAGTTTGGCCAGGTCTCTTTCCTCAAGGAGCCCTGGTGGACAGGGCTCTGTCTGCCCTCTGTGACCTGTAGGGCCCTGAGTGGTTGTAGCCCTGGCTCCCTCTTGAGCCACAGCTGCTCTCACACCATCACCATCTCCCAGTTCCATCTGCTTTCACCATGCTGGTCTTGCTGTGCTCCCAGCATGCCACACACATTGTCTTCTGGTTATTGGCCTGGTTTCCCACTCATGTTGGCACCAGATGCATCCTCCTGGTTACCTCTTCTCTTTAGCTCTCTCTACCCTTTCTCTTGTCTTCATTTCTTTTTCATACCACCTATCCCAGAATATACGCATTGTTAGTTAGCTCTCCCACTCACTGGAATGCAGGGTTTATAATGCCAGGAACTTGGTTCCTTTTGCTGAACCCACAGTGCCTAGGACAGTGCCCTGGCACACAGACACTATATTGAACAGAGGAATTATTGGCTGCATGAACTACTGGTTCCTGTTGTTTGTATTCAGTGCCTTGGGTAGAGGACCACCCAGGGGAGGAGGAAAGGTTACCCACAGAGGTGCTCCTGAGAGCATCACTTAACTTCTGACATTTTGCCCACAGTCTATCTTTTGGGTTATATTTATCATTGCTTCCCTTTATTTGTTCTGAGCAATAGCCAGACATGCCCTGTACTCCTTCCTTTACGTGTATCTTTTGTCTTTCTTCTATTTTTCTTCAACTCCATCTCCCCGCCACACTACAGTATGCCCGTTGTTATTCTGTCCATCTGTCAAGGCCCAGCTTGACAGCAGTTCCTCTGCGAGGCATCCTCTCATCCCTGCAGCTATAAATGCTCTCCCTCCAACCCATCTCCTGTTAAAAATGGAACTTTCTCGGGTTCATCATGTGCTATGTGATTGATATGCATGCACATTTTATTTCACTTACAGTCTACTCTTAAGATGCAAAGGCACTTTATGTATTCAGCATTGCCCTTGTACATGCTAGGCGTTGATACACATTTATGGGATATGTGGCATGCATGGCTCAATCAAGTGGCAGGAAAATCGCCTAGGGTACACTATTCTGGTTTGTCCAGCAGAGACAGGTACATCTTGGAATGACGAACTATTGTTAACTTCTGGGAGGCTGTTTCTGGTGTAAAAGTTACCATGCTTCAGTTGAGGAGGTGAGGTGGAATCGCAGTGTTGGAGCGAGAATGGGGGAAGAGTAGGAAGAGGTGAGCTTTACTCTTGGCTCCTCTAAAGAAGAGGTCACCTTGGACTTGTCTCTGCTAGTCTCTGGGCCTCAGTCTCCTGGCCTGTACAATAGTGGGGGGAGCAGGGTGTACGGGTGTGTGCCAAGTTAAATGAACAGTCTCTTGAGTCTCCATGTCGTCGTAGCCACGTGTGATCTTGCAGCTCAATCAGGTAGGTCTCCTGGGTTTAACACGTGGTTCCGGCCGCATTTATTGGAGCGAGCTTTACCACTGTTATGAGAAATAGGCCGGGAGAAAACTTACTTAAAATGCTTCTGGTATCAAATTTTACTTTTCTTGTTTTTTAAAGCAATCTTTGTTTCTGTAGCACTTTCCATTTGCAATACAAAATGCTTACAACTGGCTCCTGAAAGTCTTTTGTGAGTACTTTCTAGACTCAGGATTTGAAAGTTCATTAGAAAACCATTCCCAGACTACTAGGGAGTTTTGTGTCATGAACTCCGATTTCTAACTAAAAGGGGTTTAATTTCACAACGTCCTAGATTAAATTGCATTGTGAGACCCTCAGTTTGATATATACCCCTTGAATTGCAGTTGTACGTAAGTCTCTGTATTGTAGGATAACCTGATATGCTGTACAGTGATTTGGGGGGAAAGAAAGGAAAATGGGGAGGGAGTGGTGTAGAAATTCTACTGTCTCTATAAAGCAGCTATTCTTAGCTTTTTATTTATTTTTGAGAGAGAGAGAATGGGTGCGTGCTCACACATGTGCACGGATGTGGGGGAGGGGCAGAGAGAAGGGAAGAGAGGATTCAAAGTGGGCTCTACACTGACAGCAGAGAACCCAATGTGGGCCTGATATGGGGCTGGAACTAACCCAGGAGCCATTGGATCATGACCTCAGGGAGAATCTGACACTCAACTGACTGAGCCACCCAGGTGCCCCTATTGCTGGCTTCCTATAATAAAAGTCTCTAATGATGCACATAGGAATGACCTCAGACCATATCCATCTAGAGATGAATGGCCAGGTTATTTCATGCATTTCCCTGTGCCCTCCTTGGGGTAGTCTCTGGTTTCTGCTCAGCCTTTAAAGAACATCTAGAATGTCGGGAGGAATATTGGATAAAACCTGCATAAACTCCAGCACCCAAGTCCAAACTTCCTTTTCAGTCTTTAAGACACACCCCCATCTCTTTGGGAGTTTGCTCCTTTATAAGGTGGTTTGAAACTGGCCAGCAGTTCCTGAGAGTGGTAGGGTAGTAAGAAGGTCAGCCATTCTGGTCTCGTCAGTACAGAACTGTTGTCGAAACCTAATCCCTTGTGAAGGATCAGGGAGAAGTGAATCATCTTGCATGGAGTTCTGGTCTTATCTAGCTGCTTTCCATCTGGCCCACACCAGAATCTGGACTGCAGATTACCACCGTGCATTCCAGGCAGCAGTCCAGGAGTTCTTTAGGGAATGGTGTATGCTTGATCAGAACCCAGCTACATACTTCGCAGGGTTCAGTGCATAATGTACACACGGGGCTTCAGACAGGAAGAATTTCAAGATGACGGCAGTAGACAGTGAACTCAGGGTGCTGTGCATCCTCACAGGTGGCATACCCATGGGATCATCCCTGTGGGAAGCTAAAAAATCATGTGGGAAAAATTTCGGCTTACCTGTGGCCTAAGAATTTTCTTTCTCCTTGCCTATTCCCGTACTTATGGAGAATGTCCATCTGGGAACATGCCCATCCACCTTGCCTTCAGTTCACCTCCATTGTCAGGTCACTCCCTTCCAGTCATGCTGGGGTCTTGAGCTCAGTCTCAGTTACCCGCTACACCTGCCCCCACCACCACAGCTGCCAGCACCAGTGTTGGCTGGACTTGGGTAGCTGTTTGCCTCCTCTTTGAAAGTGAAAGGACATCAAAGACACAAAACTAATCACCACTGGCACAACATAAGGACTCGAATATTTATGCCTTCAATTCATTTAAATTTTTCTTTCTTCCTTTCTTTTTTGATAATCACAGTCTCACTTTCAATGTCATGGTGTGAACTGAGAAATTCCCACCCCCTTGCTATTTCATTGCCGATGATAACAGGAATATAAATTGCAAGATGTGCAATTATACCTAAAAATGCTAGATGTCTTTTAATGCAAAAAAAAAAAAGCTGTTTCTCATAAAAATAGATTGTATGCTTGCTTTTTTGTTGGACCTAACACAGTATATGTACTTCCAAATGTCATTTTAAAATGCTAAAAACAGCTGCAAAAATTACATCCTTTTGTGATTTTCCTTTTAATTGTAACATTTAGGAAATTAGCATTTGGGGCCAAGATAATTCCAGTAAAATAAGATAGTGAATTACACTTATTTAAAATGAAGCCACATTAAAATACAATTACAGCTGATATTCTTTCCTTGATATGAACACATTCGCGTTTATATTTCACAATCTACTGAGGTTCGCTATTTGAAATAATTATCATTGATTAAGGAAGGAGGTGCATTTTAAAGTGTGATTTGTAAATATGTAATATTTAATGGAAGTCATACAGTACCAACAACAGCTGATATCATCTCGTATTTGAAATGCAGTTCTCGACTTTGTAATTGACTCTCAGAATGGTAGGGACTTGGTTTTAAGTTAAGACTGAGCATCTTTATGTGTTTTTTTTTAAACTCTTATATTTTAGGAAAGAGGAGTCATTTGTTATCAAGGACACTGCTTTGAGTAGGAGACAGTCAAACTTTTTCCCCCCATTTTAGAGACCACAGAAATGAATCCGTACTTCTTCAATATGGATTAAAATGGGAATCTCCCCCTGATGCCTTAACTCAGAACCTTACAAATCATTAGATGTCCCTCTTCAGGAGGGGTCAGACAGCCTCCTACATCTAAGGTTGACAGTTTCCACTGGTCCAAGTACTTTTCCTTTCCTTATCACAATCAAATGTTCTAAAATGAGAACTTCTGTCGACAAGGGCCAGGGTTCTCATCAGCCCAGAGACTCCAGTCCCCCTGCAGCTGCCCTCAGACCACCCTTCCTCTGCCCCATAGGGCACTCAGCACTCAGATCCATTTGCTTACGGCACACGCCCCTCCCGGCCTGTGCCCCTCCTTACTGTTGTCATCTAAACTTACTTGCTAAGCTTCACCATTGTTTTCAGTCCTGCTGTTATCTCGGGTGATTCCATATGGATACTTAGAGTTACATAAGCATATTCACTTCTTCAGTCTGGAGACTTCTTGGATTTCTTTGTTTCACCCATAAGAAGACTTGCTTTGTCCCTACTTACTTTTCTGTCCAGTCAAGTTTTTGTCCTCAACACTTGAACCATCCTCTTCCCAAATCCTCAGATGGTTCTTTGGTTCTGTCTCTTGTCGGAGACCCATCTGGTTCCAGTGAATTTTCTCCCTGTTCTGAGCCTGTATCCAATATCTCAGCTCAACACTATGAGAGAAAGCCACGTCAACACGGAGACCAGCGTCTCTGTAAACTGACAATCTCTAGGTGTGAGTGATGCCCACCTACCCACCGCTTTTTGTTTATTGTCCTAATCAGTTCTCTTGCCCCTGGCCTTTTCATGTATAACTAGTGTTCTCCACCTTCCTCCTTATTTTTAGCAGAGGACCTTCCTTCTGACCTCACAGAGAATACAGAAGTTCTAAGAGAACACCACCACCACAAAAACCCATGTCTGCTTTGCTTTTGTCTTTTTCTCTATCCTTCCTGTCCCAATGGCTGAATTGTTCTTTGTCTTCTCCTACTTGTACTATGGATGCTGTAGGATTCGTAGCTTATATTTATTAACTGCTAAGTGTTCATTATATATTTCCATTGGATCCTCTACTCAGCAAGGACTAGGCTTATTCTTGAATCTAGTTCCAGATGAGGAAATTAAGGCTTGGAGAGAAATTGTCCCATGGTCATATAGGAGCCAGGATTTGATCTGCGATAGACTAATTCCAAAGTCCATGCTCTTAGCCATCATTTTGTCCTTTTCTTTTCATGCCAGCTCAGGAACCTCTATCCCCAATTTGTTTACACTCTCTCTCTTCTGGCTTGTTTATACTAGGGTTTAAATATGCACAAGTATCTTCCAGATATTAAAATGAGCATCCATTCTCCTAAAACTACCACATCCCCTTCATAACTAAAATACTGAGAAAGTGCTCTACTGTATCCATGATCAGCCTCTACTCTCCTCCCATTCAGTCCTCAGTCCACTGCAGTCTGGCCCCAAGCCCAGCAAAGCTCACTCCGAGTTCACCAGTGACCTCCATGTTGCTAAGTTCAGTGAGTTCTCCTTGGGCCCTGTCTTACTTGACTTTCCTGGAGCATTTCATACTACTGCTCTCCCTTCCCTTTGCTTTCCTGTGCCTACCCTTTCCTGACCTTCTCCCTGTGCCTTGTTCTCGGTAGTCACTGCAGTGTCCGTGGTCTTCCAGGCTTGGCACTAAACTCCCTTATTCTCATTCCATACATACATCTGGGTTAGCTCATCCACTTTTATGGTTTCAGTTCTTGTCTAGATGCTGGAGAATCCCAAGTCTGTATCTCCATCCTTGACAAGTACCTGAGAGCTAGACCTTTGTATGTATCTCCCTGCCTGCTGGACATCTCATTTTTTATTAACTCTCTGGAATCATTAGCTTCAACATGTATGAAATTGAGCTTACCTTCTCGAAGGCAGAATGGAGAAGAGATGAAAATTGTGAGCCAGTTTTAGAGTCAAGATTTATTCTGCCATTTACTAGTGATATGGCCATCTCTCACGTGCAAAATGGGATAACAATAGCACCTACTTCATGCGAAGTCCTCAGAATAGGGCATCTAATGAATCTTCAGTGGATGATGGCTACTGCCCTCATCTTGGCTACCATGAGTCCTAGCACTAGTGCAACTACCATTATTACTTCTGCCTCCCCCACTGCTCTGTCCCCAGCGCTTCTCCTCCTTTCAGTGGATCCTAATATGTGCAGGCACTTTACATGTACTCTACGTGTATTATCTCATTTGACACGGGCCTATAGCCCTTTGAGGTAGGGCTTCTTATTTTTTTTCAATTTCTATGAAAATTAAGTGTCTCAGGTTAAATAACTCATACGTGGTCTCTGTGTTCACACCTGCAGACTTTTTAGTCCTCTAAAGTCTAGGATTGTGATGCCTCCTGTTTTGGTTTTCTTCTTCAATATTACTTTGGCTATTTGGGGTTTTTTGTGGTTCCATACAAATTTTAAGATAATTTGTTCTAGCGTCGAGAAGAACGCTGGTGCAATTTTAATGGGGATTGCACTGAATGTGTACATTGCTTTGGGTAATAGTGACATTTTAACTGTTTATTCTTCCAATCCATGAGCATGGAATGTTTTTCCATTTCTTTGTGTCTTCTTCAATTTCTTTTGTAAGCTTTCTATAGTTTTCAGCATACAAGTCTTTTACATCTTTGGTTAGGTTTATTCCTAGGTATTTTATGGGTTTTTGTGCAATTGTGAATGGGATCAATTTCTTGATTTCTCTTTCTGTTGCTTCATTTTTGGTGTATATAAATGCAACTGATTTCTGTACTTTGATTTTGTACCCTACAGCTTTGCTGAATGTATGGATCAGTTCTAGAAGGCTTCTGGTGGAGTCTATTGGGTTTTCCATGTAGAGTATCATGTCATCTGCGAAGCCTCCATTTTTTGTTCTGTAAAATGGGATGAGAAGCTTGTCAACCTGGCAGGGTTGGCAGAACAGAGGAAGGGTATTGCCAGCTAAGAGCCCAGCTCAGCACCTTCCCCTTGTAAACAGTCCTCAGATGAGAGGATTCCATCCAGCCTCAGGTCTTGCAGCTCTCAGGGGATCATTTGGCTTAGGACCACATGCCTGTGGCATCATCAGAGCAGTGTGTACTGTTGGTTACACTGAGCTGTTCATAGAAAGTAAAACTAGAGATTAAAGACAGTTCCATAGGGGAATTCTCTGGTTTGAAAGTGATATATCTAGTGATTCTTTGTGACTGTGTAAATATTTCTAGGAAGACTAAACTGTACAGAAGTCTAAAAAATAGGAAACATTTCCAAGGTTCTGTTTATTGTTGTAGAAAAGAGAACAATTACATATTAACCTTAATGAAACCTTATCCCTGCTTAGTATAATGACATATGTGCTGAGCTTGGAGACTTGCAAATACCTGTCATATATATTTATGTGATTGATTTCTCATGCATGGTATTGTCTACTATCTACAGATTATTTTCATTTGATGGGAGGATACGTATAACCCTAAGTGACAAGTTTCAGTGAAGGATTTAATTCTTTTATTGTATATCACCAATTCAAGCATTGCTCGTGACTTAAGGGAGGCCATTTTGGAAGTAGCCATGGGTTCAAATGCTGGCTTTCCCACATCTCACCATTATGACCTTGGACAGGTCATTTCACACATCCGAGCTCTGGGTTTATCTGTAAAATGGAGAGACTATTTGTTATCTTTAGTGTTTGCTGGGTAGACAAAGTAAGCTGACATGGGTAAGTGACCTAGCACAGCACTCCTTTCTGCCCACAAATGCCACCAGGCATGTTCCTCTCAACGTTAGCCCAAATTAAGTAGGTAATACATCTGTTTGAAATATTTCTTAGCTCATCGTAAAAGTTACTTTTGTCAGTCTGGGTTTGCCTGTTAAAAGGGAAAGTTTGTGATGAATGTTTCCATAGTTGAACTTTTTCACCAAATCTGCCATTTACCTCAGCAGGAAAATGTAGAAGTTTAAGAACTATCACACACACTGTTTAAGAAGAAGAGTAAGATCTTGCAGTCATTAAGACTAGCATTTGAGAATAAATCAACTTTTGTTGTCAGTAGTTTAGCAAGTTGTTTTAAAATTCCTAGAGACTAGCCCCCTTTATTTTGCTAACAACACTGGTAAATCCATTCACAATCTATGTAGCCCCCAGTAATTTCTGGATCCTAGAACTGTTAGTCATAAGAAGATCTTGATGGACTTTCCTGCACCATAACCATCTACAAAGTAGTAAAAATAAGAATTTGACTACTGTCATGATTATTATTGGTACTCACTTATTATTAGTGCTATCATTATGATGGGAACATTGCAAACATAACACAGCTAACTCCCTGGAGTCTTTGCCTCAAGCAATTATTGGGAAATATGATACTTATAAAAAGAGACTTCAATGTGTGCATGGCTATTGGCTGTTAAGTACCTTACTGCTTTTTTCCTGATGTTTTTTCCCCCCAGTTAATTCTTTCCTTAACTGATGCCTGTGTTCTCTCTCTCTCTCTCTCTTTCTCTCTCACCTCCCTGGCAGTCTTTTCCCTATAAAAGGACCCATCTGTCTAAGGTAGAGATTCTCTGTTTTATATACTCATCAGTGATTAAGCTGCATGGAGTAGACCTGCTTATCATTTAGATGTTTTCTTTAACCCGGCTTTTTCAATACATTGGTGCTTTGTTTTACTTCCAGTCAAATATGTTCTTTTCAGCCAGAATGTCAGCACTCAGTAGTATGTCTAATTTCATTTTTCCCCTTTCATAGTTTATTATCAAGTTGGTTTCCATATAACACCTAGTGCTCATCCCAACAAGTGCCCCTCTCCATGCCCATCACCCCCCTTCCCCTCTCTCCCACTCCATCAGCCCTCAGTTTGTTCTCAGTATTTAAGAGTCTCTCATGGTTTGCCTCCCTCCCTCTCCCCAACTATATTTTTTCCCCTTCCCCTCCCCCATGGTCCTCTGTTAAGTTTCTCCTGTTCCACTTATGAGTGAAAACATATGGTATCTGTCCTTTCCTGCCTGAAAAGTGTCTAATTTCTAATCATAGGCATAGAGCAAAGAAAACATTTAAACGTGCTAATCCATCATAATTAAAAATAATACTTAAAAAATGGGTGCTCTTTCTAATATGCAACTATATGCAGAGAATGAGAGGGAAAAGCTCTTTCCGAAAAGTGACTCATTTTCATTTGATTTTTATTAGACTTGAATTTGAGCGGCAACAGCGCGAAGAACTTGAAAAATTAGAAAGTAAAAGGTAAGCCACATGGGGTACTGGTTTTAACACTACTGTGGTCTCTGGATTCTCTGCATTACTGATCCAGGCGGATTTCATTGTGTCTATTTCACTGTCTTCCTCTGGCTCTGTGTCATGTATTTATGTGTCTAATGGCTGTAGATCATTTCTCTAGCTGGTTAATTTTACCATGTTTGAATTTTTTGAAAACACTACATTTTCAAATACTTGGAAGAAAGTAGGCAAATTTCCTCTACTCATTAAATTTATACACCAAATATATAACTTGTTTATATTTAACCCAAAAGCATATCCTCCTTCGTGATTATCACCTGAGGTTTTATAAAGCCAAAAGAATGACAGTTCCCTTTCCTTATGCCTCCTCCCCTTTTAAACATCTTTGCTTATGTTGTTTGGCCATTTGTATTTCCCTTCTATAATTTGCTTCTTTAAATTCTTTACCCACTTTTCTCCCGTGTGTGTGTGTGTGTGTGTGTGTGTGTGTGTGTGTGTATTTTAGCTGATTTGAAGTTTTTTATAGGTTCTTAATATAATTGTCTGATAAAGCTAAGTATTTTCTCCTTCTCCCCACCCTCATCCTATTTAACAAGCCAAGAAACAGAGTAAGGATAGATAGTAGAGTAGAAACTAAGGCCACTGAAAATCTGTAAGTTGGATATTTGTTTTCTGGAATCTCGAGTTTAGAATGGTATAGACCAAGCATGACATGTAACCCTGGGAATCATGCATCTCAGTTTTCTATGGAGACCCCTGTTATTCTCAGTGTTATGTGTTAATAAACTAATATTTGGGGCCATTTGCTGATTACCACTTGTCCTAAACTAGTGATTAAATGCTAAATAGCATGTGGTTGTTTGAGCTACAACAATGAACTGTCGATTATCTTGACTTTGATATTTGACCCCAATGAGTTGAGGATGGCATAAGCATTTTTATTTAATGTCATTTTGTAACTGAATTTCTATTGAGTTTTAGCCATTGGGCTGAATAAAATTATTCACATTTAAATTTAAATTGGGCATGGTTCTTTCTCTTTGAGCTCAGGGTCTTTTAAAATGATATCATGCATAACACATTATGCTTAGAGACTCTACAAAGAAAAGATATCAGAGGCTACTTCAGGAGATTAGGCAACTGATATGTTGGACAGTTACAGAGTAAAAAAGCCAAGCAGTATGCAGCTGGAAGTGAAAAGCAAAGCAGTTACCCCCACTCTTTATTTTAGCAAAGGGTTTGACTTTGTGGTGTGTGTCCATTTTCAGAACATTTCAGCTAGGGAGAAGTTTGAGCACCATTTGCAAGTAGGAGCAAATGATGATGGGTCAACATTTCGTATTTCAGGAAACTCATAGAAGAAATGGAGGAAAAGCAGAAGTCCGATAAGGCCGAACTGGAGCGGATGCAGCAGGAGGTGGAGACTCAGCGCAAGGAGACAGAGATTGTCCAGCTGCAGATCCGCAAGCAGGAGGAGAGCCTCAAACGCCGCAGCTTCCATATCGAGAGCAGGCTGAAGGATTTGCTCGCGGAGAAGGAGAAGTTTGAAGAGGAAAGGCAGCGGGAGCAGCAGGAAATCGAGCTGCAGAAGAAGAAGCAAGAGGAGGAGAGCTTTCTCCGAGTCCAAGAAGAGCTCCGGCGGCTCCAAGAGCTCAACAACAATGAGAAGGCCGAGAAGATCCAGATATTTCACGAGCTGGACCGCCTCAAAAGGGAGAAGGACGAGCAGTACGCCAAGCTGGAGTTGGAGAAGAAGAGACTGGAGGAGCAGGAGAAGGAGCAGGTCACGCTCGTGGTGCACCTGGAGGAGCAGCTGCGCGAGAAGCAGGAGATGATCCGGCTCCTCCGGCAAGGGGAAGTGCAGCGGGTGGAGGAGGAGAGGAGGGACCTGGAGGGAATCCGGGAGGCCCTCCTGCGGGCGAAGGAGGCCCGGGCTGAAGGGGACGACGACGGCGAGGAGTTAGAAAGGGCCCAGCTGCATTTCCTAGAGTTCAAGAGAAGGCAGCTGGTCAAGCTGGCCAACCTGGAGAAGGACCTGGTTCAGCAGAAGGACCTGCTGGAAAAGGAAGTTGAAGAAGAACGACAACTCCTGGAGCGCCTAAAGTCTGCAAAGGAAGGTGACTTCAGATCGTCGGAGGGAAGTGGCGATGGTGCCGCAGTCTTCACGCAGGCGGCTCAGACTCTCGAGCAGATAAAGCCAGCGGAATACCGGCTGCAGTATAAAGAACGCCAGCTCCAGTACCTCCTGCAGCATCATCTGCCAACCCTGTCGGAAGAAAAGCAGAGGGGATTTGAAATCCTGGACAGAGGCCCCCTTGGTTTAGACAACACTCTCTATCAGGTGGAAAAAGAAATGGAAGAAAAAGAGGAACAACTTGCGCAGTACCAGGCCAGCGCCAGCCAGCTGCAGAAGCTCCAGGCCACCTTTGAGTTCACGGCCAACATTGCCCGTCAGGAAGAAAAAGTGAGGAGGAAGGAGAAGGAGATCCTCGAGTCACGGGAGAAGCAGCAGCGGGAGGCGCTGGAGCGGGCCTTGGCCAGGCTGGAGAGGAGGCACTCGGCCCTGCAGAGGCGCTCCACACTGGGCCTGGAGATTGAGGAGCAGAGGCAGAAGCTGGCCATGCTGAACAGCAGTGGCAGCGCGCAGTCTGGGCTCCAGGCCAGCCTGGAAGCCGAGCAGGAAGCCCTGGAGAAGGACCGGGAGAGGTGAGGCTGGGCAGGGAGACCATGCCACGCTGCGGCTGCCAAAGGGGGTGTGCCTTCCGCCCCCTTGCCCTGTTGCCCCTCGCTGTCTTTTAAGGAATTCTCTAATACACCAGTCAACGCTCGTTGTCCAATCCAAGCTGACTAAAATACCCCCAGACATCTTCCTGCTAAGGTCCTTAGGATCCTGAGAGATCTAAGAATCATTGGCCTGCCATTGAAAAAAACCACGCAAACCAAACCAAAGCCCTTGTCTATTACTTCGCTGACCTATGGAATACGCAATGGTCATATTTGATAAATATGCACGCTTCCAACCTGCCCCCTCCCCTGCGACTGTCCCCTCCCCTCCCTTTTCTCTTTCCCTTCCCTTCCACCCTCCTTTCTTCCCTCTCTCCTACTGTTCTTCCCCCAACCCCAACCCCTCCCCAGAATTTTTTCTATCTTCCCCATCCCCTGCCTCATTCTCACTCTGGGTCCAACATCTTCTCTGTGACCGGCACTACTTACAGTAAAGCATCATTCCTTCATCACAGACCATACAGACCAGGTGCTGATTTCCACCCCTGTTGGGAAACTGAAAAGCAGCCCTTCTCCTGCCCCTCCTGATTCACAATATTTGAGGGAGACCCCAGGATTCTGTATTAAAAAGGAAACTGCTAAACAAACGAAGTTCTCCAGGTGATTCACGAACACGCTCGCTGGTATATTCAAGCACGGGTGGTGATGATTTACTCTTGTTACTTTTGGTGTTGTGAAAAATAAAAGTAGGAACGAGCACTATTTTCCTGGTAAAGGAAGAGTATTTATCTTCTCCTGCCCATTCCTTGTCACCACACTTCCGAAATGGTAGGTTCTTAGAAGGAGAAAGTACATGAATTCAGGAACACTTTTTTCTGGCGGCCCAACAGACGTGATGCCAAGACTCCCAGAAAGTCTGTCATCTGCCTGGTGTGCAAACGTCACCCGCTCTGTTGTCCTGCAGGGGCTTCCGTACCCTGGCCTTCCCCATTCCTGCCTACCTGGCCTTGCAGGCTCTTTGATCTTTGGGCCTCTCGTACCCTGGCCTTCCCCATTCCTGCCTACCTGGCCTTGCAGGCTCTTTGATCTTTGGGCCTCTGTCCTCTTACCAGAAGAGGGCAGAGGAGATCAGGGGCCTTTATGTTTTCAGCTCCAGATCCCTTCCTTGGTCAGTTGAGGTCTTACCTGAAGCCCAGGTTAGCGGGCCTGGACCCCCGCCCCTCTCCAGCAGTCCAGCCCCTCACAGTGCCTCCTGAGGGGCTGAAACTGAAGCCTGGGCAGCTGGCTATCGGAGCCCAGCTTGACATTGGCAGATGCCCGGGACCCATCCTGATGACAAAGCAAGACCTGTGAGGTTGAAGCCTCCATCATCTGGCCTGAACAGACTGGGACAGCCTCCCTTTCAAATGACCTGCTCGCACTGTGGGTTCTATTTACCTTTGCTCCCTTGTAACTCCCTCTGGCAAAGCAGTAAGAAATAACAGTCAAAAACCATAATGCCATTACTTCAGAGAAATAGGTTGGAAGTTTAAGAAAATGATTGCAGGTATGTTATGTAAATGAAATTGCTGGACAAAGCCCTAGCCCCAGGAAATTTAAAGTAGTGGAGGGCACGCTCTCAATTTATATCCTGCAGTGTGCACTAAGAATGCCGTGTGGGCTTTTAGCTTGATGTCCCTGGCTTTTGTCAACCAGCTTCACTCCCAGGCCATTTAGTATTAATACTCTGTTATAGCGGATACAGTATTGTGATTTTCAGGGAAGTGATTTCCCGATGTGTGTTCCTCCAGAAGTCACACAAAGGATGCTTTTAGCTTCATGTGTTTTGATGGAATAGACCTTGTGAAGACCTAATTCAGGCCAACAGATTCTGAGCTCTTTGCTCTGGCTGTGATGCGCCCGCAGCTTTCTGTGGGTGTTGGTTTTGTGTGTTATTATCTCTCTGGGTTCTCACGGCTAAGCCAGGGCCTGCCGTGCGGCCTGAGTCAGCCACTTAGGAAATTCCGCAAGTGTGAAATTTTAAATTCAAGTGGAACTAGATTAGACAACTGAACTTGGCTTTCCTTGTTGGCTTCCTTATGAGCAAGATTTAATCCATTCTCTGTCATCTTTTCCACCCAGTCGTTGAATAGTCACTGGGGACAAGTGTCACGCAGTGGCAGATCTGCTCACCAGCCCACCCTGAGCCACTTTATCCTCTTGTCTTCCTATGTGCTGCAGCCCTTGCCTGGGATGCCCTGCTTCCCTTACCACCCATAGAAATCCTGGTGGGCCTTCACAGCCTCATGCCAACCGCTTTGCTCTGTGGGATCTTTTCCACACCCTCCCCCCGCCCCCCAAAAGATGTCTTTGACCAACTCCAATACGTGTCATCTTAATTATAAACATTGGCAGTTACTTGCTTATATCTGGCTCCTTTTCCTTACCATCTCTGAGACTTTGTATTAATATTGTTCTCTGGTTTGTTGCCCACCAACTGGCCCTTGATGTCAATTTTTTATGCATTTTTCGTCCTCCTTTGAAAATACTACATGCTGTGCAAGTTGATGCTCAGTAAGCACTTGCTCATCAGCAGACAGATGAAGGGCTGAGTTAGGCTGAGCATTGCCTCCATGGAACCCATGAGTGTTGACCCTGGTGACCTTGTAATCACACCCTGTGAGTTAAGAACTTGGCTTTCAAATTGCTGTTGGTACCACCAGAGAGCTGGTAGTACTGTGCTGTGTCAGCATCTGAAGCTAGAATCCCTGAAGTTTGGAACTGAAGGAATTTAGAAGACTGTTAACTCTTCAGATTGGTGTATGAAGAAATTGAGACCCAGGTTTCATTAACTTGCCCAAGTTCACACAGTGAGTGAGCTGCAGCACCTGCATTCCCTGGGCCAAATTTACTGGCAAGCTTGGCGCTCCAGCCTCGTGGACCTGGATCCAAGCATACCTGGGACAACAGGAGAATGGCCTTACACATACTTGACCTTATATTGGATGTATCAGTTATCATTGAAAATAAGTGTTCGGTTCTACAATGGTTTAATTTCTCAAGATACTCACCTTTCCTAGGTCTCTCGCCTATTTCCCTTTTCCACATCCTCTGCCTTAGCCAAAGTGGATTCCTAGTTTTTGTGACTTAGGCCTTTGTTCCTATTGCTTTTTGTACCTGAAAAGCCCTTCACCCTCATCTCCACATGTGCAAATTCCTACTGGCCTCTGGAGACTCAGCTTAGAACTGCCTTGACCATGCAGGTTCTCCTAGATTGGTGGTGGTTAAAAATTCTTTCAAGCATAGATCTCTTTTGTCAAACAGAGGTACTTAGGGAGATAACTATATATGGTCAAAGACCAGCTGTTTTGTTGAGGCAAGGGTAGGGGGCTCAGAATCCTACACATCTGCCTCAGAGGATTGGCTCAGAGCACAGTGGGAATATCTTTGCCTTTGATAATTAAACTCTCTCTAACTTTTGGACACCTGCAGCTTTGTTCTGAAACCTACTTGTGGCTCATTATCCCCTTATACTTTGTCTGATAAGTATGTGACACCTTTACTACTAGAAGGTAAAGCTCTTTGCAAAAAGTGTCTGGATCGCCCATGATTTCAAAAGCAATGTCACACCCAGTGAAGATGCTCTGGAAATACTGTTCATAAGTGAATTCATGTAACCCCCATCTCTCTAGATTAGAGCACGAAATCCAGCAGCTGAAGCAGAAAATCTGTGAGGTTGACGGTGTTCAAAAGGGGCATCGTGGGACTGTGGAAGGGAAGGCTTCTTATTCCAGCTTGCCATCCAGCACTGAAAAATCTCAACTGGTCCCCCTGATGGATGCCAGGTACTGGCCATTAAACTGATGCCAAACTGACATTTGCAATGTGATTTAATATCTTGCTATACCTTGTATTGTCCAGTTTGCATGTGAAGGGATCTATCAGAGGTGACTAGTGATAGGTATCCGTGAGGTATGTATACTTTGTCTCCATCAATTTACTCCCTGGAGGGTAGAGGTATCATTTGAGGGGAACCAAAGATCTGAGGACTAGCCAGACAAATCCTAGGAATTTTAGTGGAGTGTTATGTGAGAAGGTAGAATTAGAAGGTCCATGGAAACCACCTTATTTAGAAAGGAGTGTACCAAGGCCAGGCTGAGAGGAACAAAGAAGTAGAGTTAATTGAACCATACCAGGAAGAAGGACCTTGTGCTGACAGTTAATTTATGAAGTCATTAATTACAAATGGATGCAGTCTGTTATGAAAACTGTACCAGGATATTCGGAATGATCATGAATAGCATATGTATCTGATGTTACTATAGTGAAATGATTTTCAACTTGAGTGGCATTGTAAATTGCTCTGTGGCTTAGAGCTTTCAGATAAGTTGACTTAATCATTCTTTGCCTATAAGAAAGTGGATTATTTTCTTCAACTCCAGCTGTGTCATGGGGGCATTTCAAATTGGACAGTCATGAGCCCTGGGCTCGGTGACATGTATTTGGATATAAAAATGTGTTCAGAATGATCTGATCCTCTGTGTAGCCCTTTAAATCTAGGTTTCCATCTTCAGTGGGGCTAGTTTAAACTTTAAGTAAAAGGTCTAGAGAAGTAATTCATTTGTAAGTGCCCTTGGCCCTGGGTCAGCTGTACATGATTTTCCTTTCAGTACTGAAAGGTAAATACTGCATTTCATTATCCATTCTTCTGTGCTCTTTTACTTAAAATATTAATCTCTTTCCCTAGCATTTCAGGAAATCATCAAGACTTGGTTAGTAGTCCAGAAATGTTTCTAGGATTACACATGTGCTTAGAGAGATGAAACCAGATTCTTTTTTAGTGTGCTAAGAAGTAAACATGTAACACAGTTCATTTTAAGTAGTCCATCTAATCGGTGTCTGTATGGGGGAGGGAGAGTCTGGAACTAAGCAAGCCTTCCATGTGGGCAGTCTGAGCCCCTAGAAGGATTTTAGCTGGAACTGAAATTCTTCAGTCATCTTGGTTTCTCTGAGCAGATGGTTGTACTTCACACAAGTTCACCCCCATTCTCTAGGGTACCAGATATGTAGTTGACAACTGCCTCAGTCATCAACTGTTCCTTGCTTCCACTGTCTTGGCCACATGCCAGGCAGTTTGGAAGGTAGAGGGGCCTTTAAAATGTGGTTTCTGCCAGAGACAAGATGGAGCAGAAACCATTCAAACCATTGTTCCTTGGGAATGGTGAAGATGCACAGAAATTGTGCCCATTCCCCCCCCCCTTTAATTCTCTTAAGTGATTTTGTGATATGAGAAATAACTCTCACAATTTTCCATGCAAAGAAACTGAGGTTTGGTGAATGAAGTGTGGTTCTCAGAGTCCGGTCGGAGGCCATGGAGCCTTCTGAAGCCAATGTCTCTGATTCTCCTGTGGCCAGGAGCCAGTATTCCACCAAGGAGAGCCAGGAGAGACATGGATGGGATCACATCGTCTCCCTTGTAGTCTCAAGATTCTGTGATTTGTTCAGTTCTCTCCTGTTTGGGGGAAACCCAGAGGGTGAACACATGGCACTGCATTTCTTAGCAAGTAGAAAAATGATCAAAGGTCCCGAGTTGTTATGTTTGAGGTTTAGAATGAAGGGCTCCTCGTTTTGAAAGGTGTAGTAAACCGAGGATCTCAAATGGTCTTTGTGGTCAGAAATCTTTAAGTACCACCTCCTGCATCTCTGTTGTTTGCAGGATCAATGCCTACATTGAAGAAGAAGTCCAAAGACGACTTCAGGATTTGCATCGTGTGATGGGCGAGGATAGCAGTGAATCTGCAGATGTGGCAAGGGTGAGCTAACAGAGCCAAGCGTTTGTTTTCTTGTTTTTATTTTTAGTTTTTAAAGGTTTTTTTTATGTTTATTTATATTTGAGAGACAGAGAGAGACAAGAGTGTGAATTGGGGAGAGGCAGAGGGAGAGGGAGACACAGATTCTGAAGCAGGCTCCAGGCTCTGAGCTGTCAGCACAGAGCCTGAAGCAGGGCTTGAAGTGAAGAATCATGAGATCATGACCTTAGCCAAAGTTGGTGCTTAACCGATTGAGCCATCCAGGCACCCGTCATTCGTTTCTTTTTTTATTTCTTTTTTTATTTAATGGGGTTTTATTTTAAGCAAAAATTACATGCTAGTGTAGGTATTCCAAATTTTTCTTTTTGTCATGTAATAGGTCTTAGAAATATTTGAATGTCTGTGCACACCTTTTTTTTAATTTATAGTTTATTGACAAGTTGGTTTCAAATACTGAAAATAAACTGAAGGCTGAAGGGGGAGGGGAAAGGAGAAGGGGGTGATGGTCATGGAGGAGGGCACTTGTGGAGAAGAGCACTGGGTGTTATATGTCATTCGTTTTCAAGGTGATTTTTCCATAATTGGTGGCGCTAGTGGTGATGGGCACCCTTATTATTGTTTCTCAGTGAGAAAATTGAGACACAAAATTTTCTATAAAAATTAATTATTGCTTGGTAGAACTTAATATGTTATAAATAATATTGATTCAGAAGAAACTTTAAAAATTTTTTACTTCTGAAGGAAATTCTTAAGTGAATATAGAATCTACTAAAATGCTTTATTTACTTTGATTTATAAAGGTTCTACATGTAACATTTTTGTGTTTTCTCCAAGAAATACAACCAATTTCCTTAAGTATTTAATTTTGCTTGATAAATTATCCTGATTAGATCTATAATTTTGCTTTTGAGAAGATATGTATTTGTGATGTTGATTTTTATCAAAATAGAACATTTCATTCCTATTCTGCAAATTAAGAAGGGTCCAAAGGAAATTTTGCTGTGTTAATATTATTCTTAGAATTTCAAGATTGGGAATAGATGCTTCAGTTTCCCTACAGGCAGATGGATTGATAGAGTCCTATTTGCCTTGGGAATATAAATTCTATAGAAGGGATGTCATTGTTGAGTAAGTATGTTTCTTTAGAATTTTGTTCCCATAAATATTTCTAATCAAATCAGTTTCTTTTCCCTCTATGAACAAGCTATAATTTAATATAGAGGGCTTTTTATTTTCTTATCAGGATAATGAGAAACTCTACAATGGCACCATTCAACGTAAGCTAAAATATGAGGTAGGTAATGATTTTTCAGATTGATAAGGTCGCCTTAAATTATGGCATGCTCATGTGATTAAATTTTCTTAATGTTTAGTTGCATAATTAGAATTTTGAAGTCCCAGTGAGATTAATGGCTAATAGGGAAGGCAAGCTATTATTTGGACTTAAAATTAAACGGAATCCTGCCGGTTGAAAACTGCTTGGACTTTATTTGAATGGCATATAGCTGTGGTGGAGGCCCCTTGCCCAGTTTTTCATTTGTAACAGTATCCTTTCCCTTGGTCTGCATTTAAAAGGCAGAATTATATAATCAGAATCAGATATGGGGTTTGGAAATGAAACTGAACACTTCTCCACGTTTCAAAAACCCTGCTCGTTTTATGGACTGTGAGTTGGCAGTAGCACAAAGGACATACTCTTGGGTGATACGCTTATTTCTCTGGTGGGTTGTCGAACCGAGGTTTATTTGGGCCTACAATCTGTAAGGTTTTACTTGCAGTATTTTCCTCCACTGAGGGATGTGTCCTTCCCATACATTCCTAAATTAAAAACAAAACCCCCCACAAAACTAGGTGGTAGAAATCTTATAGATGGTGCCATATATTATAGAACAGAGAGCAAGAGGTGAAGGGCCAGGTGGTCATAGGAGGCTTAGCTGACTTTGGCCACTGCCATGCCTCCACCCCAATGGTCCAGGAACGACATTGTCTTCCTCTGGATATCCACCTCTCTAGCAGATACCCTTCTGAAGTGTAGGACGCTGCCTTTTATTTCTTTGTGTCCACTGTGCCTGGCCTGTATGGGCCTCCAGAAACCCTTTCACAGTGCTGATTAGTAGCTCTGGAAATGGCGATCTAACCAGGGCAGGTATAATTAGAGATTCTTGTGAAGTGAACCAAGAGGCAAGAGAAATATGACCAAGGTTCAAATACTTGTCAGTTTCCTTTTGGCCTTGTCATCTGATTTTTCATTAAGTATGCTCTGATTTTACATTTTGGACATACGGTCATGGACTTATTTTCACAACTAAATCTGACCTTTTGCAAATTGAATCAAAGGTCTTAGGATTTATTTTGGAGCAATTGAAATATTAGACCAAGAAATGGATACTGTGGATCAATCCCGTACAACATATTTCTTTCAAATACTCGGCAATTTGTAAGATAAATAATATGGAAATTGATGTCTTGTGTGTGAATCAGATCATCCATTCTTAAATCATGTATCAATCAATATGTATAGCTTAGGCTTTCGATTTAGCCTCTGCATTAATCTACAGTGAAACCAATGACTGCAGGATTCTTCATGTGCAGAAAGATTTGCAAAAGGTGCTGCCAACCCCCATTTCAACTGTTTTTGACATCTTGAACAGAAAAGGTATCTTGCCCCACTGCTGCCCGGAGATGTCACTGACGCTTCCAGCAGAGAAGAGGGGCGGGAGGCGGATCGGACTAACCGCCCAGATCCTTCCAGCATCTCAGCCTCTCCTGCTCCCTCCTCAGCATCGCGCAAGGGAGCCCACCAGCAAGGACATCGGTCCTCCAGTCACCAGGTGTGGCAGAGCAGTCATCGCCAATATGGTCATCCCGAGTGTGCAGGCCATTTCCAACCAAATCGTTTCAGCCTACCTGAAACTGCATTTCTTAATAAAAGCAACACCAGTGACAGAAAACAGCAGTGTAGGTCCGGACATCTCAGGGAGCTGATGACTCCTAAAGAAGAACACAGCTTGCGAATCAAGTCCAGCTGGACTTTGTTGCAGGATTTGTCCCAAGAAGTGCCTCTATCTAATGGAAGTGAGCAGACCAGGCAAAGCAAGTTACTCTGCTTGGTCTTCTCTGAAACGGTTTCTGGTAAGGACAGTGCCTCCCATGGCATTTCTCGGGATGCACCCGCCGGGAAGTTCTGTGGTGAGCAGCAAGTTGAGAGAGAGTTAGATGCTAAAAAAGCTGGCTCTCCACAGTCCGTGGTAAATACCAGGACAGAAGGCAACAGTGGGTCGGGCTGTTTTTACCACAGGCTGGCAGACCTTTATAAAGATACCAGCAGTCACCTGCTACAGACTGGCACAGAGGTGATCCGCCGGGCGGGGCATGTGGGGAGCCTTTGTGACCCCAGTGGGCTCACCTCCCACATGACAACATTTATCAGAAGACTGCCATTTCTGAAACACTTTCCCCTGGACACGCCCCTGAAGTCACCCAGGACGTCATCCGTGCCTCATGTTCTCCCCAGAGAAGCTCAGGCTGGCAGCGGCGATGGTGGAGAGGCAGGGGTGGCCAGGCCCACAGAGAGAGCGGTACCTTTCAGAGCGCCAGGCCTTACTGCTGCCTCTGCAGCTGCAAGTTCCCCAGACTCCTCCCCAAGCTCAGCGTGGTGCCTAGGACGTGAAGATTCTAGAAGGGGCTCTGCGTTTAAGCAGACCCTTGTGCGATTTCCAGCCCCAATGCTGAAACTTCAGGAGCTGCCTTTGAAAGACTTTCTGGAGCACGTGGCTTGTTCCGTACCAGAACTTTCGGGCGACATGAAGGAAGTCAGAGGTGTTTACTGGCTAGCTGTTGCAAACCTCACAAAGCCTGAGCCTCAGCCAGCATGTCTGCTCCTGCTTCCTTCCATGCTGTGTGCTCTGGTTCTGTCAGATAGCCCTCCAGGGCCTTTGGGCATTTTTCATGCTCTGCCTCTCTCTCGACTAGAGGAAATTCAAATCGGTTTTGGTGGGCAGAGCATTAGATTCTTGGGCTCTGCAGAGAGTCTTCTGCTCACTGTGTTTAGTTACAGCAAAACCCTCTGTCAACGGATTTGCCGTGACCTCCTGTATGTCCTGATGCCCGAGTCTGATGCTGCTGTCCGCACTAATCACCCTTTGTTCCAGCAAGATCTTGTTCAGCTTTCTCTGGATTGGAAAGCAGAAATCCCTGATTTAGTTTTGGCAGACAGTGTTCGGTTGTCATCCAGATTCCAGGATACCTTGGTTGACATGATTTACTTTCTTCATGGAAATATGGAAGTCAACATCCCGTCTCTGGCACAGGTAGAGTTACTGCTCTACACGACAGTCAGAATCGAGGGGGACCCGGATGAAGACAGCCTCCAGTCCTTAGTCCTTCTGAACACCCACATTGCCCTTTTGAGGGAAGATCAAGTTTTCTATCCCCGCACTCAGTCTCTACACACACCTCCTCCACGAACACGGTTTGATGTGACCAGATGCCGTTCTTCAAGTGAATTCAGGTATGTTGTGGTTCTGGAGAAGAAAACCTTGTCAACCATCCAACTTGTCTTCTCAGAAAAACTCGGACTCCTGTCAGATTCAAGAAATAGCCCAGCTGAGCACTTCAGAGGAGCCCAGAACGTCCATTCGTTCCCTGGCACGCCGTGTCCTGTGGGCAGTGAGAACGGAGCACGCGAGGTCTGGAAACTGACCCTCAGCTCTCAGGAGGAGGCTCTGTGGCTCGTTGCCTACCTGACAAGGCTCTCAGAAGGAAACTTGTAAAAATATTTTGCATATTTTTGAGACTTTAAATAAAACGAACTTTGTGAGAATAGTCAAGGACCCGGAATAGCTCTGTGTAGCTAATTGATTTGAAACTGGAAAAATGCAGACCTCTAAAATTGGAAATGTAAATATGTTAAGTATCTACCAAAAAAAAAAAATAGGGGGTAGCAGAGCACTGATAAAATATCTTTATCACCATCCTGCTTCCTTTTCTTGAACCTCAGCCTTGTAAATTTGGGTCTGCCTCATTATTTGTTAGGTGATTAAAGCATTTCTGATTGTTTTTGGCTTCATGTTGACTTTTAGTACAGTGGCTTGGAATCTGTCTGTGTCTGCTGGATTCTGGCAGGCTAATTTGTGCTGCTTGAAAAAGTGCCCTGTTGGCAGTGACCTTCCCTGACATCCTCCATTTTAGCCATGATTAGGACAGCTCTGTAGCAGAGCACATTAGTGATGCATCAGGCTTCCTGGAAGGACCCAGGGATTTAAAATACCCTCCCCTCGCTATAATACATGGAGTGGAGAGAGCACCACATGCCCTGCAGTGTCTTCTTCCTCAGTTAATTGCCTTTTTCTTCCTCCTTTCAGACTTTTTGACTATTTCTTTCCAACCTATGTGCTTTCAGCTGCTTATTTGTTGGTTTAGTTTTGACTACCCTTCCCCCTGTGCCATGTCCCCCATACGCCAGTACTTTCTTCGAGCTTTTTAATTCTGTCCTGGAAAGGCTCTTCAGCTTCGTGTCTGACTTTTTCTAACAGCTTCTTTAAGCAATCTTGTCAGCTGCAGGGTTACCTCAGAAGGCATTTGGCTCTTCCCTCTGGCCACCCTCCCTAACACATCATCACTCACAGCCTCTGACCAGCGTGTTCTGCTGGCCTGAGCCGGTCGGTGCTGGCCTCCCTTCCGAGACGAGTCATGCCCATGGCAGCCTCAGGCACGTCTCTCTTCACAGCGTAGGATCTGGTACTCAGCTGCCCTCCTCCTCCGTGAGAGGCTTACAGCTGGGCTCTTTAGAATCTCTCTCTCCCTGAGTGACCCTTTCTCTATTATCCATCTCTGTTCAATATTCCTATGAGGAATTGGGTCACATGTCTTATATTTATTAGTTATTTCATACAGTCCTGGGTTGCACAGCCAGTGTCCTCCTGTTTCTTGGATGTGTATGTTCTATTAAATTCCAGAGTCTTGGAAGGAAGGAGGTAGATTCTTCACAGCCTCATCCTCTCTCTTCCACTTCTAGCTGGGATCATGATGAGCTCATGGTAGCTATACATTGAATGTTGTAGGCAGTTGAGCAAATCAGTGAATCCATTAAGCCATTTATATCAGCCTGGACATGGAGGGATCATTTTTCTGTTCTGGTCAGACCCTTGGATAATGTACAATGTAAATGCCATAGCCCCTTCTTCATTTCTACTCCTAATCACCAATAGGGGCAGTGTCAAGCTTAACCCATCCAGAAATTCATCAGTTCCCTTTGGCCAGGAAGTACAGACCTTCCCTCTTTCCCCATCAGAACTAATGAGCTACTTAATGTGTTCTACGCTTCGTCATTAGTTTTCCTCACCCCAGGTGTGAACAGGAAAAGCGGGGGGGGGGGGGGGGGGGGGGGGGGGGGGGGGGGGGGGGGGGGGGGGGGGGGGGGGGAACTGGAGAGGACGTGAGGATCCACACACTGGTGGCTGCAGTCTTGTCTGCAGTAACCAAGTCGAGGCTTTTTGTCTTCCTGAGGCACTAGGGTTCAGATGTTTTTAGGTGGAACTTGGTTTTGTTACTGCCACCCCTCCACACTGTTGCCTTGTCTCTGATGAGGATGTCGTTAAAATTAGTTAGCTTGTTACATTTTTGGCGGGAAGATCTTCTACTGTGGAAGGAATTTCTTAAATGAACCATGGGAGTCTTCTAATATTGTATCAATAATTTTCATATAACTTCAATTGCTTATTTGCTTTTTTCAGCAAATGCTTTCTTAAAAATTGCTCTAGCGATTATTGTCTTAAGGATCCTTGATAAGAAGGACAGAACTAATGACCATGAAGAGCAGAGGGAGTGACATTTAAGATGTTGGCAGAGGGGACAGTATAGTTGGAAGGGAAACAGTACGTAAGCAGTGTAAAAACTTTAACAAAGAATGAAAAATATTAGACAGACTTGCTTGTCTTCATAGATTTAAAAAAAACAAAATTCTATGATGTTATAAATTATAGTCTTCAATATTGTTCATAGATGGAGCATGCAGCAAATATGAGCATTGCCTAAAAGTCCTATTATTCATTATAACATCCTCCATCTGCTTTATGACCCAGGTAGGCCACAGTGAGGATTACATTCAGATCTCACCACATAATAGAAGAGGCCTCCGGCAATTCGGATTTTACATGTCTTTTCTCTCACCTAAGCATACATTTTATCTTGAGATCAAATATGGTCCCCGATACGAGAATTTGATTTACTATCCATAAGGTAGTAAGGTTGTCACACCTTAGGTTGTCCCTGTAGAAGCCAGGGAAATAGTGTTTGTGCCATTCTCCACTATGGCTTCAGTCCTGGAGGCCTCCTCTGTCTCCACTGGCTCATTCTTTAGGAGTTCTGGACCCATGATGCTACTATAGAGCAGGTGAGAGCATCTCCATATTCAGCCTTATTGTGGGATCATCTCAGTTGTAATGAGTTCTTGCATCAGAAAATAAAAAATAGGTTCATGCATACTTTGTTCTGTGGCATTTGCATTATTGTAGCACAGGCATACACATTTACATTGTGGAACTTGTTAATACATTCTAGACAATACCTCTTTGAGTACTTTGAAATACTGATTTCATCTGAATTTGATTAAAATCCATTTTGCTCACAGCTGCCTATTTTACAGACTTGTAGTTGGCAGGGTGAATTTATTTAGTCTTTGTTGAAGAACATTTCAAAACAGTTTGTCTTCCTTTTCTCATCACTTAAAAAGTGTAAGTGCATCCTTTGGAGAGAATACTTATGCTTCCCAGCAGTAATAATTATGGTAATTTTTATTTACATTCTTTTTCCTAGATGATTTCAAGTTTTGAATGACAAATAGATTAGATCACTTTTATTAGTGTTTCTTTGAAGGTCAAGCAGTCTTATTGGTTAGCCAGTGTCTAGTGAGGTTATTTTGTTAATTGTCTAAATTTGCATCTTAGACAATTCTGCCTCATTATTTAAGATATATTTTGTAATAGGTATTATATCAGCCAGCTATTGCTGGGTAACAAACAACCCCTTCCCCTTAATTTTAGTGCCATTAAAAATAAAGCTTTTATTTTTTTCCGATGATTGTAAGTAGATTGAGGTGACTCTATTTGTAGGCTGTGGACCATCTGAAGTTTAGATAGGGTTGGTCTACTCCTGATGTCTCATTTTGAGGTCTGTGCTGAAGGGTCAGTGGCCATAATAATGATCACAGAAGCACAGAAGATGCTGATGCATCTTGTCTGTCAGTGTACCACTGGCGTTGAACACAAGTCATACAACCAAGTCCAAAGTCCAGGGGCAAGGAACACTCCATCTACCAAGAAGCCATGGCAAGAATGGATATATGCTGCTGCAGGGAAAAGAAAAATTGGTACCAGTAGTTTAGTCTGCCATGGATATATTAAGTCAAGGCTTTAAGGCTCTATTTAAAATAAAATTCAGACAAAACTTGTAGGACTTCTCTCTGATGGAAGTATACTGGGAAGAACATGTGTCATAGGACCATTAAAATTACTTAGTTCAACTGGTTTTCTGGTTCAGTCCTTTCTTGACTCCTCCAGGGCTGCTCACTGTCTACTTCAGAGCAGTTTATTCACTGGAACTGTCCTCACTGTTAGGCCATTCTTTCCATCATCATCCTATTATAATCTCTACCTGCAGGGCCCATGCAGCATTCACATTCTTCTGTAACAGAATAGAACAAATCCGTTCCACAGTCTGTGTTATAACCTGATTGACCCCTCAGAGAAGACCATTATCTCTCTTACCTTCTCTGATTTTCCTTTTTTACCTCCAACATCCTTGTTCCTCTGCTGTTTCTAACACAGCCTGGTTTCCAAACCACTACCATCCAATCTCTTGCTGGAGTTGCGCCTTTGTAATTTTTTTAAGACCTTCTTACAAGGAATGGAACTGAATGATTCAGTTAATAAAGAAGGAAAGAGAGTCTGTTGCAAATCACTCCTCCTGCCTTTTAACATCTGTTTAAAACCTTTGGTAGCTAAAGATGGCAGTGGATTACAGTGAAAACAGTCCTAGACCCCTTATATTGTGATTGACAGCATACCAACTCCTTTCCCAATTACTGCTCCTTTGAGTCCCACAGTGATCCTCCTGGGATGGACGAATTATCATCAATCTTCACTTCATAATTGGAAACTTAGGATCACTTGATTGAGAATTGGAATCAAACCCAGACCTTCTTAGTTCAGAACATCTATTCTCTCCACAATGCCAAAGTCAGTTCCTGATCACATTGTCTGGGTAAATTTTTTTTATTGATTTATTTTTTCTCACGGGAGTGACTTTACTAGGGATAAATATTTGGAAGAATTACAAAATGGATTCTTTTCTGACTTGTAAATTCTTATATTGGAATTTCTAGACATTGAAGATTGTTTCTCTTTTTAGGAGTTTTTCCCCCCCAAAAAAATTCTCATGCAAGTTTCTTTGCAATTCCCTTGGTCCCTTGTATGAACCTTATGTCTCCTTTTGCTCTCTGCATTTTAATCTCCTATAGAAGAGAAGCCTGGGTAAAGTTGTAATGTGAATACAGTATAGATAACCTTGTACACTCAATGTTGCTCCTTTACCTGAAGGGCATGCTCTACCAATACCTGAAAGAAGCCTCCCTTCCCTTCCAACTTTAGTTTCTCTTGGGTCTTAGAACTGAGCACAGACTGAACCCAAAATAGGGCTCAGCAAATATTAGTGAGTAAAGATGAGTGATACTTTCATGGCTAATCATTGGCACTGTAGAATTGGAAAGGAAAAACCTAATTTTCCCATCTGAACAGCCTAAACTGTCAATGTTTATGTTTGGTATAAGAACCACTTAAGAATTGTTGCCCTGTTCTCACTCATACTAGATACATTCTTTAGTCTTTTTAAAATTTCATCCATTTAATGGTGGGTTATCCAGAGAAAATGACCATTAAAGGGACTAGTCTTTGATAATCCAGAGAAAGATGGTAACATTTTAAATAATTTCAAGTTAAAACATTCATCAGATATCCAGTCTTTCCAAATTTGGAAATCATGTTGATCAACTCTGGTCTATATAAATAAAATCATCTATTCTGGTAAGAATCCTGAATCAGGAAATGTTAGTCCATCCTTTTGGGTTTACCCTAAGTCCACTAAGGGTAAAGAAGATATTCCACAAATATCTATATCCAAAGCTTGTCATTTTCTGGGTGGCTATATAGATATATATCAAAATTAAAGAAATACTCCTATATTTGAAACCCTTATTTCTGTTTTCTCATGTTAGTATTCTTAGCTTACATTAAGATAAGATAAGGTTAGCATTGTTTCTTCATTACCTTGACCAGCATGGTCAGGGGATACTTGTAGCATGTGTGGCTACTTCTCTTACCAAACTTCAGTTCAGCTCTATGTACCTAGCCTTCAGAGACGATGTGTATTAGCACAAAATCCCTTCATGACAGTGGCAGGTTTCACCTTCTGGAGATGAATATAAATACGCCTTGGCTCTTTATTCATAATTTGGACTTGCTCACACCAGGTACCATTCTCTGCTTCTGATAACATGGATGATACTTGAAACCCTCCATCTGCCCCAGACCTCTGTTTTCAAATGGCCTGGGCCTAGGGAATGCTTGATACATAATAGCTCTAATTAGAACTTCCAATATGGCATGTGTGGTGGAACAAAGGAGGGAATAGAAGTATGTGCTATCCTGGGAACAGACAAGGGAGAATTGGTAGTTTTGTTAAAGCTGATAAAAACCCAGGTTTGCCTGTATTTTAGAAAACCTTGGATATTTGGCTCTAGGAGATCAGATAGCTGTCCTTAGGTCTGACCTTGTCGTAGTCAGAGCATACACTGAACTCAACCATCTGGTACATAATTAGAGTATTGAGGGGAAATGTTGATGACTCCCTGTAGAATTGGTCCATTCTGTGCCCTCTGCAGTGTCGACATTGATCTGAGTGGATGTTAATGCCACTTCCTATTAATTTCCTTAATCTGTCCCTTTCGAAGGAGACCGCCTTAGTGAGAAGAGAAGATTCTAATCTGAATATTCAAAAGATAGCCTGTGCTCTACCTGCTTTTCTTGGCCGAGGACCTACTGTAGTTTTTCCCCAACAACAGAAAAATAGCATATTTGATGACACAAGATGTTATTTAATTAAAAACTACCAGGAGGATATTTCTTTGTGTTTTATTTTAAAAGATGTTTCTTATGTATAGAAGTATAATCCAAGTTACTAATTATGTACTTTTCCTTGACCTTTCATTTCTAAATAGAACTACTCCACAAGACATTTAAAGTTTCTTGAAGCATCCTGAATATTTATCCAGATCTGCTCTCTGATGCTTATCTAGCCTTTCATGTTTCTTTACCTCCTCTTATGATGTATGACTGACTTCCCTTCCACGTCTAAGCATCTTCACTGCCACATGTAGAGAAACCATGACTGATTCCAAAGTAAATAGTTCCATAGAAATTTAAAAGCTCCCTTAAATAATAGGATATAACATGATATAGCACACATTTACTTGTCTAGTATAAAACTCAAGATATTCAAAATATAGCTACTTTCAAATACAAAATAAATTTAGGAGACATTTGTGTTAGTTTTCTTTCCTCACCAACATAAATATAGTTTAGGAGAGTGTCAAGAACCTTTCACACTATATTCTGAGAATTCTACATTTCTCATGAAATTGACTTCAAGAAAGTTTCTAAAAATCACATTGCAGCAGTGATTTGATGGAAACACATACTCTGTAGATTTGTATCTCTGTTCATCTGTCTGTAGATAAAAAGCTTGAACATCTTCAGATCTTTAGCAGTTATTTTTCAGTTACTCATATCTGCAGTTGTACATTTCTCTACACTCGTTAATATGGAGTTACTCCGAAATCTGAGATTGAAGTAAACTGTGGCTATGGGCGGTAGCGAGAACTTGGATAATATTTCTAGCCCCCAGCGTGCTAAATAATGAAGAGAGAAATATCCATCTCCTCAGCATAGGATGCGGTTAAACTTTGCTGTCTGATCCTGTGACTGGGGAAGTGGGACAGGTATCACATCTAGAACTGTGTTCTGTGCTGCACATTCAGGTGCCGGTGTATAAGGGGCCATCCTAGATTTAAATGAGCTACATAAACATTATAAGATCCAGTTCCTCCCAGATAAATGGTCTCTACTTCCTTCATGTCCCCCAGCTAAATTATCAAAGGCAGGAGTTTTAGTCTTTAAAGGATCTGTGAGCCCAAACGTCAAGCGACTTTCATTAGGGATTAATTCCACAATTATAAACTTTTGAGAAACAGAGAACTTTCCAGTCCTAAAATGGCTATGTAGTAACCAGACCATCAGTTTCAGTCTTATCCCACTTTGAATGTTGACTTATAAAAGGAGAAAGCTAAGTTAGCTAACTTTAGAATATAATCCATCTGGAGTGGAAAAACCAAATCTTTGTTCAAAATTTGATGCAGTTGAGAGAAAAACTAAAGGTCTTGGAAATTACAGAAACTTTGTAGAAGTTATTTTTACAGAAACTTTGTAGAAGTTATTTTGTATTCTCAAGACCTAGCCTTGTGAATGGTACCTGGCGGGTGCTCAGTAAAAGATACCAATGTTTGATGTATATCCTAAGGGTGCCTATAAGAAAAGGCACTTAGAAAGTTAAAATGAAGTCTCCACTGTTTAGTTAATACTATACGTGGGCGGTTTAGGCTGCAGCTCTTCCTCAGTAAAAGTCATGACCTTTTAGATAGCCATGTGTATGTTCATAGTTTTTCTCACTCAGTGTCCCCATCACAGTTTTTTTTTTAAGTTTTTATTTTAATTCTAGTTAACATCCAGCATTATATTCGTTTCAGGTGTAGAATATAGTAATTCAACAGGTTCCGTACAACACCTGGAGCTCATCGTGACAAGTGGAGTCCTTAATCCCCATCATCTGTTTAACCTACGCCTGCCCACCTCCCCTCTGATCACTGTCCATTTGTCCTCTACAGTTGAGAGTATGCTTCTTGCTGTGTCTGTCTATCTCTTTCTTACTTTTTCCCTTTGCTTATTTGTTTTGTGTCTTAAATTCCACATATGAGTAAAATATGGTATTTGCCTTTCTCTAACTTATTTTGCTTGGCATAACACTCTCTTCCTCCATCCATGTCATTGTAAATGGCAAAATTTCATTCTTTTTTAATTTACGACCAAATTAGTATTCCATTGTATATATGTATGTGTGTGTGTGTGTGTGTGTGTGTGTGTGTGTGTGTGTGTGTATACATCTCCACATCTTCCTTTTTCCATTTGTCTGTTGATGGACAGTTGGGCTGCTTCCATATTGTAAATTGTAAATAATGCTGCTACAAACCCCAACAGTTTTCACATCCTGCTGCAATTTACTTGTCAATGTGCCTCTGACCAGAGTTCCCACAGGGTGGGACACTGGATTCTGCTCTATAGATAGGATTTGCTAAATACCGTGTCCATTCCTGTGGACATGAGACTGAGGTGCAGAGAGGGTGGGTGGATGACTGTTACGCTGAGACCAAGTCCTAAAGCTAGGGTTTGATTCTGGGCCTGCTCTTTCCCCGCTCTGAGTCTTTGAAGTGAACACCACATGCAATCCCAAGTGATTGCTTCAGGGCTGCCCATAATGATAGAGTTCCAATACTGAGTGTATTATACTTGATGATGTTATCCATACCTTTTTAGGAACCCATAGTACATATCATAACATACTGTCCCTAGTGTATTTAACTACTTTCTGCCTTTCTTCCTTCTTCCTTTTCCTCATTCTAGCCTCTAGGATAGAGAGAGCTCCTCATCAAATGAGCTGTGGTATTGGCCTTTGGGTCTAACTGGTAGGGAGCACCAGGTTCCTCCTAAAGTACAGCACATGGGTCTTTGTTTCTCAAGTAGTATTATCAGTTGCTTGCTGCTGCAGCTCCCTAGAGCAACTGTCCACTCTGTGAAGGGGTTCTTCGGAACCCCTGCAGCTGCCAGCTCCAAACTCCAAACTCACACACGCTGCAACACACAACCAATTTCCCAAGCGATTGTGTCAGATGTGGGGGAGAAATTATGTTCCTACTTAAAAATATAGTTATGAGGGGCACCTGGGTGGCTCAGTCAGTTAAGTGTCTGAGTCTTGGTTTCGGCTCAGGTCATGATCTCACAGTTTGTGGGTTCGAGCCCTACATCAGGCTCCGCAGTGACAGCAGAGTCTGCTTGGGATTCTCCATCTTCCTCTCTTTCTGCCTCTCCCCTGCTTGAGCTCACTGGCTCTCTCTCTCTCTTTATCAAAATAAATAAATAAATATTTTTTAAAAGCACGGCATAAAAGATTTCAGGGCTTAGGCAGCAAAGTAAGAGCTTTAGGCTAAAACATAGCCTTTGTAGGTCAAAGACATTTCTTAACAGTAAATGTGCTTTTTGAAAATAAATAAAGCTACTAAGTTATTTCTCTTCCTTTTCACCCTTCAGATGGAGGGTGAATAATTCACATAAACATATTTGATGTTTCAGGAAATGTCTACCTTTCTAGTAATTTGGAAACATACTGTCAGTGAACTGAAAGGTCTTTGGCTATGCACGTATTGAGAAACTCTTTTTTTTTTTTTTAAAGAATTTCCACTGTGGCTTTTGACATCAGGGATAACTAAATAGGTGTACCATTGCCATGAAATTAATGGTTCTTGTTTTGGGTGACCAGCCACACAGGAAAAAAATTAGATGCTCTAAAAGGCTTTGGTAACTTCATACCATGCCAAAATGTTTACGGGGTCAGCTAGATGAAAGCAATAATCTGAGACAAATTATACATGTCTGTGTCATCCAGAAATCGGAGCTTTTGTTCACACACAGCTAGGTTGGACCTTCCACGTTACTCCTGTCTAAGGATCAGTGCCCAGTGTTTCTGTTCAGTCAAATAAGTGAATATCACTGCGTAATCATGGAATTTCCATCTTCTTAAATTCTGTGTATGTTGAAATGTTCGTTTGCTGACTTGATCTTGGTTGAAGTTATTAAAAACTTTCATGATTACAGTATAAATGGTCATGGAGGTGGCCCAGGAGGCATCATGGTACACAGCTGGGCACTAGGTTGGCCTGAGTTCAAATCCTAGCTCTGCCACATACCTCTTTCACATTATCTCAACTCTCACAGCCTTTGGGCCCTCACCTGATAGAGTCGCGTTCAGTAACAGTTAATACTTCATAGGAAGATCATGAGGATTAAATGGAATGATGCAGAAATGCATTAAATGAACTGTTTAGCATAGTTCTTAGTATATAGTAAGTATTCAATAAATGCTAACTATAATTATGGTAATTAATATTTTATTACTGCTACTGCTTTAAAAATATTTTTTCTTATGTTTTCTAATGCCCCAGGTTAATGAAATGATAAGGATTGTTCAGAGATTTCTATCCATTTATACTCCAGAGAACTCATTTTGAAGATTTATTTTTTTCATAATGCTTCTTTCTCAAACCCCTCTGGCTTCCCACCATTCAGACCATAAATGTTTGTCAGAGCCAGGGTGATTATTAATCAAATGACGCCTAAAGAAAATACTTGGTATTTGTTTTAATTGTGGTTTAAAGAGCTATCCTGGATATAAAAATGCCTAGAACTTAAAAATGAAATAAATTTGAGTAAAATCTCCAGCTTTTGGAGCAGTCTGATAGTCTGTGAAGAAAAAAGTTTGTCAGATCATCAAGACTTTTCAGAAAGGAATCTGGTTTACACTGATTTTTTTAAAAGTCGGGATATGTAATCTGTCTCTTTTTTCACTTGTTCTTATAAATTGGAAGGAACTTCAAAGCCAAACAACATTTTGAAGTGCTCTTGCCCTAATTTCTTGGAATAGTATACCTAAGGAAATGGTCCTTTGTGATGAGAGAAACTTAGCATTTCTCTTTCAAAGGAAGCCATCATTTTTCTAAATAAACTCTACGAATTTGATGCTCTCTTCTCTGCTTGAAACACATTTTCTCCCGCCTGCCCAAGCATGGTTTTTGCTGAAGAGTGATCTGGGTTTCTCTTTGTTCTCCCTATCTGATGTGCCTTTGATAGCGGATGCTTTCTCGCTCTTTGGGTGCAAATCCAGATGACCTGAAGGACCCAATTAAAATTAGTATTCCTCGCTATGTGCTCTGCGGGCAAGGGAAGGACGAGCACTTCGAGTTTGAGGTCAAGGTAAGTGCCCCTTCTTTACTCTTTGGGAGGGTTGGAGGCTTGAGGCTCACAGGGCTTTCTGCCTATATATATATATATATATATATATATATATATATATATATATATATATACATATGAACGGAGATGAAACTACACGTGAACATGTTTTATAACATATTGGTCATGGCCTCCTTTAAACTGATATGGGATAGTCTAGACTGTAGCACATGAAGGGAAGTTATGCCATAGAATGTGGTGGTGGCCGGGGAGTCAGGCAGACAGACGTGGGAGGAAGTTCTTGTCACCAGCTCTACAGGATGACCCTGCCAGGTTATCCAGGACTTTTTTGGTTTCAGCACTGAAAGTTCTACACCCTGGGAAACCCATTTCATACCAGGCAAATGAGTGAAGTTGGTCAACCTATCCCTGGACTTAAGCTCAGTTTTCTTATCTATAAAAATTAGAATAATGATGTTTATATTACAAAGATATCAGTGCATAGAAAGTTATAGCAATTGCTATTATTTCTATTGCTGTTTTTATTGTTGTTTCTATAATTATTAATTTAGGAAGCTCTCCTAATCCATTTTAGGCATAATTTGATTTACACAACTTTTTAGGAAGAAATGTGTCGTCTTCCTGACATCATGCTTTCTGAAATAATGACTTCATCTTATTCCTAATTTAGTTCCATTGACTCATAGCAATTCATTAAATATGGCTAGATGCTCTTCTCTCTTCAAAGAGTTAATGATTAATAACATTTCTTCATTTTCAAGGCTAGCCAAGGGCATTGATGTAATGACACCACTAGGGTCACCGGTATACAGCTGTGTGAGGGTGTTCTTGGAGGTGAACATGGGACGGGGAATCTGGATGCTGAGGTCTTTAGGCTCTGATTCTGTTGTGGTTTTTTTGAATGACACTAAGTCTTTTACAAAACTACTCTGAGCCTCAGTTTTCTCATTGGTAGAATGGGGAAATTGGATCATGCCAGTGGTTTCCAAATTTCTTCATAGCAGAGATGTTTGTTGAGAAAATATTTATGAGGAAGGACACTGCAGAAAGCAGATCAGCATGGAGCTGCTGTGGGGAGAGAGGGCAGAGGGAGCCTGAATCCAGCCATCCCCACCCCCGACCCCCACCCCCGCATGCCCCTTGGTGGGCAGTGGAACCCCTGGGCCCTAGGAGGTCTCTCCCTTTTAGGTATGCATCTTCTTTCACTCTTCCAGGAGAAACCGTGCAGATGAGCTTTATAATTAATCAAGTTCTCAGATTCTTATTTATGTATCCTGTTTTCCTTTTTATTTTTTAAACCTAGGCATTAATTTATATATTTGAGGTCCCTGCTGAGAATACATGATGTCTGAGTGGTGGTGGCCCTGGTGGTGGTGTTTAGAACTTTACCAGCCAGATTTTGTGGTTATTAAAATGTTATGGGGCGCCTGAGCGGCTCAGACAGTTAAGCGTCCTACTTTGGCTCCGGTCATGATCTTGTGGCTCGTGAGTTCAAGCCCTGCATCAGGCTCTGTGCTGACAGCTCAGAGCCTGGAGCCTGCTTCGGATTCTGTGTCTCCTCTCTTTGCCCCTTCCCTGGTTGCACTCCGTCTCTCTCTCTTTCTCTCTGTCTCAAAAGCAAATAAATAAACATTAAAAAAATTTTTAATGTTATGCCCGTCCATGAGCCAGTACTTCTCACTGCCCCTGACTTTATGCCTAATGCCTGCTCAGTTTCATTTCTCAGTCATTTGAAATTGTGTGTGTGTGTATTTAGAGTTCTCTTTGTACATACATTTAATGTTATACATTTATCAAAATAATTTCTGAATGTATATGTATTATTTCCATATTTTAAATTCGAGGATGAAGACTGGCTTTAACCAGCTCAGAATTTGAATTCTCCTAAACAGAGAGCTCACAGCACTAGAGGACATGCAATGATTTTCATTGGTGCATTAATATATTTTATTTTAATAGATGAATGTGTTAATAAAATAGAACTATTAAATTGATTTCATGCATAAAAGATAAGACCATGGATAAAGAAGATGCTTGATTTATTTAGTATGATCTCACTTATATATGGGACATAAAAATAAAAACCAAGCTCATAGATACAGAAGACAGATTGTATCTATCTGTCTGTATCTCAGGTTCCCAGAGATAGGGCAGGGGGTGGATGAAATGGGTACACGTGGTCAAAAGGGACAAACTTTCAGTAATAAAATAAGTAACTCCTAAGGATGTCATGTACAGCATCATGGTTATAGTTAATAATGCTGTATTCTATGTTTGAAAATTGCTAAGAGGTTAAATCTTAAAATTTCTTTTAAGAAAAAAAATGTAACCATGTGTGTGATGGATATTCACAAAACTTATTGAGATGATCATTTTGCAATACATACAAATACCAAATTGTTATATTATGCACCTGAAACTAATACAGTATATGCCAGCTATACTTCAATAACTAAAAAAAGAAAAGAATTAGAACAAAAGCAAACTTGATTTAAATAAAACTGGCAGGCAAGTAATAGTCCAGGCCTTATCAGATCTGGACAAAATTGTGAAGATAATACTGTGAAGGCAAGTTAGAGAACAGACATGCAGAAAATCATACGAGACCTTTCAGAATCCTGACTTTCAATTCAGAATACATAAAATCCAAATCCAAAGAGTTTAGCTTGGGGCGCCTGGGTGGCTCAGTAGGTTAAGCCTCCGACTTCGGCTCAGGTCAGATCTCACGTTCGTGGGTTCGAGGCCCCGCGTCAGGCTCTGTGCTGCCAGCTAACTCAGAGCCTGGAGCCTGCTTCCGGTTCTGTGTCTCCTTCTCTTTCTGCCCCTCCCCCTCTCATGCTCTGTCTCTGTATCAAAAATAAATAAAACATTTAAAAAATTAAAAAAAAAAAACCAGAGTTTAGCTTTCTTTGAACTTATCACAGCCCAGTTCTGAAAGTGTGTCATTGGCCTGCTTCTACTTTGTACTTATCCCAGGTGTGTAATCAGCATCAGGAACGGCTTGTTAACATTCGTCTGGAGAATCCCTAGTTCTCTGTGTAGGAGGGGCTGACATGCATTCACAGGTAGGTGTGCTGAGGGTCCCACACTCCTCTGCGGACACTAGTCACAGAAGTATCAGAGCCCCAGTACTAGAAACATGACCTGAATATACTGTCCCTCCCCTGACCAACACAAAAGCAGCCACACCCTAGCAAAGGCTTAGCTGTTGGGATAGTGCTGGGTGTCCCGATGTCCTGTCTAGGCTCTACTCGTTAACCTCACAAGCCATAGCCTGGCTATGAGTAATATGGGGATAAGGAGACCTGCCTGGTTGGATTGGTATGAGCAGTGTATGAACTTAGGCCACGTAGAGTGCTTAGGACGGTGCCTGCCAAGTGCTGGATAAGTGTTTGTTTTTAAAAAATAGGTAAATTTTTATTTTAACATTTTTTAAAGTTTATTTATTTACTTTGAGGGAGTTAGAGGAGGGGCAGAGACAGAGAGAGAGAGAAAGGAGAGAGAGAATCCCAAGCAGCCTAGTGCTGTCAGTGCACAGCCTGACACACGGCTCAGTCTCATGCACTGTGAGGTCATGACCTGATCAGAAAACAAGAGATGGACGCTTAACAGGCTGAGCCACCCAGGTGCCCCATAAAACAAGTAAAATTTTTAAATTTTTTTTTTTTTTTGAGAGAGAAAGACAGTGTGATCAGGGGAGGGTCAGAGAGAGAGGGAGACACAGAATCCGAAGCAGTCTCCAGGCTCTGAGCTAGCGGTCAGCCCAGAGCCCGATGCGGGGCTCAAACCCACGAACCATGAGATCATGACCTGAGCCGAAGCCAGCTGGATGCTTAACCGACTGAGCCACCCGGGCTCCCCAAATACGTAAATTTTTAAAAGGCATAAGGAATGAGATTTACCCTTGGAATCCTCTTGATGACTTTTGATGTATAGTGTCTTTGAGAGTTTGGGAGGTGGTTTTGTTGTTGTTGTTGTTGTTTTTCATTTTGATTGTTAATTCCCCCTCAACTTCCTGAATTTTACAATTAAGCATAGAAGCCGTTTCCATCCATGATATGACTATTTGACGCATTGGCAATTTTCTAGAACAGTCACACTTAGGGTAATAGTTTGGCTACTACTAAAGACTTTTCTTGGTGAACCAGTGACTTTCAGTCAGCTAAGGTGAAAACAATTATTTTTTTTAAAGTCTACTCTATTTAGTTTTAGAGACTTTCTTTGATGGAAAATCTGATGATAATGTATATAGATATTTTATCCAGAAAAATCTTTGCTGCTTTTTTAAACAAAAATCATTATCTTTTTCCACTCTTTCCCCAATCATGGTCTTAATGGTCTCCGGGGGTCCTGAATGCCCATAGCAAGGCTTGTGACTAGCAGGGAAGGGGCTTGTCACTGATATCAGACCCCGGTTGACTGTGTAACTTGCTCCATGGTCACTGCCAGTTCATTTAAGGGGCCAAGCTGGCCCGTGAACACACGGAGCCCATTGGGGTTCAAGCCTCCTCAGGCCGAGTTTGCAGGCCCCAGAGAGTGGGGCTGAGAAGACAGCACCCGGTGCTGTAGCCACCCAGGGCTCTGTCAGCTTCTCCCCCCCCCCCCCCCCCCCCCCCCCCCCCCCCCCCCCCCCCCCCCCCCCCCCCCCCCCCCCCCCCCCCCCCGCTTCCTGTTCCCTCCACCTCCTGCCCTTTTCTGCCTGCCTTTCCTGAGGGAGCATTTATTACTTCAGTCATTCCTCCTTCCTGGCCACTTTCATTTTAATCCCCAATTGGGGAGCTCTGATTGGGTTGCTCGTTGCTGAATGAAGTAGTTATGAGCCTGGTTAAGGTCCTATTTGAGGTCAGGTACAGGGAGTGGACTTCAGGGGGGAAGGGAGACAGCAGTGGTTCTAAAATGCTCACCTTCTGGTCCCTGACAAGTCCCCATTACTGAGATGTCCTCATTACTGGCCTTTAGAGTTTTTCATTAAACTAAAATTTAATATTTAATTCAAAAGGACTGTCTTTTTTATATCTTCTTTATTCAGGGATCAAAAACAACTTTCTTTATGAAGTAACTATGAGAAGAGATACATATACAGGATTTTGTTTTCTGGTCCCATTTGAAGTTTACCAGTTAATTTTGTTGAGGCATCATCTACATACAATGAAATGCACACATTTTAAGGGTAGTGTGACGAGTTTTCACATGCGTACACCCGTGTAACCAGCACGTCAATCAAGACTTAGAACTTTTCAGTCATCGCGGGAAGCTCCCTGTTCCCCTTACAGGAGGCGCCCCTGCCCAGCTTCTCTGCCAGTCCCGCGCAGCTGTCTGTGACTGCAGATGAGCATGTGTGTGCCAGGCGCCATAAAGATGTGTCCAGCAGCAGTTACTCCTTTGTGTCTGGTTCCTTCCACATTGCGTGATGTTTTAGTCATCTAGATAGCTGAGTAGAATAGTAACTTTTTTTTTTATTGCTAAATAGCATCCCACTGTATGGATATATTATGATTTGTGGAGTGGTATGTGTCTTCATGTCCTTACTTGACAGTACGGAAAGCTGTCATCTCTGTGAGGCATTCGGTAGCACAGGATGCGCTCTTCTCTGAGAGGAGCTGGACTGGCACACCCGTACCTCTCTACCCGCCTGTGACACCATCGGCAGGTCGAACGTCGCTTGCAGCACACGGGGACACAGTCCCAGAAGGATGTGCTGCTGCGTCCTGCTGGAGGGCTGAACTGTGTCACCCCCACCCCTTACTTCATTCATCCTTGAAGGACACATGCTGGGAGCCCTGGGACAAGGGCCTCAGTTCCCATCACCCTCGCAGTTCAGCCCTCCAGCAGGACGCAGCAGCACATCCTTCTGGGACTGTGTCCCCGTGTGCTGCAAGCGACATTCGACCTGCCGATGGTGTCACAGGCGGGTAGAGAGGTACGGGTGTGCCAGTCCAGCTCCTCTCAGAGAAGAGCGCATCCTGTGCTACCGAATGTCACCTACTGGTCAGCAGAACATTCCGGTACGATGTGTGCTTGCTCTAAACCACAAGCCGTCACAGGTCATACTGCTAACTGGACTCCAGCAGTCACCTTAAAACTCTGGCTTCAAATGCTTTTCAGTGATTGATACAGGAAATCAATTATACTGCGTTACATGTGCCATTTTCAGTCAGCCAGGACCAGGGTGGATAGAATTTAATTTTTAAATTAGATTTCAGCAGGGTACGAAACACCGGCCTGGGAAATCTGTGACTAAGTCTCACAGAGGGTAGCATACTCTTATGTTATAGAAATAAGCTGATGTTTCCAGCATCATTTTAAATCCTCTGCCCTTTAATTTACATATTAACATGATAGTATAAAGAAATAAGCTAATACTGGTGTTCTTTTTTTAATATTTTGTTCCCTAAGAGTCTTTATTCCTGTAAAAACTGCAGGTAATCTTTACAGTGGATTGTCTTCTGTCTTCCTAGAGCCCTGACTTCTGCAGTGGTGTCCCTCTCTGGGTCTTGTCACCTGGTCTCCTCCCTTCACTGCAGGGGTCACAGCAGCAGTCACATTGCTTTCTTTCAGTCATTGTCATGTTTATAGCCGGTTTTCTCTGGAGGTGTAAGCCCTTGGACCCAGCTCACCGAGTCCCCAGCCCTCCCAAAGGCCCTGACTGATAATGGTCACCCACCCGGAGAGATCAATCAACAACGTGAATCACACAGGTCCCTCACCAGGTGTTCTTACTGGCCAGAGCCTTGTAGAGCTTTGGGATTTTGTGTCCTTGTGCCCCTTGTAAACAGCCCCCCATGGGCTCCCCATGCTCTGACTGTGCTGGAGTGTTCGGTCATTGAATAGCCATCCCACCCACTTTCTCCCCCATGACGTGGCTGCCTCTCTCGTTGTCCAGTGCAAGTAGGGGCAAATCAAGCTTCTGGACTGCAAGAGAGTCAGCATCCTGCCTCCCTCCTGCTTTTTCCACCCCCCCCTCCAGCATGCCAGCTCGTGTACGTCCTGGCTCCAGTGGTCTCCAGCACCCACAGAGGACCTTGGTTTTGTTTTGTTCTGCACAGAGAGGTAGCACTCTACCCACTGTCCACCCCCTGGACATTATGCTGGGCTCCTGGACACTCCAACCACTTGCTCGGGAAGCACCCACTGAAGAGTCTTCTCCTCTGAGGAGCCCTCTGGCAACCTGGCACCCTAGTCATCTCCACCCCCTGTGCTGTTCAGGGAAGGACAGGGCCCGGCCCTCTTCATGTGGTGCCAGGAGGTCAGCCCTTTGGGACAGGATCACTTTGGTCTGCTTGTGGACCGAAGGAACACAGACTGCACACTTCACCTCGAACACACGACGTCTGAAACAAAACCATTTCTAGTTTCAGTCACCTGATTTTTGTTGAGGGTACCTCAGGGACAGTCCCCTCCTCTTGCCTCCAGATGTTCTGCTCAGTGGTCTGAAGAGAAGAAGAGGAGACACAGGGGGCAATGATAGCAGGAAGGTGTGACCTTGAGAAGAGGTCCAGCACCAGCTTGTAGACTACCTGTGAGGAATTCCTGAGCACCTCACTCAGTGGTGGTGTTTCCTGTCACGTGAACTTAGGCATGTGTGCCCCACTTGCAGTCTCAGAGCTGCCCTGGAGTTGAACTCTCAGTTCTGCTGGGTCCTCCCCCCTCAATAGGGAGACCCTGAAGGTGAGGTGTGGCAAATGGCAAAATTCAGGCAGCAGTTGGCGTCTGGCTTTTACAACGGAAGGAGCCATGTGTCTGGCCAGGGCCAGACAGAACTGTGGAAAGGTATTAAGGGAGAGGAAACAAACCGGCAGCGTATGATGGGTCTTATTTTGCCTGAACAGGTTTTCACATATTTTAGTGAGTCGTCACCATTTCAAACTTGGGAGGTCTGACATGGAAATCCAAATTTCTCGAGTTTCTGTAAGATAGCAGAGACTGTGGGAACCCTGGGCCGGTGTTCCCCAAGGGCAGCCCTGACTGGGCCTGAACCAGTAGCAACTCTTGGTTTGAGGCTCGTGCCCTCAGCTGAGCCCCAGACTTCATTGCTCCCGGGCACAGAGGAGAGCGCCTGAGGGAACAGTACACGCCAAGTCCCAACTGCACAGAAGGGCTCACAGACCAAATGGAGCCTCTGATCACAGTTTATGAAGTCTGTTTACACACACTGGGAAAGGGGCGCAGGTGGGCAGAGCTCACATTCACCTGCCCTGTCTCTCTCTCTGCCACCAGAGCCTCTCCCCACCCTGCTCGCCAGGACTAGAGTTTTGCACCAGGGCCTCCAGCGGCAGTGCGCACCTGCTCCACAGCCACATGCCTTGCTGGTGGCCTGCTCAGCCTCATTGTCACCTGCACTTCTTGGGTAGAGCGTGTGTCGGCCCAGCACAGGACCAGACCCTTCTCGCTAACAGTGGTCCATCTGGGGTTGAATTAAATTAGCTGTTGGCCCCAGACGGGCATGACCATGACCTACCACTTTCTATCTCTAGGTAATGTTTTTATCTGTTCTGTCATACTTTGTATTCTGTCTGTCCCCAGCTTGCCTTAGAGATTATAGGACTTTATGTAGCACTTCCTGTCTCGAAAGCTGCCTGTGTCCTTGCTGTGTGTTCTGGCATGTGATCTGAGGTTTACCTGTATCCCCTTGGCTGCTAGCTTCCTTACTGGCAGGGCTTAGCCCTCCTGTGGAGCATCATTGGTCCTCTGCAGCAGAACTACAGGTGCTCAGATAGTGCGGAGACCCCTGCTGTGCTGCCCGTGGTCCTGCACCCCTGGACCTCGGAGGGCTTTGTTGCGGGCTAAGCCCTTTGGGCAACTGTGTTTGCAGCCTCTCTTCAGGAGAGGACACCTTCCTCAGCGCAGGCACTTTGCCAGGCATTTCCTCAAATGTGGAAGCCATACCAGAACAGGGGTATTAACTTGCATGTAATGTATTAGGCCGTTAAGAGTGACTTGCCCAAGGCCATGTGACCAATAAGGAGATCCAGGTACCAAATGCCCAAGTCAGGTCTGAGAACTCTGAGCCATACTCGTTCCCTTGCTTACTCATTTTAGTGTGCCTTTTACTTATTATTGTTTTTTTTTTAGGTTGAAAGAGAGCATGAGTGGGGGAGAGGGAAGGAGGAAGGTAGGGAGGGAGAGACAGAGAAACAAAATATGAATCCCAAGCAGGCTTCATGTTCATTGTGGAGCCCATGTGAGGCTCGATCCCACAGCCCTGGGGTCAGGGCCTGAGCTGAAATTGAGAGTTGGGACACTCCACCGGCTGAGCCACCCAGCCGCCCCAATGAGCCCTCTAAATTTCCCTACTTTCTGCACTTTTTACGGGTTGAGGCCATATTTTAGTGCTGCCCTAAACATGGGGACCATTTCCACATCCTTGCCTGCTTTCAAAATCTGCTATTTTTGTGCGCATATTAATTTTTTAGCTTGAGTTCCAGCCACCCTCTGTAAATGGGGGCCATTAAAAAGACTCTGACAAACCTGGAGGATTGGATGGTGGAGACACCTGCCAGGGAGCATGAAGAGGAAATGCTCAGAAAACTTGCAGTTTGAGAGTTGGAGCAATCACATTTACAGTCAGAGAAATTTCTCTTTATTTGGCAGAACAGAAATAAGAGCCATTCCAGTCTGTTAGATAAACTGTGCACAAATACATCTTTCAGAAATACTCCCAACTTGATAGAATATAAATGTTCAGAAGGATTTGTGTGTTGGCATCTGAGTCTCTGCTTATTAGTAACTTGATAGATTCTCTCCCCGCATGTGTTATTAGCAGTGTCAAGACAAATGGAGTGTTGCATAAGCCGCGGTCCATCTAGATCCCAGTGTTCACTTTGTGTGTTATTTTCAAACACAAATAACAAGTGAAAGAAATAACATTGGGACTGGAAGAATCATATTTTATCCTGTTTTTTTTTTTAAGCACTCCTCGCATCGCTTTGGGAACTTTTGTCTTTCACTGCAAAAATTAAGACAGAACCTTTTTCTCTCCCCTTATTTTCACACAAAGCAACTCATCTTTTATATCACTTTCACTTGGGGCAGTTGTGTTTGCCTTCACAAAATAAATGCTGCACATATGAGAAATGGCAAAGAAGAAATGAGATCGAGTCCTAAGCACAGAAGGAAAGCGGTCGCCATGGTTTGGCCATGCCTTGAATCTTCATTTCACGTTCGTTTTTTCCCCTATAAGAATATATTTATATTTCCTCTTCCGAAACTTCAGAATTTGGGGAGGGGAGTTTACATCTCTTCCTGGAATAAAATTGGTTTTGAAATAAGTCACAAACTGAGGGGCGCTGAGTGGCTCGGTCGGTTAATTATCTGACTCTTGGTTTCAGCTCAAGTCACGATATCACAGTTCGTGGGTTTGAGCCCTGTGTTGGGCTCTGTGCTGACAGTGTGGAGCCTGCTTGGGATTCTCTCTCGGACCCTCCCTCTTTTTGTCTCTTTCTCAATAAATAAATAAACTTAAAAAAATAAAATAAATCACAAAATGGTTTGAACTCCCCTTTTTGCAGTTGCTACCTGAAGATAATGCTTTCCCTGTCAGTGGTGCCCAGGAAAAGGCCTTTCTGGGGAATGTGCTCACAGTACCAGGAGTTACTTTACCATTTATTGGGCACCAAAACACCCTGCTAATTGTTTCACATGCTTTTCATTCATCTGTAGTTTAGTATCCTGAGCCCATTTCACAAATGAAGAATCTGAGGCCTGGAGAAGCTGTGTAATGTAGCCAGTCACACAGCTGATTAGTGACAAGGCTAAAGTTAGGATCCAAGTCTGTATTAATTCAGAGTTTTTCATTATTCCATTCTCCAGTGATGCCTGGTAGAGAGTTTGCATTCTGGGGCTTTGCCTCTGAATATCTTGGTAATTTGAAGGCAAAATTGGTTAGGCTGTCATCCTCGCATTTTCCCATAATTTTAAAGTAGAATAATTTTCCCTATTCCTCACTGGTTTTACAGAGGTGATAGGGGAAGGGAGAAGTACTTATTAGTAGTGATCTTGGATTTGAAAGGCATCCATCTTATCAGAATCTTCGAGTCTTTTTACATTCTTTCAAATTTATCTGCAAAGTACTCAATAAAGTACACTAAAATAAACGATTTTATCTCGAGTTTGAGAGCGCTGAATCTGAAGCATCAGGAGGTGGTAATTCCTAGCTATTGCAGAAGGCTGAGACCGTGGTCAGCTAGAAAGCGCTATTTGATTTTGCACCATGTCATCGTTCCATAGATGTGATATAGCTCAGCAGTCAGCTTAGGCTCCTTTCTTCTTGACATACTGCATTCAGACCAGGTTTGGGAGCCCAGGGCTCAGGCATGTCATGGACTGGTTGGTGCTGCATCTTCACAGAAAGATGTCTGGCAAGTTTCCTGGATAACAAGGCTGAAGAATCTTCCCTCTGCATGGGGCTCCTTTCAGGAATCTTTATGCTCCAGGCTCCATACACCTCCCATCCATGTCACCAACAGCCAGGGCCATCTAGGAGTGGATTATAGACTCCTCTCTCCTTGCCCAGTGCACTGGCTGTACTTAGGACCAAGCTCCCCCTGCTGGGGCCCAGCTTCTTGACTCAGGTGCCCTGGAGACAGAATTTGCATAGTTGGTAGGCTCCGGGTTCATGGGCCACTGTGATGAAGGGGGTGCTGCTCAGGCCTGACCTTATTACGCAGTTCACAGTCATGATTCAAGTGGCTGGTGGTCCCTTGCCTCCTGGGTGGTCACGGTCACAGTGTTTTTACCTTTGTGTCCACTTGGCTACAGAGCTTAGCGCTCCTTTGGGTTTCTCAGAAAGAAAGGCATATAAACTTGCCTGAAATTTCCCTAGGGAAACCGAAGAAGGAGGTGCATTGTACATCTCAGAGCAAATGACTGAAAATAGCCTGCTAGCTAATTATGTTCTCCCAAACATAATGTTCTCCAGAATGATGTTCACCAGCCTTCCCTCTCCTGCTTCCCAGATATCCTTAGGGAGCTCCAGCTGCTGCCCCCTTGCTAGGTGAAGGGAGTCCGCTTAAGCCTACTTCTTAGGCCTCTTTCCAAAGTTTACACACCCACAGGACCTTGACCTTCAGAAACAAATGCTCCGAAGTTAACTAGGACCCACCCTTTTAAAGGCCACTTAAGACTACCTTTTGTTTCTTGATGTGTTTGGGGGGTATTCTCTTATCTACTCTGCTGTGCCTTCTTATCCCAAATCTTTTGTCAAGGTATTTCTTCTCAATCTGCAGACCCCTCTCTCCAAACGAGTTTGATATATTGACCTTTTCTCTTTCTTTGTTTTACAATTCTTTACCCTCTCCCTTTATATCCTCTAATGCTTACTTTCTAAAAACTTGAAATACCTACAGGCAAGTCAGAAACAGACTAAAATGCAGGTCAGTCCGACTCCCATGTGGCAGAAGAGAAATGAAATTGGAAAATGCAGTAGAAAAGTATTTATGAAGGGGCGCCTGGGTGCTCAGTTGGTTAAGCTTCTGACTTCAGCTCAGGTCATGAATTCACAGTACATGAATTTGAGCCTTGCATTGGGCTCTGTGCCTGAAGCCTGGAGCCTGGTTTAGATTCTGCATCTTTCTGTCTGTCTCTCTCTCTACCCCTCCCCCACTTGTGCGTGTACTCTCAAAAATAAATAAACATTAAAACAATTTTTTAAAGTATTTATTAAAAAGAGACTGTGGGTTCCACTGTCTCCATGATTCAACAAATACTCCTCTGGTGCATAACATATGTAACATGTACCATCATGGTTTGCTTTTGTTTTTAAAGCCCATGCTGGAACTATCACCATATTGAAAGACAGAAAAGATGAGTAAGCCGTTCACGTGCTCCAGGGCCAACTAAGTGGGGAAGAGAGAAACCGAGAGCAAACTAGAACAATGCAGACCAAAAGTGTGGTCACGAAGAAGCAGTCAAGAAGATAACATTTTTGTTTGCCTAAGGCAGGTGGGGGGATTGCGGTGAGTGGGAATGAGAGGGGAGGCGCTGAGGCACTGAGAGCAGCAGGATAGAGGCCGGAGGACAGTGGTAAGAGGAAACAGTGGAGTTGGAGGCCAACCTTGAGGAGGCACTCCCCTTTCAGGTAGAGAGTGGGGAGAGTGAAGTGAAGATGCAGAGGTTTGGTGGGGGACAGGGAGGTGGAGAATGAGAGGGCCCAAAGATGCTCAGGAAGGTGGTTTTGGGTGACCCTAATCACCTCAGAAAACATTATCATTGTCTGTGAGGATTGAAAATCTAAAACATTTTGAAATACTCCTTGCAGAGAATGTAGTTTGGAAGGATTTCTAAGTAGGAGTGACCCTGCTATATCAAAATAGCATAAATTTCATACATCCTGCTTTCTTTGGGGAGCAGCATGCAGGAGAAAAAGCTAACACCATAGACTGCCTGATGTGGGGGTTTATTCCAATGTGGCCCCGTCAGAAAAGTCTAGGGGGCTGGGGAAACGAGGTGCTGGTCCTCCGGCAGGAAGACTGACCTGGAGTCCAGCCTGGGTTGGAGTGCTTGATCAGGGGTGAAGAGGTGAGCTAAGAGACCAGACTTTACGAGCATCCCGGTGAAGACAGACAGTGGGCTCTGCAAACATAGGGCAAGCGTGCCCATCAGAAACTCAGAAGGATCTGGCCATGTTAGAGGTGGGCCCGAGCAAGGAGTTACGGGATGATGGGCAGGCTGTGGTTAATGCGGAGTTTAGTTCTATTTTGACAGTTGTTTACCTTTTAATTAATTCTGATGTATTAATGCTTCCTGCCATATACATTCCAGGATTTGTAAGAAGGTTCATGTTCCCTTGAACATCTTCACAGTTCTGTTGCTGCAGAAGACTATATTTTGCAAAAATCTGACAAAACTTAGTATGATGTTTTAGTATAAAAATTTAGGAGATATTAGGTTGACCTTGCAATGATTTCCCCCAGACTCTTATGAAATAGAAGGAATTTTATTTTTACATACTTTAGGTGGCTCCTCAAAGTGTTGTTTGAGAGAAGTCTACAGGTAACTATTGTTGTGGAGGCTAGCTAGAGTAGTTTTCTTTACATGAAAAATTGAAGATTCTCGTCCTTACACAGATAGATATATGCAAGGGAATATATACTGATGACAGATCTTAAAATTGACAATTCTCAAGCCAGCAAAATATGTTTATAACATAAATTTGTGGAAAGCACTCAATTGAGAATTGTTTATAAGTAAATGCAGTTCATCTTGTGGACATGTTTATGGTGTTTAAGTTGCACTTGATCATTTTATGGCCTAGAAAAGATGGATTTGTATCAGCAGAACCATTCAGTGAGAGAGAAGTAATGAATTTGCTCCTCAAAGATACACAATAATGATGCCCTGCTTTCTCAACACCGAAGAAAATAATCGAGTATTTTGGTCTGATTTACCTGCTGTAGTGATCTGTCCCTTCTCTGTATCGACACCTTATGTCACACCCAATTTTAATTAGGGGAAAACTAGGATTTTAACATATATTTCTCCCTTTTGTGTGGTTTTTCCAAACCTCCCATTGCACCGTTTCCCACCTCCAGGTGTGACGGTGTCTCCATTATAGAGAAGGGGTTTGGCATTTTCCTTGGAGAGATGACACAGGAGGTTGCCTTGCCACCGTTTCTGCAGTGATCATGGCTGGCCCTTATTTTTTGTCTGCTTTACGTGTTGATAGACAAGGGGAGATTTAAATCTTTCATATATGGAGTAGGGAGCTCGAGGCATTGCCCGATCCCTGTACTTAACCTGGATTTGAGTAAAGATCTCAAGGGTGAGGAATTTAGAAGTCTCTCCATGTGCCACCATAAACTTGCATTACAGATACATTGAGAAGGCACCCTATTCTCCGTGCAGTTAAAAAAAATCCTGGTATTGTGTGACGAATTCAAATAATCTGATTCAGATCAACCTCAAAGAAACCACCAGCACAAACCATGTGGAGCCATGATGGCCTGTCACAGGCTTTGTTCACCATTTTGACTGATCTGGGCCAAGCCTGGAACTCTTACCTGATGGGAAAAGTGAAATAAGCTTAAGTAAACTACCATTCAGCAAACTACCAGCCTAGCACATAGTGGTAGCTTAATAAATGTTTATCTCTATGGTGAGAGTTCTCCTTCTACCCCAATTACTGCCAAAGGCTCATTCCCTTAGAAAGCTTAAAACTCTGTTGGGTAGAAAGGCACTCATATAACTAATACCAGTTCTATGAGTTGATTAGTACAACTTTGATTACATAGCCGATATCCTGTGATATGTGCTCTGGTTAAGCATTGTGTGTGGGCTAAGGAATCACCAAGGAGGGAATAACTTTCCCAGGGACAGAAGAGGAAGAGGGAAGCTTCCAAGGGAGGGACTGTGGTTTGGATGCTGAACAGGAGGTCTCTGGTCACAGAATGGGGCATGCATCTATGAGAGGCCATTCAAAAGACCCTGCAGAAGACCAATGAATTTGTCATAGTTCTGTGTTAAGTGTGAGATTCTGTGTGAAATGTGAGATTTCTGATCCACTGGGAGCTGGGGTGAGAAAGGTAGCACTGGGTCAGCTTGGAAAAGGCCCTGAGTGCCTTACTAAGGGCCTTCACGTTGAAGGAGGGAGGGGGTAGGAAGTGGGAGGCCAGTCAGACACTGTGTTTTGATCTCAGAGCAGCAGAACTAGCAGTGGTTTACAGCATGGCTGGTTACACCGAGTCTCCAGAAAGGTTTGTTAAAACATGGTTGCCAGGCCCCAGTTCCTGATTCATTAAGTGTGGGTCAAACGTCAGGGCTTGCATTTCTAGCAAGTTGCTCAGTTAAGCTGGTGCTGCTGGGCAGGCCTCACACTTTGAGAACCATGGATTTAGACATAGACCAAAACATCGAGGGTAGAAGTCATTCAGATCTGTATGTGGGTTAGTCGATTGGAGTTTATGAAAATATCAAGGAAGATAGGCAACAGAATAAATCATTACCCAGAATGTGCCAATAATGATCTTCATTGTTCAACATTTTGGAGAAATTATATACACAGTGTTAATAGTTCCAGAGATTTCCCTTTCTTTTCATTAATAATGGGACTCTTGGAGTCACCAGCATAACACAGTGAAGACAGAGATGCCTCTGACACCTGTACTGGCCTTATCAAGCCCAGTTCAAAGGAGTACATGTGTAAAGCTTTGGATAGGCCTCTGTACGTTGGGCTGTCTTTCTCCATCTCCTCTTAGCTCTGCACACCACCGTGTTAGCACCCCATGTTCCACTGTGAATACTGGAGGCTGATATCAAGAAAGAGGAGGGGGTGTACAGGATACTTTCTGGGAGCTCTCTAAAGGCCTCTGTCCTCTCCTTGCTGACTTGTTATCTTGTGCCCAATGCTTTTGATTCTGCTCCCCAGGAAATCACTCAGCCGTGTCACCTCCTCCCCAGTATTTGATGTGTTGTTGGAGATATCAGTATCCCTTATAAAGGCATGATTCTGGGGGCGCCTAGGTGGCTCAGTCGGTTAAGCGTCCAACTTTGGCTCGGGTCATTATCTCACAGTCCGTGGGTTCGAGCCCCATGTTGGGCTCTGTGCTGATAACTCAGAGCCTGGCGCCTCCTTCAGATTCTGTGTCTCCTTCTCTCTCTGACCCTCCCCCACTCACTGTCTCTGTCTCTCAAAGTAAAAAAATAAAAACATTAAAAAAATTTTTAAAAACATTGATAAAGGCACTATTCTGGGTCCACTTTGAATCCTCAGACTATGGGGTAGATTTGTAATAGCTATTTCATTAGTCAGAGATTCCAAAAGTGGTATGACATTAATGAGCTGAGAAAACAAGGTGGAAAAATTATAGGCTAAAGCC
>NC_043711.1:66147913-66149192 GCF_006229205.1 Suricata suricatta
TCTCTGTCTCTCAAAGTAAAAAAATAAAAACATTAAAAAAATTTTTAAAAACATTGATAAAGGCACTATTCTGGGTCCACTTTGAATCCTCAGACTATGGGGTAGATTTGTAATAGCTATTTCATTAGTCAGAGATTCCAAAAGTGGTATGACATTAATGAGCTGAGAAAACAAGGTGGAAAAATTATAGGCTAAAGCCCTACAAGCGAAGTGCCCACTTTATGGTATCTTTATCTTCATTTTTCCTTGAGCCCATCTCTTCCACCCAGAGAGATGAAAGAAGTATTGCTGTCTCATTGTCACCAAGAGCCTGAGCAAATGTAAGACAAGTCCATCTTTGACTCCCTCTTCCTATTCTGCATTTAGGATGCCTATGACACGTCAAGTACTCTTCTTTTTTTAATTTTTTAAGTGTTTTTTATTTATTTTTGAGAGAGAGGCAGCATGAGCAGGGTAGGGTCAGAGAGAGAGGGAGACACAGAATCTGAAGGAGGCTCCAGGCTCTGAGCTAGCTGTCAGCACAGAGCCCGACGTGGAGCCCGAACCCACAAACCGTGGGATCATGACCTGAGCCGAAGCTGGAAGCCAGACGCTTAACCAACTGAGCCACCCAGGTGCCCCTGTCAAGTACTCTTCTAAGGTATAGTGAAAACCAGCTAAAAATGCTACCTCTCCTGGAACAGTGGAGAAGGTAGACAGTAAACAAGATACCGTGGTAGGTCGTGAGAAGTGCCTGGTAGAATAGTAAGTGGGAGAACAGGTGCAAGTAGTGTGGAGGTAGGAAAGGGGGTGCAGTTTTAGATAGTATATCCTGAGAAAGCATCAGCAAGAAGGCAGCTTTTGAGCAAAAACATAAAGGAAGTGAAGGAGCTAGTCATGTGAAAAGAGTATTGCAGAAAGAGGAAAAATCTCATGAAAAGTCTCTGAGACCATACTTACTGTGGAGCACATTTGAAATGTTCCAGATAGGCGAGGAAACCAGGATGAGCAAGGGAGTGAGCAGTCAGAAATGAGGCTGGGGAGGAGACAAATCATGGCGATCCTTGTAGGTCAGTTGAAGAACTTGAATGTGCACTGTGAGTGAGATCGGGCAGCTTGGAAGGATGTCCACTTCTGGCAAAGAAATGGCCCCATCTGACTTCATTTTTAACAAGATTGCTTTGGCTGCTGTGTGAGAAGGGAAAGTTGGGGTTTGGGGGGAAGTAGAAGCAAAGAGATCAACAAGGAGGCTGTTAAAAATAACCCGCACAAGACAAGGTGACAGCTTAGACCGAGATGT
>NC_043711.1:66149292-66150571 GCF_006229205.1 Suricata suricatta
ACATCTCGGTCTAAGCTGTCACCTTGTCTTGTGCGGGTTATTTTTAACAGCCTCCTTGTTGATCTCTTTGCTTCTACTTCCCCCCAAACCTCAACTTTCCCTTCTCACACAGCAGCCAAAGCAATCTTGTTAAAAATGAAGTCAGATGGGGCCATTTCTTTGCCAGAAGTGGACATCCTTCCAAGCTGCCCGATCTCACTCACAGTGCACATTCAAGTTCTTCAACTGACCTACAAGGATCGCCATGATTTGTCTCCTCCCCAGCCTCATTTCTGACTGCTCACTCCCTTGCTCATCCTGGTTTCCTCGCCTATCTGGAACATTTCAAATGTGCTCCACAGTAAGTATGGTCTCAGAGACTTTTCATGAGATTTTTCCTCTTTCTGCAATACTCTTTTCACATGACTAGCTCCTTCACTTCCTTTATGTTTTTGCTCAAAAGCTGCCTTCTCGCTGATGCTTTCTCAGGATATACTATCTAAAACTGCACCCCCTTTCCCACCTCCACACTACTTGCACCTGTTGTCCCACTTACTATTCTACCAGGCACTTCTCACGACCTATCATGGTATCTTGTTTACTGTCTACCTTCTCCACTGTTCCAGGAGAGGTAGCATTTTTAGCTGGTTTTCACTATACCTTAGAAGAGTACTTGACAGGGGCACCTGGGTGGCTCAGTCGGTTAAGCGTCCGGCTTCCAGCTTCGGCTCAGGTCATGATCCCACGGTTTGTGGGTTCGAGATCCACGTCGGGCTCTGTGCTGACAGCTAGCTCAGAGCCTGGAGCCTACTTCAGATTCTGTGTCTCCCTCTCTCTCTGACCCTACCCTCCTCATGCTGTCTCTCTCTCAAAAATAAATAAAAAACACTTAAAAAATTAAAAAAAGAAGAGTACTTGACGTGTCATAGGCATCCTAAATGCAGAATAGGAAGAGGGAATCAAAGATGGACTTGTCTTACATTTGCTCAGGCTCTTGGTGACAATGAGACAGCAATACTTCTTTCATCTCTCTGGGTGGAAGAGATGGGCTCAAGGAAAAATGAAGATAAAGATACCATAAGGTGGGCACTTCGCTTGTAGGGCTTTAGCCTATAATTTTTCCACCTTGTTTTCTCAGCTCATTAATGTCATACCACTTTTGGAATCTCTGACTAATGAAATAGCTATTACAAATCTACCCCATAGTCTGAGGATTCAAAGTGGACCCAGAATAGTGCCTTTATCAATGTTTTTAAAAATTTTTTTAATGTTTTTATTTTTTTACTTTGAGAGACAGAGA
>NC_043711.1:66150671-66154872 GCF_006229205.1 Suricata suricatta
GAAGTGGAATTTGCCTTAGACAATGATTTCTGATGACAAATTTCTTGGGCATGTAAAAATTTCCCAGAACATAGATTGGTAGAAGACTCTTGCATAACCTTTATCAATAGTGATTGATATAAGTGACTTAGATGCTTATCATATGGGGAAGGAAGGTATCTTTAGCTTTATACTTCTTGAGGGGAAGTATAAGAAAAACAGGATTCTCAGGAAATGTAAATGTTTGCTCCCCTAAACACAAAAGAAGTTCCTCCAATAAGTTCCTTCACAAGGTGCAATCAGCATATTTTAGGATAAGGGACAAGTCATTCCTGATACCAGTCAACAAGGTGCCTTGGGGGGTCAGTGCTCAAGCAAAAATAATTGAATGGGGGTGGATATCAGTCATCATCTGATGGCAGGAGGCCTTACAAACCCACCTTACCTTACAAAGAGTTTTCTCAACTTAGTGAGTTCAGAAAATGGCTTCCAACAGAGGAGAAAGGTGGGGTAGACTGTTTAGAAAATTGTTACCTAAGAGAAGAATGGATAGAACTGGAAAATGAGGTATGACTGGTGGGAGGCCTTCAGGCTGCCCTGAAAGTGCGGACTGTGACTTTCAGATGGGACCCTTCAGTCCACTTGGTGGTGTTTTTTCCTTCAGCCACATTCTTCTAGGCAGATGCAGGCCCATGTTGCATTTCACCAGGGCTATGGTTTAGTTATTAGTCCAGGGAATTCCAAGAGCAGGATGAAGAGGTTTGAGGTGGAATGCAAGGGAGTGGTGGTCATGATTGCCCATGGTCTCCGGGTTGAGTGAGGAAGGAACCAGGGCAGAGGTCAAGGACAAGGTCAGGGTGTTGGAGGAACCATCTGTGTGTTAATGGAACAGACAAGATTCATCGTAGTAGTTCCGTAGTGTTGGAGTGGAGGACAGTGAGCAGAATCCAGGACCTTCAGTGAGTTGGAGAAGTGACTAAGGTGCGTTGGTCCCTGCAAGAAAGATGGAGTGTAGGATCGGAAGGCATGAGCTTCGCAGAGGAGGGATTTCAGAATGGACAGAGGAACGGTGGTTTGAAAGTTGGGTAGGAGAACGACGGTGCCTACCTATGTCTCGGCAGAAAACAGTCCCTACTCGAGAGGGCTGCAGGCCAAGAGATTCCTCAGGGGAGAACCCGTTTCCAGCTAGAGCAAGGATGAAGGGGAAGTTTCTGGAAGAGGCTAAGGATCTAGATATTTTGCTGATGACTGGCTAGGAGTTCAAGAGATGCAGTGGAAGCAACCAAAGAGAGCCTGGGAGCAGTAGAGGCTGAGGGATGAGGGAGTCCTAAGCTTTGATGGCTTTCTATGAAATTCAGAGTCCCAACACAGCAAGGTCTCACCCGTGAGAATCCAGCATCTTCCTGCTCCCAGGCCATGAGTGTGGCTCCATTAACTTTCTGGGCTCTCTTGACAAGTAGGCAGCATCATGGCCCCTACCGTTACAGTTCTCCCTTTGACACCCGGTCTGTGGTCTGTGTCCAGTCAAAGCAGGGTATTGCTGTGTTCGCACCCTAAGGAAGCCCTCGCACCCATGCTGGTTGTGCTGGCTTCCTGCACAGTGCCTCAGTGGGGTCTGTTGGAAGGAGAGGTCAGAGAGGATGCTCCCCCTCCCCCAGCTTAGCCACACGGAGCGGTGTTTCCCAAGCTTGAATGACTCGCATACCAGCTCTAAAAACTTAGAGCTGCAGAACAACTGTACTGTTTTTATTTAATGCCTTTTTTTTTGTAAATTATACTTACCTGTTTTTCCTTAAAAAAATAACTTTTTAGAGGACACTTGTAAGAAGAAACCTGCCACAATTTAAAAAATCATTGAAAATAATGAATACAGACCCAGAATGCTGAAAATTTTTAAAGAAGAAAAAGTACATGCTTATATAACCTAAAATCATCTCACTTGCTGCTTTGGGAAATGAGTGAACCACAGAATGACCAAGACCAAGACTCACTTCCCCTGAAGGTCCCTACTTGGGTGTTCCCCCCACTACTGCTTCTCCCTTCCTACCGGTCCCCTGTGGTTTATATGTGGGAGAATCAGGCTGAATTACCATGCTTGAGAAGGGCATTGCTGTAATGTGCAAGATAAGATTTCCCATACAGGGACAAGACCCATGCAAGGGCCCTGGGGTGGGAAAGAATATGTGCATTCAGGGACTATGACGGGTGAAGACACCTAAGGGGAGTCAGGCTTGAAATGAGGCTGCAGCGGGCAGTGGGTTAAAATTTTTAAATTTGGGTCTTTAAAAAACTTGGGTTTTTTTTCTATGGCAATATAAAACTACCATGAAATCTTAATGAGGGCAGGGGGGATAGAGTGTGTGGAATGATCAGATTTTGCCAGAGTCCAGCTCCTGCAGGTCCAGGGTTCCCCTAAAGGATGACGGTGTAGGCCAGAGAGAGTGAGAGAGCCTTGAGTTTCATTCTTATCACCAGACCGGCACCCCTGCCCACCTGGCAGGTGTCTCTACCTTTCTGGCAGGCATCTCTGCCCTGTCTGGTTCTCAAGCTTTATTTATGGCAAAAGATACAGGAACCAGAAAGAGCAGTAAATGATTTCTCATAGACAAGTTTTACAATTTTCCAGGACATGGGTTCTGCAGAAGTTACAATTCTGATTGTCATAAAAAACTTAGCTACAGGCACTCATGGTGTCATAGGTATTTTTACAAAACCTCAGGTCTAGCCTTAAGGAAGCGACGTTTAACCAAGAGGCAAATAGCATTGTTTAGTAAAGGTCAGTTTTTTATGAGTAAGAGTCATTAGGCTGTTTATAACTCTAAGAGAAAGTTCCCAGAAAAACAGGTTCTCAGGAGATATAATGCTTGCTCTCATAGTCCTAAAGATGAGTGATACATTTTATTGCATTAGTGACTTCCATAAAGGCGTTCAGGCCCAGAAGGTAGTCAGTTATCAGTTAATTGCTTAGGGGAAAATTATATGTTGCATTAGGGTGTATCTAGTTTACTCATCTTTTCCCTGACCAGGTGTAATCATGCCTCAGGGACAGGGCAGGGGGACAGGCTGCTCCTGACACTAATCAGCAAAGCACTCTGAGGTTTGGTGCCCAAGCAGAAATGAAAAGTTTCAAGAGGGTAGATTTTGGGAGCTATCTGGGGGCAAGAGACTGTGCAAACTTGCCGTACCCTCACCAGGAATTTTCACTCTACCAGTAAGTTCAAATAGCTCCCAACAAGATTTAAGTTTTAAAATGCTGCCCTTGGGGCACCTGGGTGGCTTAGTTGGTTAGGTGGCCGACTTCAGCTCAGGTCATGATCTCACGGTTTGTGGGTTTGAGCCCTGCATTGGGCTTTGTGCTGACAGCTCAGAGCCTGGAGTCTGCTTCTGATTCTGTGTTCTCCCTCTCTCTCTGCCCCTCCCCAGCTCATGCTCTGTGTCTCTCTCTCTCTCTTTCAAAAATAAATAAAGGTTGAAAAAAAAATTTTTTTAAGCTGCACTTGCTGTTGTGCAGAGAAGGGATTGGAGGGGGCAAATGTGGATGCAGACAAATGGGGGAGGCCCTGGCAAAGGCCATGTGAGACCCGATGGCCCAGAGTGAGATGGTGATGATGGTGGAGGATGGAGGGGTAGAGCTCTGAGAAATGTTTACAAGGCAAAAGGAGCAAGACCTTGTACCGGTTGGACCTGGGTCACATTGGTAAGGAGGAGGGATCAGGGGTGGCTTCAGCATCTGTCTGACAGAGCTTGCTGGATGGTGGCGAAATACACCAGATAAGAACGAGAGACTAGAGAGAGCATGTGGAGTTTGGTTTTAGACAAGATGACTGTGAACTTCCTGTGATGTGACATCTAAAGAATGATGTCTTCAACTGAGGTACATGGGTCTAGAGCTTGGAAGAAAACAGGAACTGTAATAGGACTTTGAGACTTGTTAGCCTGTGATTGTCCGGGCTGCTGGTGTATACCAGCCTCCCTTTGTCACATGATCTCCACATGTGAACAGATGTGCCTCAGGCCCTTTGCATATGCACCAGTTAGCACATTCAACAGGAACTGAAAGTTCAACTACCAGTTAAAGGCTGGACTGAGAATTCCTCCTTTAAAATAAGGGAGGGGTGCCTGGGGAGCTCAGTCGGTTAAGCCTCCGACTTCGGCTCAGGTCAGATCTCATGTTTGTGGGTTCGAGCCCCGCGTCAGGCTCTGTGCTGACAGTTAGCTCAGA
>NC_043711.1:66154972-66165609 GCF_006229205.1 Suricata suricatta
ATGGCTCTGACTGTTTCTTATCTTATATAAATATAAAGAGAAATTCCTTTTTATAAGTAATGATTTATTGAGTACTGGTAAAATTGAGGTATCCGAAATTCTCTTCTTAAGCTCTCAGAATTGCAGTCAATTAAAAACTGAGGAAGCAGCGAACTTGAAGTTAGGTTCAGTATTCCTCAAGAGGCTTCGGTTCCAGAAGTAACTGCTTCAAAGTCAAGTTATTAAGTTTGTTTCTGAAATTTACTCTTCACGTCCCAAGTTAATATTGACAATAACATTTGGAAGTATCCTGTACATATTAATGTATAGAGGGGCTTGTTTTTAAATTGAGCATTTCAGCTCATTACCTGCTTAATTATAACTTGCTCCACTACTGCTTTAATAATGTGCAGGTTTCCCCCAGGGGTATAAATGTATGTATATCATATCACCTATAATATGTGTGTGTTGTTCACTGCAGGATTTATTTCATATCCATTCTTTCAGTGCGTTAGTTGAGTGCCATTCTGTGTAGGCAGATTTAATGCATTCTGATAATAGAGTGGTGGACAAGAACAAAAATGTCTACTCCTGTATGTCCTCCGTTCATGTGGGGACTCACAGACAATAAACCAGGGAAATATAAGAACTAACACTTAAGGTGTACATGTGCTGGGTGACTGTTACCATCTTAAGTGAGCTGCATACCTTCTAGGAAAAATATCCAGAAAATGTTGGGGCATTTTACTATTAAGATGGTTTCAGGATTGGGCACTCAAATGCCCAGTCCTAAGCAGCACTTTTAAAGAAAATTTGAAAGCCAACAGAAACAGTCTTTAAAAATATAATGGAAGAAAACACACCTGAGGTTCAGCATGATGGAAGTATGTGAATCACAGAGATTGCCTGGTAGCAGGAGAAATTACCAAACACAGATGATCACATATGTGATAATCCTTTTCAAGGGAAGAAAGAGTGTATGTACCTGCTGGAAAAAGTTAAGTGACCTTCGAATGAGGAAAATCAAGCTGGTCTTCATCCAGTCAGTCACAAGTCTGCGCTGAACAACTCCACACTGAGTACCATTTTTGGCAAGACAGCCACATTCCCTCGTTTCATGAAGCAGAGAGAGAGGATGGACAGTAAATAAACAAACCAACAAATAAGATAATTTTAGATAATGTTAAGTACCATGGATAGAATAAAAACAAGGTAGTGTGATAGTGTGGCATAGGGCTTTGCAGGCCTGGGGGAATCTTAATGTTGAAAAAGAGCCAGCTGTGAAAACGTGGAGGTGAGCACATCCTAAGTAGAGGGAACAGCAAATGCAAAGGCCCTGGGGTGAAACCAAGCCTGCTGGCCAAGCGGGTTCCAAGAATAAAAAGCCCTGTGAAAAATGGCAAGTGTGGTAGGATGAGGACAGGGAAGTAGGCACGGACTGCGTTGTGTAGGGCCATGAATTTGATTGCAAGTATTGTGGGAAACCACTGAAGGATATTAAAGCAGGTATGAACATAGAAACTAAGCTGGAATTTCCATTCTAGCCACATATGACTTCTCATACAATCCCTTTTCCTGAAGGCAGGCTCACGATCTGATAACCAAGATCGGAAATTGCTTTCCCTTGTTTTGAATCCAACTTTGTGACTTGTAATTCTTTCTTCTGAGGGAAAAAAATTTAAAGAACTTACAGATATGTGTGTGCATATGTTTGAAAGAGAAGAGGTAGTGTAAGTAGTGATTTGAAACCAAGTGGTGAGATCCTAAATCAAACACCCTGTAGAAAGGGGGGGTATAATTACAAAGCCTGAGGGGGCGCCGTTGAGCTGTACAGTAGCCACACTCTGGTTTCCTCACATCAGCGGAGTACTCCACATGTCCTGGACCTTGTGTCATGCTTTTGCTATTCAGGATCCCGTGGTCAGAGCCAGAGACTGGCCTCCTGTCACATCCCTGGTCGGCAGAAGGCAGTCTAGAAGCCCAGGCAGTTGGGCTCCATTTACTATTTCTAAACAAACAATCCTATAATAAAAATAGAAATGGGGGGAGAACCATTATCTGTAAAAATGCAGCAGCATGTCATTGCAGCTCTAGATAAATCTTAGTTCAGTGAGAGGAGAACGACGTTGCCCATTTAACATTTTCCAGATGAAGCTTAAATGTCAAGTTGAATATCAGCTATATTTTCTTCCGTAAGTTGATTTTTCTTTTGTGCAACCTACCTTCACATAATCTTACTTGCTAACTGTTTGTTGGGACTTGAGATCAATAATATTCATTAGGCATTCCACAGTTTGGATTGTTCCCTTGTTCATTGTATCGCGTCTCTTTGTAACGTTAATTGTACTGAGGTAATCATCTATCTCCATGTGGTCTATGTGGCCTGATGGCATCCTAGAAATCACCTGACTCGTTAAAGACATAACTTCTTCAGGACTGCCGAAAGGTCCATATAGACGGATGCTGAAAATTTCTCTCACAGACGACTGTTTCATAGGTGGGAACATGTTTTATTTACCTCACTTCTTCACCAAATTGGGGTCATTATTTCGGTAGAAGTACGAAACTACTCTCGTTCTTTCAGTTGCAAGAGTAACAAGATAGTTGACTATTGTTTTCTAATGATACATACTAAATTTTCCAAGTTAAACTAGGTTTCAAATTTTTAATCAAACTCAAATATATATTGAACAAATGCCCTTGAATCAAAATACATAGGGTTTGTAATTACTTGTCAGGATAGAGAACCTTTGTTCACCTAGTTTGGGTGATAGCTGATAATCTTTAGGAACTTAGTATCCTGTTCATTCACATATTCTTTTGGCATTTTAGCCCCATTTTTCCTGGGGGATAGACTTCTATAGGAGTTTGATTTAGCAGTTCTTTTTATGGCAATTTTCTTTGTTCTTTCAGTATTTTTTTTCAGATAATAAGTTACATGTTTATGGTAAAAATTGAAGTCATTCAAAGATGTATGCATAGAGTGTCAAAGTTTCTCTTAATCCGGCCCTGAGAGGTGATCATTTGCAGTGCCCTCAGCAGGTCTTCTTGGGTCCAGCTAAACTTTCATACTCACAGGACTTGCATAGGCCCTTCCTAACATTGAGTGACCAAAGAAAGGCAGAAGATACCACTGCTTCCCAGCAGAGTGCCTACAAGGGACATGCTGAGTTATAAAGGACACCTCACTGGGCGAAGCCTAAAGCTGTGGCTTCACACCAGACAGCCATCACTTTCCTAGTCTACACAAATAGTTTATCAGGTTATCAAGTGATGGATCATTTTGCCAGGAGCAGTGGTGTCCACTCATAAAGTCAGCATACCACCATATCAGATTTGCAGATTCCTCTTCATGGACATAGGGGTAGTTTCCAGATGTTTGCTGCTCTTTGGACATCTTAAAGTTATCTGTGTGACTTCTGATTACATCTGTATACTTCCCCTGTGAAGAAATTGGGTGATTGCTCAACTGGTTTTAAAGACTTAATCTAGGATGAACCAAGATTAGGAAAAGAACACATAAAACTTGGGTTGATTGAGAGCCCCGAAGGCCTTATCCTCGAATAGTGGCAAGGTTTTGAGAATTCCTTAACCATCATTCAGCTCAGTCTTCTAATTTCCCTGTTTACTCACAGCTATTTGCTTATTTACTATGCACTATGGTGTCTCCATAAGGAGAAGGATGTCCACTGGAGACCCCCCCAGGGATACTTTACACACATGTGGGTGGTGACCTCATTAAAACAGGAAGAGGCTGTTGATTATTAGCTATAACATATGTCTGTGAAGAAAACAGAAGAACTTTGGGGGGATTGCAAGCAAAACAAACTCGTGAATTGAAAGGACAAGCCACTGGGGACCATGAAACTTGGGCATGGGGATTGAGGGCAGGGACAAAGCCGAAACCAAAGAAAAATTGAGTCCATTGTGACAAATTTCAGAATAAAAAAGAGAGCGAAGTTCTGTGTTCTGTAGAATGCTAAAGAAGAATGCGTTGGCTGCAGGTGGTGTTGGATCCTACGTGAACATTCCATTCCTCCTATTTTCAGATTCACTGTGTGAGGGGCTGAACCCTCACTCAAGGTGCTGCATTGGCCAAGGTTTTTAAAAATTGTTTTATTTTTATTTATTCATTTCCCTTAATCTTAGCTTCTTCAGAATTCTAAATAGGTTTCCCTTTTGTCTTGAATTAATTTGTCCTCTTGATATACTGACATGTTTTGTGCAAGATAATAGCTCCTTCTGGCTTTCGTCCTCTGCTCCCCTTCATTGACCTTGTATGGAATCTTAATCAAATTAAACCCTGTGTTTTCAGATTCCACATCTGTAAAATGATAATGCCACAGCTAGTTTGTAAAAGACTGTGAAAGCCTCAGATAAAGTATTTTATTGAAAGTGACTATGAAATAATATGCAGCATCTGCTAGAGAGCATGTCTTTGAAAGTTTATCATGCAAATCATTTCTGCAGTGCTCTTTATCTGCACGAAAAATTTTGTACTCTATTAAAATCAGTAGTATAATCCCTTTAAGCATCAGTCAAGTTCTGTGCTCAAAAACAAATGTTCTCTTTTTTGCCACAGAAGAGGTACAGTTACTATTAAGGTTCTAGTGTCCATGAAGTTTACCTGTGGACCCACATCATTGTCTGAGAATCCATCAGATCACCAGCTCATTTAGAAGCTGAAAAGAAAGACTATTTTAAGACCATGTACCCTTTCAACCATCAGAATGAATAGTGAACCTGGTGCCTCTGCCCCCTGCTTTCTAGAGTGATCTAGGGGGCTCTGAATGCATGTAATAAAGGAGGAGGACACGGGGCCAGAAGATCAGAGCATTGGTAATAGCTGCTCATTCTAGGAAGTTCACAGATGCCAAACTCTTATTTTAGAGGTCTTTTATGTTAATACACTTAACAAGTGCTAGAGCCTAGTGGGCCCCTTACCTCCCAGGAGAATCCTCTCACACACTGAGAGAAGGTAGGCATTGGAATCCATCATTGAGGGTCCTTTTTTAATCTTGGCTTAAGAGTCATCCTGAAGCAGGTTTGTGTTGGTTTTCCTGGAGGCAAGAGGATGAACCATTAAAAGGGGCTAAGTTCTGTATTAAAATGTACCATCAAAATAAATGTTATGGGAACTTGTAATGTCTGTTGTGGTGAGAGCATGAGTCCCATGGAACGTGATGTGCGAATGTCTGCATCATAACTGAGCTATCACAGTGAGTCATTAGAGCCCCTGAGTGTCAAACAGGACATCAGCCTCCATCAGCTGCCTCCCCAAGGGGGCTCCCTTCTCCCTACAGAGCTAGGGGAGAAAAATATGTTCAGAGCTTTCGAACTTAAAATGTGAAAGATTGCTATGTTGGAGCAACTCTTCTGTCTTCAGTCTAGCGGTCTCTGGGTGCCCATTAAATGCCAGTGGGAGGGAAAAAAGGAAGTGGGTTAATTTTTATAAGGACTTTCAGTTTGTGCTGATAGAACCATTCTCACCTTCTGTATTTTCCAAGTAATTTCCCCAAAGCAGTACCAAAAAAAATTGGAGGGGGAGAGACTGGTTATTGCCTTGGATTTGATTTGGACAGGTATTTACCGTCCACTGAAGTGCATTCTCAATAGTTTTATAACCAGCTTTCCAAATTTAATATAAAAATTGCAAATCCACTCACCACCCAAATTATAATGCTACCAACCATAGCCACAGGGAGTGTTCAGTAAGCCTTAGATCAATTCACGTGCACCAAGCTCTCACCCCTTGGATATTGAAATAGCAAACAGCTATGTAGGCAAAAATAGAATGCTTCCTGCCAGCTTCCTGACCTGTAGTATGTTATGAGAGACCGAAGTGTCGCACTGTATGGTTTGCAACACACTGTTCTCTCTACCCAAGACGTAAAACAGTATTTTAATTACTCCTTTCAAGTGTAGGGGGAGCTGGGGACAAAGGGCATCACCATATGCTGGGAAGGTATATGGACACAGACACGAACTAGGAAATGCTGATTCAGTAAATCTGATATGGGGCCCGAGAGTGGGTAGTTGGGGCCCAAATTCTTCAATGGTGCTCTCTGGACCACTGGGTAGTATGCTGCCTGTGCCTGTCATTTCTTTCACATCTACTTTGGGAGCGTTAGTTGATTTTTCATTATTCTAGGTCACCAGTTCTAAAAGGTAACTTCCAGGAACCAGTCTTCTTGTCAGAATTAAGGACAGGCTATGTTAAGCCTAGGCAGTGGGAGCATATTGACTGTTTCTTTGACCACCAAAGACTGTGCAGCATAGAGTAGTATCAGGCTTTCCTCTGCAACTGGCAAGGAGACTTTCTATAGCAGTGGGTTGGACCCATTTGCACTCTATGAAATGTAAGTACACCAAGGAGTCTTGAAGATTTGGGCATGCCATTTTTTTATTTTAGAAATGAGGACTCATGGGGCAACTGGGTGGCTCAGTCATGCTCAGGTCATGATCCCAGGGTTGTGTGATCAAGCCCTGCTTTGGGGGCTCTGCGCTGAGCATGGAGCCTGCTTGGATCTTGGTCTCTCTCTCTTCTCTCTTTCACTCCCTCCTCTTAGCCTCTCCCCCACTCATGCTGTCTCTCTCTTGGAAGGAAGGAAGGCAGGCAGGCAGACAGGCTTAAATGCTCAGAGTTTTGTTGAAACATGAAGACTTGGGGTACAGGCAAAGTTCATGTCTCTTCATTCCTAGTCCTCTTTCTGTGTTTTGAATCTCCCTTTCCATGACCTTGTTCATTCAAGGTGGGGAATTTTCAGAATGCCCCAGATGACACCAAGGAGAAGACCATCTCTTCTCTGCAAAAATCTGTTAGTTGAATGGCCTGACAATGACAGGTTTCTGCCATGTCTCAGTCCCTGAAAGAGACAAGCGACATCGGAACAAGAGATGGAAAATACAAGCATCTGAGTTAGCCCACCTGTGTAATTATTCTTCGATACGCAATATTAAACTCTCATAGATGTGAAACATTTCTCACTTTCAGAAATGGTTGCAGCATATATCGATGTCCTCCAGTCTGTCTTCACTGGGCTCCTGCCTGAGTAAGATTGACACTGGCTTTGGGAGGAGTGAGATTGTATTTGGAAAAGTTACCATCTTTATGCAAAATATGACCAAGTCAGTGCAGTCTTAACTATGTTTCCAGCGATGGTTTTGTACACAGGATGACTCCAAGTTTTAACACTTTGGTGACAACAGGACAGCAGCTCTGTGGTGTGTCCTCATGTCATTCCTGGCTATACCACGTGGACCCCCAACAGAGAGCCCTGCCTTGTGCGTTCATTCAGCAGGCATTTAAGGAGAGTCTCGTACGTGCTGGCTCTGGGCAAGCCCCATAGCAGGTGTTCCTCAATACCGTGTGGTGTGCTTGTTATCAGCGGTCTAAAGGTAGCTCATTGCCCCTTTAATAATCCACCCAGATTGTTCTGAAGAGTTGCTCTTTTAAGCCTCTAACAAAACTTGGAGGAGAATTGCTTATTTGTTTGTGAGTATATTTCTCAGTGACAGCTGTTCTTATAAGACCGTGGAAACTGCCATTAATTTTGAGTAGTCAGAAATGCTCCCACCTCGTCAGCTGTGAGAATTATACGAGCCCTTTGATGAGTTTTCATTATTTGCATTTCTCAAAAGCTGGAGTGGCTAACATTTACAGCCATAAAGCTGCAGGATGTGAATGTTTCAACTGCTGTCAGTCATCATGTAGGTGTGTCTATGTACAAAAGTCAGGTTATAGCTGATTTGACCAGTTAGAGTGCCAGGTAAAATTTCCCCCCTTACTCTTTAAAAATCAGGTACTAGTTAGGTAGCCAAGTGTAACAGGAGTGAGAAAAAGGAAAAAGAAAAGAGCTTAGTAAACAAGGAATGAAAATAAAGTACCCTTTTATTAGGTGGTAACAGAAGTCAAATATTTTTCTTTCATTAGTAAAGATGCCACACTTTATTAGTTGTTTTCAGTTTTCTTTCGGTGATTTATAATTTAGTTTTAGTGGCCTAATTGTTATGAAATCATAAAAGATAAGCAAGACTTTTTATCACTCATTTAAATTTTTGTATAAGAGCCGCCGTTATTTATATCCAAAGAAATAACGATGCCATTTATCAAAATCTATGCGCTTGCCTCCAAGACCACCTGGACTTAACAGAGGGTCTGGCTCACCTAGAAAGTGAACTTGGCCAAGAGAGAAAGGCTTCTAATAAAATCAAACTTTTCCATTGCATTTAATTTATCTTCTTGATGGCAGCAGCCTGGCCAACCTATCTTATTATATAATCTAATAAACATTGAAGTCAGCCTTTGAGCATCACAGCTCTTTGAAGATAATTGAGCTATGTCAGTTCACTGGGAATCAGAAAGAGAAAAACCAACCTGGAGATGAAAATTGCACTCTGAGGTCATTAAGATCATTAAGAAATGTTACAAACCAACCAAGAATGCGAACTATATTGCTGAAACGAATGCATATACATACATAGCTAGGGGATGAATGGATTCTCCATATTTTCCTTTTCCCAAAAGTGAGAGTCACAGATCATTCCATAAAATGGCTGCTGGTTATAAGCAACTACTAATTGTCTTATCTGATGCTGTTGATAGTTCTTCGTACAGATCTATTGTTCAGCCTGCACATTAGAGACTGTGGTCCAGGCATTCACAATAAAATTTGTAACTCGAGTTTTTAGACTCCACAGTCACTGAAGAAGGGAGAGACAAATTTCATTAGAAATCAGTAGGCCTCAAAATTACTGATTTAGTTTTTCTAATGGCTTTTATTTCAATCTTTTTGTCTTTAGAATATGTTTTATTTACTGAATTACAGAACAAGCTTGTCATTATGTTTCTCTCAGGCCAAAGAAATGTGCTGTTTTAGCCTCATTTGTTTGTTTCCTGTGTTTTAGTCTGCATAATCACATTTCATAATTATACAAAGTAGGCCATAAGGGCTGTTAAGTTTTCTTCCAGTGTTCTCCAGGCCTACCATGTCTTCCACAAATATCCAATTTATTTGATCTTAGTTGTGATTTTTAACTTAAACGCACAATTTTCCCATAAGAGCTCAAATGTCTTTGCATCATTTCCCTCTCCTGCTGCAAAGATAATGGCCGTAGCAGGAAGAGATACCATTTTAAAGGATTTCTCATGAATACTGTATTCCTGCTTGTGTCTGTTATGTTTTCTGTTCTACAACCTCTTGAAAAGTACCGTGCTTCATTATCATATCGGGCCTATTTCCCTCCTACCTACATTCTTCACAGAAGAATGCTGTGAAGATTTTACAGGAAGTCAGGACACTCCTCAGAGGCGACGTAGCCAGGATGCTAGTTAAAGCATCTCCGTGGTGTCCAAAATGCTACTGCGTCTTATTCAGCATACGGAGATTTTAATCATCAGAACTTGACTTACAGAATTTCAGAGCTGAACAGAGACTTAAACATCTTAGGTCAACTCCTTCATCTAACAGGTGATAAGCCTAGTTTTTTTTACATCGCTTGAGAATATACCAGCAGCTCTGTGTGTACTGAAACTTCAAAATCTGATTGCCCCAAATCCCAGGTTATTAAAAGAAAAAGACATATGGTGTTAATTTAACTGTTCCATTAAATCTGTAAAAAGAATTATCACTTTTTATTGTTTCTATAAAAATGACGCATGCTCATTTATAAAAATTTCACGTAATACAGGGAGAAAGCAACAGATTGCCCCAAATCATTCTCTAAATATAATTAATGCTACTATCTAATGAACATTATCTTAAGTACTTAAACTAATAGGCACAGATAAAATGATGGATATATATATTGATAAGAAATTAAAATGAGAAATATTTTTATAACATTGGGTTCATTCTAAATATCCTATCTTTAATTGCAAACAGTGTTTAATTTTACTTGAATTTGTCAGAAGTGAAAGAAATTGAAATTGCTGAACGTCAAATTAAATGTTGCTCCACAAGGAGTTATAAGGTCTCTAAAATATATAGGACTTTAAGAAAAAAGATTATAAACAAACATGAGAACGTTAGTTGCTAGTTTTCAAATGTGTTTCCATTTTACAGATCATCAGTTACATTTCCCTTTTATGAATGATCAGTTGACTCTTCTAACAAAGATGAGCACACTTATGTTTACTCCCATCTCCCAAATTTTAAGTTGTTTTATATTGTTTTTTTACACTCTCAGGATATATACAGAAACTTATATAATTATATATTATTAAATCTTGTGATTTAAAATTCCTTTTAACGTTTATTCATTTTTTTTGTTTTCATTCTTTTTTTTTTTAAATATTTTATTGTCGAATTGTTTTCCATACAACACCCAGTGCTCTTCCCCACAAGTGCCCTCCACCATCACCACCACCTCTCTTCCCCCCTCCCCCTTCCCCCTCAACCCTCAGTTCATTCTCAGCATTCAATAGTCTCTCAAGTTCTGCTTCCCTCTCTCTCCCCAACTCTCTCCCTCCTCTGTTCCCCCTGGTTCTCCATTAGGTCTCTCTTGTTTTCCTGCTAGACCTATGAGTGCAAACATATGGTTTCTGTCCTTCTCTGCCTGGCTTACTTCACTCAGCATGACACCCTCAAGGTCCATCCACTTTCCTATGAAGGGCCATATGTCATTCCCTCTCATTGCCATGTAGTACTCCATCGTGA